>NC_056736.1:196807971-196952971 GCF_019279795.1 Protopterus annectens | reverse complement strand
TTTCTTTAAAATGTTTATGAATGGAGTGCATGCATTTCTTTTAGATGTAATAGATGAGAAAAAAACTAAATGAAAACTCCAGCCAAGCTAGAACTTCCAATGAGTGACATAACAAACTTCCTGTAACAGAGGCACATGGGATATATGAAAAATAACCTTATGTACATCAAGTCTTTCAGCTATATGGCTATTCTGATTGCTCATGTCTTTTACAGTTAAAGTTGTTTTAATGGACAATTTCAGGCCAATAAAGCCAAATACCACTAGCTATGGATATGCATATTTCAGCCTTGATATGACATCATCAGCATAGCATAAATAGAGTGTTTGACTAATAACAAGAAACATAGGGTTGTTATACCCAGCTGATGTCCATTATCATTAGGGTGACTGCAAAATACCCCAACTAACAAATTAAAAAAAGAGTTAGAAGGTCACACTGAAAAAACAATCAGAAAAAAAAATGAAAACTCCAGCCAAGCTAGAACTTCCAATGAGTGACCTCCCAAACCTCCTGTAACAGAGGCACATGGGATATATGCAAATGACCCTTATGAACATCAGGTGTTTCAGCTATATGGTGATTCTGATTGCCCATGACTTTTACATTTGAAATCGTTTTAATGGACAATTTTAGGCCAATAAAGCCAAACCCCAGTAGCTATGGATATGCATATTTCAGCTTGTTATGACCTCATCAGCATAGCATAAGCAGTAGCTAGAACTTCCAATGAGTGACCTCCCAAACCTCCTGTAACAGAGGCACATGGGATATATGCAAATGACCCTTATGAACATCATGCTATGCTATGCGGATGAGGTCATAACAAGGCCAAAATATACATATCCATAGGTAGTGGGGTCTGGCTTTATTGTCCTGAAATTGCCCATTAAAATGACTTCAAATGTAAAAATCATGGGCAATCAGAATTGCCATATAGCTGAAACACCTGATGTTCATAAGGGTCATTTGCATATATCCCACGTGCCTCTGTTACAGGAGGTTTGGGAGGTCACTCATTGGAAGTTCTAGCTTGGCTGGAGTTTTCATTTAGATGTAACAGATGAGGAACAGTCATCATCAAATCTATTGATATTCTCTCTTATTTTATAAGAGAATTTGCCCAAGCTGTCTTCAAAACCAAATCTTTATCCTGACTGGACAAAAATCTGACAATTTTTGATCTAGTAGAAGGTGGATTATTTTTTAAATAAGTGTTTGAAAGGGATCTACGAGCTGTCCCAATACCAAAAGAGAGAGCTTCAGGTAAGCCAGTTATTTAAAAACAATATCATATTGGCTCCTTCTTTCTCTTGGATTCCATACATTTTCTTCTAGACATACTCTCCAAATCTTCTGTTTTTTCAAGTAGTAAAGTATTTTGCCTGAGAATAAATTCAATATGATTCTCATTTTCTGCCATTCTCCCATTTATATAATTCCCAGCTTCTTCTATTGTTGATATCTGTAGTGACTATTGTTTAATAGCACTGTTCAATGAGCCCATTTGTTTCTTACATTCTTCTTTCATTTTATCTATTTTTGTCTCCAATTTATTTATTTTCACTGAAAAATCCTGAACACTGGTTAAAATACTGTAGACTCTAATTCCTTCTTCATTGTATTTTCTTGTGAACTTCCTTTAGAGTGGCTCATATTAACACATAAGCTATATGTTGTTCTGACAGGAAAAATGATACATAAAAATCACAGACGATGTTTGTATAAAATAATTGTATAAATATACTTGTATAATAGTTTTGTCAGTTATAATATATTATTTATTGAATTGTAGTAATAAAATCCTGTCAGAATGCTACCGAAGAAGCAGAACAAAAACATCAGTGCTGGTAGCCACTCACCATCTTGCCCCCCCCCCCCACCGTAAGCAGGGGCTTGCACTTATCAAGGGTACCACAACATGTTAGAAAATGGGACAATTGTGTGAAGTGGGCTTATCTGGTTAACAAATGTATAAACTGCATAAAAACTGATAAATAAAAATCATTGGTAGCCTTTTAGCTCAGGCTTCTTCTTATGAATCAGACATTTATAACTACACCGCTATCAAACTTAATATGCTTCCTGGTGCAGCTTTGAAAACTGGAAGCCGCCATGCTGGGATCCAAACCAGGCCTCAAAGTGACTCTCCTGACAATGAAGCAAAACAGCTAATAAACTTGGCCTAAGTGAGACTATGATGGATTGCCAGTATATATGATTTTCCTGTATGTTTTTTGTCCTAGATTAGAATATATCATGAGAATGCTTTGAAAGGTTTGACAAAAGATTATGCAGGCAACAGCTGCCCATCTGTTTGAAAAGATAATGACAGAAATGAAACAACAAATACTGCTGCAAATTGAGTCAGTTTCCCACTCATATGCAAAAATGGTATACTGCAATGTATATCTTTTCGTCTCCAGAATGTGCAATATCATAAGCATAAATACCTATATAGATTCCCCTCCATTCATATACACCTAATACTTAAGTGAATACATAACATTTTCTTTTCAGTTTGATTTTATGAAATCTCTAGAGCATCTTAGTATCTTTCAAAAAGCAACAGTAGTCAAATTACCCACCTGTAGTTTCACCGAATAATAGTTAATTATAAAATAAGTAGTTTTAAGCACAGAAAGGAAAAGTTAGACAGTATATTAGCAAAGTTAAAATGGCACATTTCCTCTGTAGCTCTAAGAAATGAAAAGAAAGTTTAATTAAAGAATGTCTGCATACATTCTATAAAATAGACATACCATGAATAGCACTCTGTGCCAGAAATATAACATTGATTAATCCTCAGTACTGAAAACTACATTCATTCTGGAGGTATGATTAAAGTGTAAATTTCAAGGAATCTTAGAGAGTAGTACAAACATTATTGCCAAGTGATGTGACAGAGACGTAGTTGTAAAAGAACAATAATAAAATAAGCAAAACAGATATAATAGCATTTTATATGACAGTTATTTTTATCTCAGCTAATTAACATTGAATAATTTACTGGGTAGCTATAATGTTTAAAGTGAAAATGTGTGTGTTGAAAATAAAGCACAATTTAAAAAATCTAATTTCTTTTAATAATTGAGAATATTACAATTAGTTTTGGTTTACACTAAACAATAACAGTAATGAATCATTTTAGTAGTTATAATGTTTGCATAATGTAACAAGAACTGAGGACCAGCACATTTAGAAAAGGATAAATGATATTCTGGCTGGGATTCAAAAAGGCTTACTATGTGGAGGAAGCCTTAGAATGGCTATTTTCCTCTGTTGTAAGACTTTCTGATTTATAGTCTACCCTACTGTTGAGGTTTTCCACTTGCAGAGGCAGTCTAGCAGGTAGAACTGCATGCTAATGGTGTAGTCCAGGGAAGTGACTAATGCTAATTAGCCATGTAATTTCTCTCAAAAATAACAATGGCTACTAAACTATGCTGTCAAGTGATTCAATAAAATTTCACTGCTAGAGGAAAAAGTGAGCACTATCAAAAGATAGCTGTCACTCTTTAACTCTTAAAAAACAATCATAGTGCAGGAAAGTTCAAAAAAGGCATGGGTATTTGTTAGTATGCATATGTGTATAGGAATACATTTGTATGTATGTCTGTAAGGGCATGAATGAAGCTGTGTGTGTGTGTGTGTGTGTGTGTGTGTGTGTGTGTGTGTGTGTGTGTGTGTGTGTATGCGTGAGTGCGTGTGTGTGTGTGTGTGTGTGTGTGTGTGTGTGTGTGTGTCTGCCAATTAGGGCACACTACTGGGTCAAGTTAGGGAATCAAGACTCCAAAGGTGAGTTGGCATATGTGTGTGTGTGTGTGTGTGTGTGTGTGTGTGTGTGTGTGTGTGTGTGTGTGTGTGTGTGTGTGTGTCTGCCAATTAGGGCACACTACTGGGTCAAGGTAGGGAATCAAGACTCCAAAGGTGAGTTGGCATGTGTGTGTGTGTGTGTGTGTGTGTGTGTGTGTGTGTGTGTGTGTGTGTGTGTGTGTGTGTGTGCAAGTGTGTGTCAGAGTGTGTGTGTTTGCATGGATGTCTGAATGGGTGAGCATTTTGAACTGCATTTGTGTGAATGTAAGGGGGGCCTTGCCAATGTCATGCATGGCTCGATAGGCAGACCACAACTACTATGGTATGGCACACTAGTATTCAACAAAATGTGATTCAGAGGCATGCCAATGAGCTAAAAGTGAAGTCTTTCTCACTGTGCCTAGAGCTTACACTGATTAACATTTGCTCACATTTGCAGAAATTGAACTTCCTATGGTAGGCATTTCCACAAACAGTGAGCACTTTATTAATTCCAGCTTCTGTGTGCAAAACTGAGGTTGGATGGAGTGCTGTTTATTTTCTGTGTGAGTGCATTATCTAGTCATCTTCCTTTTTGCAATTCTGATGACTGTCAGAAGAAAATAGCCCATGATTACATATTCATTTACCCTTATTCCTTTTTTTTTTTTGCTTTATGCAAAATCTATTACTCCTTAGGTGGCAATTTGAAGAATGTTGGTCTCGATCCCAAAACAATGTTATGTCAGTTTCAAGACACTCCTCCAAATTCAGAAAGGGTGGTGGTCATTCCAAAACAGCTCTGTAGATATTGTACTTTAGTAAAGAAATGTTTAAGTGGTTCCTGCTATCCCAGTTTGGATGTACAATTCAATAAGTGTACCTGGCTCTTCATTCTCCAGTCACTGGGAATTAATTCCTGTCTGAGCAGACTGTGGCAGGTTTGTTTCTCTCATATTTGCTAACAGTATGGTTTTTAGTGAGTTAATACATTTGCGTTTTTGTGTGACAGAGTGATATGTTAATGATCCTGCTTCTATTTTTTTCAAATTGTATCTGAGATGAGGGGAGTCTTGCGTTGTTGCCAGTTCAGTCTCATCTGTTGGGAATGAGGGATGAATTGATTTATGCTGGCCACTACCTGATTTTTTAATATAATTGCATGCTGGATTTACCTGAACTGAACTGATTTAGGCTTAATTTTGCCATTACAATTTTTCAGATGTTCACTATTTGGACTAATCACTGTGTTGGTGGTATTTAATTGTTTTACTATTAGATTTGTTTCCTGCATCTATCCCTATTTATTGAGTTCTCTTATAGTAATTCTGTCTACTTTCTGTAAATTTATATTTCTTTTTGTTATTTGCACATTTATTAGTTGGCAAGTACTTTAATAATCATGAAGTTGAACTCTCTTACTTATAAGAGTACAGAAAACAAAAAGATTTGCTTCAGCTCTCACTGGGTTTGTACAATAGAAGTGTTAAACGTTTTGCTCAAAACAGCTGGCAAAAAAGTCACAGAAATGGTACTTGCCCATGTATATGCTAGCCACCTACATCACTATTGAAAGTATCCCAGCTGCTGTTTCCTAGATACCAGTGCATATTGGTCAGAGTTTCAAAAGCTGCACATGTACTACGAAAAGCAAATGATGAGCAAGCACTGAAATGACCCACTCCAAAAAAATGAATAAATCAATTAAAAGCATCACCAAACAGCAAAACAACACCATGACTCAAATACGTTAAGAAAACTGTATTGAAAAGTATTAAAAAGTAATAAAGAAATCAGCACTGTGTCACTCTTTAAACATGTTACAACAATAAAAGCAGTAACAACTCAAATATAATTGTATTACCTGATCAGGAATAGTAAGGGGACCTGAAGGGTGTAAAAAAGAATCCCATCATTTAACTGAAAGCATAAACCCCTTACATAGGAAAAACGCACTACACAAACAGATAGGAAGTGAATATACATGCAGTAGTCCCTACAGCAACATAAAACAAAAATCTAACTCCACTAAAATATAACCTTAAGGAAAGAAATTCATATTTAATTGTAATAAAACATACGTATGTTACGTTACAAGGTAAAGTCAATTAATTAAATGCAACAAATGCAATATTAGACAAATTAACTTAAGAAAAATGACGTGGTCTTTTACACTGTGATGTTTACTTGTTGAAATTGTCCTCAGACTGACTCATCCTGTTCTACCAGGAAAATGGTGTACAAGCTTGGAAATCAGTATGCTATTGATATTCCAATTCCCTCGTGTGGTGCAAAATCCCTGTTTGTTCTCAGCCTACACAGTAGTTTCATATAAAGTTAAATGTAAGAAAAAAATCTTACTTTGAAAAAAAAGCCTTTTACCTTATTTGGTCAGTATGAATTATTTTCTCACAATTAAACAAGAAATGGACAGCACAACACAACACAAAACAAAACAAAAAATAAAGAACAAATAAGCAAGCAGGTGAATTCATGTAAACTTTAACAGATTGCTCATACCTTTCTTTTTCTTTCTAGACATAAACAAAAAGAAGAAAAAAAAAACATCTAGTGTGCAGTTTAGCACAGATAAACTAACATGTTGTCCTGGGTTTGCTTCTTTCATCATTCATTTGCCTATTGTGTGACTTTGAGCAGCTTTGAGTGAGTCACGTAGGTTCACAGGTTCATAGGTAAGTACTAGGCTATCTGCCCAAGGGCATTTATAAGCCTAGCCAGAATGTGTTGGCTTTCGCCACCCCCTTAGATTAGTTCCCTATGCCCCTGTCCAGCAGAGCCATTAGTTCCCTGTGCCACTGTCCAGCAGAGCCACTGCAGTGATCCCCGGGGTAAATTTTCTGTTTCCCTTCTCTTGAAGAGTGTTAGTGAGGGGCTCTGTCTGATATATATTCGAATCCTGTTGCAAAGCATGGGGAGTCTCTGGGACAGAAATCTATCCCTCCAGCATGTCCTATTTATTGTTGTGGTGAGGTTTATATCTCTAGAGCGTGTGGCTCTCCGGGATTTTTTTTTTTTTTTAGGTGGAGCATGTCCATCAATTCTGGGTTGGAATTAACTTAAAGAGAACTTAAAGAGACAGTTATCCAAAGTCATCCCTGAAAAGTATCTTGTACCTACTGGGTTTATCAGGTTATCAAAAATGAGAAAACAATATCAGATTAATAAACATTTAGTAAAATGTTATATAATTACAGATGTGAACATTTCACATTGTTATTTTTAAATATACTGCATTTTATCTTTCTTTGTACTCATGTTTATCTTTCATTAATTCTGATGGTGAAATCATTTTTATGAAAATCTGTTTATTTTATTTTAATTTTATAAACTTAAAACACAAAATAATATAAACATCACAATAAGAGCAGCTATTCAATAAACATATAAAAGCACTAAGATATACAAGAAGTAACTATTTGCCCAATGAATAAAATTCAACATCTATTTAATCTAATAGAATAAACCAAAGCCATGAAAAAAAACAGGGAAAAGTAAAATAAAAGTTAATAAGCCCCGAAGTTGAAAAGGTAGGAAGAGAGAAAGAGGACAGTATAATTAATATGAGGAAATTAATAGCCCATCTCCAAGAACCTAAAAGTAGGTAATGATGTTTTTTAGAGAGTATGGTCGAATAGCATATCCCAGTATTCAATAAAGTGTGGTTGTGATTCCTAATGCCTGTTGAAATTATACTTAACCAAGTGGCATAACCATTAGTGTAACAAAACATTAATATTTAAAGGGACCTTTTTACAAAATCAAGTAAAATATAGGAAATACACATGCCTACAGATGAACAGTAAAACAATGCAAGCCAACACAATTGTATCCAACACAAACACAAAACAAAAATAATAAATGCAGTAATGACTTCCAATGTATCAATTATGAGTAAATAACTGCCCTTTAAAGGGGTGTGATCTGGTCTGTCTCTATAATGCCTGTGTTGTCAGCATTAGGTATATACTATATCATTAGTGCCAGTGATGCAAGATGCCAGTTTTATTTAGTCAAATGCTTAGGGTTTACTTGCAGTGATGGGAATGGACCCCATTCGTAAGTCAGGGTATAATTAAAGTTCATGAAATCAGTTTTGCTTTACTCATTCACATTTAATATGAGTGCTCTTCTCATCACCCATGGTGTACCCAGAATTGTCTTTTTTGCATTTCGTAAGAAGTTACTTTTAGCTGAAGCATATTTAGTATGTTTGGAGGCATTTTTTTATTAGCCCAGTTGCTCCTACTATAACTGGAATTACCTGTGTATCCTTAGTCCACATTGCTCTAATTTCTGCTTGCAAGTCTTGATATTTTACACATTTATGTATTTTATTTCATGAGACATTGTTTTCCTTGGGTGTAGCAATTTCAATAATCAAAGCTATTTGTCTTTTTCTGGTGAACTACAATATCCGGTCTGTTTGCTTCTACCTTTTTAGCTGCTTGTATGGGGTGATCCCACATAATTATTACTTCATTTTCAAAAATCCTTTGTGGTTCATATTTCTAATGTCTCTCAGCTACCTCTATGTTGTAATGTTTACAAAGTCTCTAGTGCAACAATTTTGCTACATTGAAGAAAAGAACTCACTGTGAACAAGCATCAACACTTCACTCATCTTGATGAAAAAATAAATGTTAAAAGCTGTTCTTAATCACTTTAATACCAAAACAAAATAAAATTAAGAGCTTTTCGTTTGGGAAATATCCAAACTTCTTCAGATGTAGAGCAAGAACAAAAACAGTCTTCATCGAGCTGAGTGAAGTGTTGGTGCTTGTTCACAGTATGTTCTTTTCTTCAGTTTTTCGTTTGTCAGTTCATTTTCTACTTGGAGTATGGCAATCTGGCTACATTGTTATATCTTTCAGTATACAAACCTTCAGTTATGAATGTATCATGCCCTGCAACAAGATGTGTAAATGTTTCAAGTCTGTACCACAAAATCTACATTTGTCTGTATATCTTACATTTTCTTTGGATTTTATGAACTATCTAGTATGTAAACCATTATCTTGAGCTGCCAATGTCAACTTTTCATTTTTTTTTTTTTTTTAGGTTTAAATTCACCCTGTCCAAGCCATCTGCAATGCAACTCTTGGTCAACATGCAGCTCTTTCAGCAGATCTCTATACTTCATGATATAATTGTGTTCTTTCCATTTATCTTTTCTTTTCCAGGACCTGCTCTTTGCATTCTTTCTTTTACTTTTTTTGCACATTCTGTTGTCACCCGTTTTTATCCACATTTGGCTGGATTTCAATTCCTTCTTTTTTTAAAAGCTTCTTTCTTCTAACATATGCATAGAAGTTACCCTAGACTTTTTGCTCATGTTTTAGAACTTTCAGTATATTTGTATCTGATGATGTCAATAATTACTTAAGCAGTCCCACAATCACCAACCTATATGTAAAGTCAGTTTCAAAGAGGCCGATTATAACATAGGCGATCTTACATTTATATAAGTGAAAACAACTCATCCTGACACAATTCTAATTGCAAACATTATGCATTACAAACCATGTTGACACAATTGTTGCTGCAAACATTATATATCACTTATACAGTTACTGTCAGTCAAACATTCAAATCCTGGCTTCTTTTAAATTAAACCTCATTCCTCCTTTGCATGTATTGTTCCCACAATTCCCATTTTTTCATATAGAATTTGTTCCTTCCCTTGTCTGAAGATCCCAATTCCAGTTGTTTTATCTCTGTTACTATATTCTCTACTTCTAGTAAAGTTGCCTTATACTTGGATTTTCATTTTCTAGTAGTTGCTTTTTTGGCAGCCACTATAATTAGATTCAGCAAGGCCTTACTATGTCTACACAATTCTGATTTTGAATCATAGTTCAAAAAAAAAATTTCCTTAGTTACAACAATTTGTTTACCCAGTATCTCTGACAACGCAGTCTGTAGGGAATTTTTAAAGTCTGTCAACTCATTGTACTCCCAGAAAACATATCTCCAGTTACCGCTTTCTTTCCCATCACACTTCCAACGTATGCTGTCTACCTGGGGAAAAATTCTTTGGAGTACACTTGTGGTATAAAAATAGCTATGTAAATACTTCCAAGCAAAGATGCTAAAATGTCTAGACTTTGCTGCATATTTGTGAGACATACATATACCCTCCAGTGTTTCTTTGTATTCCTTATCCAACCTGTCTTCCCAATCCTTTCTATCCTCCTCTGAATGATCCCTATAGCTCACTTTTAAGTATGAGTACGGTTTCTCCACTGTTAGCCAGTCTGGTGTCATTTCAGGGTGAACGTGTAAGTAGTTTTAACCTAAGGCTAAATTACAGTGCAAAGATGTCAATACATTTAATCAAAACTTTTCCACTTAGGAGCCTTTCTTAACTTTATCTCTGTCTCAGTAGAAGTTATTTCATTCCAGTCCATAACTAAGAGGGCCTGTTAATTGTTCTTTTACTTCTTTTATTTACTCAGCCTCCATATTGTGCTCAAGTTGGTCCTCCAAGATTTTACTCCAGAATGCATTAATTTCCTCTGCTCTTGGTGGAATGTCAACTATTGTTGTTTTCTTTTCTAGCTCCCTGAAGAATTTCTTTGGGTCTTCTATAAACTGTTCATTTATTATCTTTTCCTCACATTTAAGAGTGTATCCCATACATTTTTCAGCCTGCTCTTCGAATTTTAATTTATTCTTACAGATATTACAACTCAAATTCTGATTTGCTTTGATGTTGTATTTTTGCTTTAGCTTATTCACTTTTCTAATATTTTTAGACTGATTTCCTTTTCTTTATTCTTCCAGTAATGATAGTTCTTTTCTTAACTGTTTCACAAGTGTAGCTAGTTGGTCCTTTATTTGTGGTGATCTATTTGCTCCTTTATTTTCATTTACCAATTTATGCTTTCTTGTTAACACCTTGTCTGTTATTAGTTTTGCTGCACAATGATGCATTCTGTTAATTTCTGTTATATTGTGTGGCATTCTTTATATTTGCAATTACTTTATTAATCTGGCTTACTAATTCTTTGACAAACTGTGTCTTATTCACTTTTGGCAGCCTGTGCCTCTCATACATATTATATTTGTCTATTTCTATAAAATCCAGTAGGTCTTCTCTTAAATTATTTTCTTTCTGATTAACAGTTTCTTCCATGGTTTGTGTTTCCTGAAGTGTGACCATTGCCATGGTTATACACAAATCAATATGATTAATGCATTAGTTAACACTGGCACAGCTATACAGAATGTGGATATTATGTTAATATAACTGTGCATCATACAAGGGTTGAACAAAATGTACCTTTCAGTATGAGTACTTTTGCTTTCCATGAATATGCTGTTGGGACACAAACGTCCATTTTTTCATTCATTATTATTAATTTTAATGTTGAGAAAAATAAGCATGCATTCTGCTTATTAAGACTGGTTGGTGCTTCTACAATGTCTACGTAACACAAATGATCTAATTATCTCCATTGTCAGAAAATAGTAATTTATTCAGTAGGATTTCAACAATATCAGAATATTACAACAGCGAAGTTCTCCCCCTTGTTGCATCCAAAACAAAGTACACTCATGTACTAGGCATTATGAAGTAGTGTAGCAACTGTTTCACGCTCACCAGAAACTCTTTATTGCTACCTCACAATGATTCAATATGTGAGATGTCTGAGTATTTACTGAACATGGCAGCCACCTTGTTGCCTCAGGGCACATTTTGTTAGCACAAAACACACAAGTGTAGCACAAAGCACCTCCACTAAACAAACTTATCCAGATTATTAATAGAGCACAGCCTAAGCTTATCAGGCTATGGACTAAGAGACATTAGCAATCACGTCACACTGCAACACTCTCACTTTCATCCTGCACGCCCGCAGTCAGTACACATTCCTCAAGAATTCTGAAAGTTGCAGAATGCAAGCCTCTCTCATCCACTAAGAATGCATCTATATGGAATAATGTTTTAGAAATTAGTAACTCGATCATCAGACATATGGGCACTTCCTTTACAAAGATGGATAAGAAGAGGGAGATATTTTGCTGTCCTTCTGAAATCAAGATAGAAGGAGTAAAAAGAGATCTTAAAATGGTAAATCCTGACAGATATAATTATGAACTGATAACAGCCCTGGGAGGGGAGTGAATGGCTTTAAGTGTACTACCCAGAAGGTCACTCACAAGGATATGACTGAGCTTGCAAGTCTGTGCTTGAGGCAGGAAATACACTGGTCTTGACTGGTATTTTATAATCACCAAAAATGATGACAAAATTCAAAGACAAGATACTTGGAATTAATAATTACCTATGTAGCTAATGTCTTGTTAGGAGAGTATTTATCAGCTTGGGTGATATCGATTGCATAAATTCCTGCTTTGCTAGGGAGGATCTGCAGCTCTCATTCTAGGATTTTTTGCATTCTGACTAAAGCTTTTGCTGCCCCCATAGTGCACGTTTCAGGTACAATCTGTCTGCTGGATATACAAACAGAGTAAATTCTAATTTGAACACACTGAGGTGAATCTACTCAATGTCAGGAGTCTAAAAAAATGCACAAATTGAGGTTCTACTGCAACTTGACCACATTCCTACCATCCAGTATATGTAGTTTCAGAGATGTTTTGAAAACAATGGAAGCCCTACCATTTTTCCTGGATTTAGTTCCTATTACATCATCTGACCTACTGGCAATTGCAGGGGAGTAAGAGTATTTGTCCAGGATATCATCATTTCATGACAAACTCAAATTTGAACTCCTAGATGTCCAAAACACCTTAAGTAATATTAATTACAATTTCCTAACTGTCTATAGAACACATTCAATGTCCCTTCTTATTCTTTTGCTATCCTAACAATCTAGCTAAAATTGTCATTAAACCTAACACCTTTCCACTTGGGGGGGCTTCAATTTTCCATCAATAAATGGATGACATACTATTGGCATGCCTAAAATGTCCTTGACATTATAAATGCAAACATACTTGTTTAAGCGTTTAACCATCTTACTAGGTAACCCGATACCATTGATATTATCCTCTTAAATACAGTCACTTCTTGCATACCTCTGTATCATTCGTATTGCCATGTTATATTACACCATAAACAAATGATTATTTCCTTTAAAGCTAGTGGTACTTATCCTGCAAATACTTCAGTGTTTAACGACTTCTGAAAAGTAACACCTTCTTCAGTTATATGGTGACCTAAATAAATTCTCCTTTAATCTGCTCCTCCAGTGGATACCACTGCTAAAGCTGCTTCCACAGACTCTAATATCTATTCCCAGTTAAACAGATATATGATAAGGCAATCCCTATCTTCACCAAATATACCAAGAAAATTTAAAGACAAACCCTTATGATGGAACACATGTATAAATAAATTATATAACAAGAGAAAGAAATTATTTAATGCTTATAAGAAGTCTCATTCTACCTAACAGCACGTTTAAGCAAAGTAGTAAAGAGCTTAAGGGAACCATTAGGAAGTTCAAGGCTAAAATTGAAATAAAAAAAAATAGTGAAACCAAAAAATAGCTGTAAATCCTTCTTTAACTATATCAGAAATTTCTTCAGATCAAGTCTATAGCAATACTTCCCATTTTGACATAAAGAAAAATTAGCTTATGTCCTAGCTCACAAATTTAGTGCAAATTTTACTCCATCCACAGTTACCATTGCTGCACAGATTCACCAGTCACAGCCACCTTTTAATTACTATAGAACCATATCTAGAGCTAAGAACACCTCTTAATTGGCTCCAGATAACATACCAGGTTATCATAGGTTCATACGTTCATAGATTCATAGATGTTTACTAGGCTAACAATCACAAGGTTATTTTTAAGCCTAGCCATGCATCCCAAATCTCTTAAAACTTCTGGTACCCTTGATAAGTGTAAGCAGAGGCTTGGGAGATGAAACATTTGCAAGCAGGGGCCTAGGCGATGAACCATTTACAGGTTGCCTGTGTCCATTAGAGGCATACGCCAAGCCAGAGATGAACTTCCTGTTCCCCATCCAACTGTCCAAATTACACTTGAATTGGGTTAGGGAAGAACCCAGTTTCACATGAATGGGGAACCTGTTCCAGAGATGGGCAGTCTCTGGGATACATACCTTTCTGTCCAGCAGGTCCTATTTATATCATAGGCAAGGTTTAAGTGTTTAGAATGGGTCATTCTGGTACTGTTTGTTTTGCGGACATGCAGGAAGTGCATTAGAGTGGGGTCAGACAATAACCTGCATGCCAGGCATAGTTCTCCCCTCAACAGCCCATAGGAGACAGAATACAGGGATAGGGCCTTGAGGCAGTCTGCATAGGACATTTTACTTATGCCCTGTACTCTTTTAGTGAGGAACTTCTGTTGACATTCTATTTGTTGGATATGCCAGGTTACGTACATACTAAAGGGACATTGTACTCAATAATAAGTCTGATCAATGACAAATACAATGGAACAATGACTTCCTTAGACCTAGATGCCATACCTTTGAGTATACATAAGTTGAGCAACATAGAATTATTTCCTCACTAGTATCGACACATGATGGTCAAGGGACAGATTTCTGTCTGTGAGTCCCTGACTACTGGGTCAAATCTAAAGGGTGTGTGTTGTCAATATGTTAGTTATCAGAGATGGATGACTTCCTAAAGGATACTGTTATGCATTTCTTGCCATTTAGTTTTAGTCCATACTCAGACACCAGTTGTTTGTCTGTGTCAGTGCTTCCTAGAGAACATTTGTGTCACTGTGGGATTCAATGACCTAATTTGCAATCATCTGCAAATTTAGTCACTCATTGACCACTGACATTGGCCTTGACTTCAGAGAAGTAAATGTCAAAAAAGAGCGGTCACAGGATAGCTCCCTGAGGGAGTCCACTTGTGAGTGGCTTCTTTCCAGGGGTGGACTCCCAATTCTGACTTCCTGGATCTTGCTTGCGAGCCATTTGGCTATCCACCAGATGACATACATGTTTGTACCTAACCTCCTGAGTTTGTCAACAATGCCTGAGTGTGGTATTGTGTCAAATGCCTTGGCCAGGTCAAGGTAGGCATTGTGAACCATTTTGCCCTCATTCATTGATTTGGTGACATTCTGAAAGAAGTTCACGCGGTTGAGTAGGCATGACCCGCCCTTGATGAAACCAAACTGAGTTGGGTCCAGTGTCTGGAGGTTTACTATATCATTATCGATCATTTCCATGATACTTCTTTCCATGGCTTTGAATATAAGACTAGTGAGACTTAGCAGTCTGTAGTTTCCACGGTCTGGAGATGACCCACATTTGTGCAGAATGATGACTATTGCTGTTCTCCATTTATGAGGCATGAAGCCTGTTTGGAGGCTAGAGTTAAATAACAATTCTAGACAGCCTAATAGATCATGTTTATGCTACTTAGAAGGCATCCTGTTATATATTCTCTCAGCCCATTGATGCAGAGTTCTTGGCCTCAGAGAGACCATTAAGGATCTGTTCCCTAGTTATAGCAGGGGAGTTATATTTGATGGTAAAAAAAATTAGATTGACTTTCATTTGAACCCTGTGTCATTTGTGCTTTGGAGGTAAGCTCACTGTTTGTTACAGTGAAAGCTAATTTTCAGTTATAAATATGTCCTGTCTGAACCCCTACTTAACCTCTTTAAACTAAACATCTCCACTGCTTACATTCCTGAAGCCTAGAAAATAGCCATTGTAATGCTATTGCACAAAGATGGCCCAACAGAAGACCCCTGTAACTATGTACCCATTATTATCAATAGTTACATACTTAAAGCTATGAAATGTATTTTCTGCAACTTCAAAGGCAGAACATAATATTGTTCAGAACTAATTGTGAATGAAGCCACCTATACCGAGGCAAAAGATGTAACAAATTTGTTCGCTAATAAACTCATCTCCAGTTATACCCCCCAGCTACCCCCCAGAAAATACCATCAAACATAATCACCCAACTATTGCTAGGAAAGCAGGTGTTTGATGCATTCTCCAAGGTTAAGAATAATGTATAAATAGACCCGAGTAATATCCCAGGATGCTTCCTAAATAGCACAAAGCATGACCTTTTATGGTCATTAAAGTTACTATTTAACCATAGCTTCCAGACAGGCTTTGTTCCATGCAGCTTGAGAACTATAACAGTCATCCTTCTGCACAAGGATGGGCCATCTTTGGACCACAAAAACTGCAGACCCATAAGCCTGACTAGTCTCATATTCAAAACTATGGAAACAATTATCATGGAAATGATTAACAATGAAACAGAAATGTTTTAGACACTAGATCCAACCCAGTTTGCCTTTGTCAAGGGCAGATCATGCTTAATCAACTTTTTAGACTTCTCTGAGAAGGTCACCAAGGCAGTGGATAAGGGCAAAAGAGCACATGCTATCTTCCTTGACATGGTGAAGGCAGTTGATACAAAACCCACTCAGACACTATAGACAAAGTCTTGGAATTCAATAGGGGCCCTATGCTATCTGATGGCTAACCAGGAAGCTCTCAGATAGGACCCACAAAGTTAAAAGAGGGCAGTCCACCTTCACAAAGAGGACAGTCACAAGCAGATCCCATTATGGCTCTGTGCTGGTTTAATTCTTTTTGGCATCTATTTCTCTGAAGTCAAGGCCAAAGACAAGGGCCTCTGGCAGACCAGGTTTTCCGATGATCTCAAACTAGTTGCAGTCATAGAATCCCCCGAAGCTACAAATATTCCAAATAAAGACTGACTCAGACAAATAACTATTGCCTGATAAATGGCTGGAAACTCAATGCCAAGAAATGTATAATAAAAATCCTTTGGGAAGTTGGACACAGCTGGAAACTACTTCATTGAAGTCAGGGATTGGGGGTATATATCGACAGTAACCTGGCCTTTGACCATCATGTGTCTCTGGTGGAAAGGAAATCATTCTATGTTGTACAACTTTTAAGCAAGGATGTGACATCTATGTTCAACAAAGTCATCGCTCCTCTGCATTCAGCCCTCATCAGATCAGTCATTGAGTACAATGCCCCCTGCTGTATGTACCTGACCATGCACATGCAACAACAAGCATGGCCAGAGATGTTCTTCACAAAAAAAATATAGGGCATAAACATTTCCTGCATGGATAGCCTCAAAGCCTTACCCTGTACTCAGTCTCCTACAGACTGTTGAGTGGTTATATATGCTTGGCATACAAGGCATCCTTGGATCCTGGTCTGATGCACCTTCCCCAAAGCATCAGCAATAACCAATCTATGGACTTAAAATATGCTAGCAACATAAACAGGGCATATTGTACGGACCAGTATATGTCTCGGAGAATACCCCTTCTATGGAACAAGTTTTCCATCCATGTGAAGCAGAGCTTTTCCCTAAGGCAATTCAAGCATAATTTGATAAAGTTGATGGGGAATCAGAAATTCACCCTTGTCTGGCAAATATGACCCTGTTGGTTACAGGGAGCCTGTAAATGCTTCACCATCCACACCCCTGCCTACATATATCCTTTAGAATAATCTTAAAGCCATTTAACTTGTTAGATATGATTGCGGTAGATAGCTAGGCTTAAAAAAGGTCATTAGTTTAGTAAACACCTATGAACTATAAAAAATTACATGCATTACCTGCATTATCCACATCAGTGTCACTTTCCAGTTTAACAGATTCTTAACTAAGTAGTGATAATTAATGATAATCCACAATTACCTGATTTAGAAATAAAAACAATTGTACCTCCTTCTAATAATGGTACTGTGACCTAGAGGAATATAGGGATCACCAACCATATGCACTTTATTCAGAGATGGTAATTATTCCATTTTTGAATATACACTATCCAAGTAAGGGCAGCAGTGAAGAGGAACAGATATTTAACTCAGATGGCATAAGTACAAATTTGAAGTGAAGAGCTGTGGGGTTACATACAATTCCTGATTTAGAAAAAATGCTAAGATCAAGGGATACATTACATCATGATGAAGAATGTGATGATAAGGGCATTCAGCCAGTTTTTCTAACCTTGAATATGAGGCAGATCATTTTTTATGAAAAAAGAATGCTCAGGTAACATATAAAGATGAAAGATCTGAGGTGCATATTTTGGGGACTCTTGTTAAACCATATATGTAGGAAGCTGACTGACTTAAATACAGCTAGAATTGCAGCATCCTTTCTTTCAGGTGTAAAACTAATGATTTGCTGAACATGTTGAGGGGCTTCTAGTAAGCAAAATTAAAAACAAATATAACATCATCTGTAGGGGAACTGTCAGTCTTAGGGACACCCCTTTAAATTTTGTAGAAAATACACTATTTGATTTACTAAAAATTCTTGAAACTTGGAAAACTGAAGTAGATATTACAGAGACAATCCCTTCATTGAAGTGGAATGATTACATGTTTACAAATGCAATAGTGTTCATTCCTGGTTAAAGCTGTTATGTACAGTTTACTCAGTCAGGCTCATAGCATATTAAGTAGAATATATTTACAACTAGTGAATGCTTGCCAGTGATGGACCTCACCTAAGTCAGTATAGTGCTGGCTTCCTAACTGCAAACATTGCTTTCTGTATTCATTGCTTTTTAGGAATAAAACAAACAACAACAAAAAAGAAATATTCCCAAGATGTAGAAGACATTATAATAGAATTAAATATTATTGCAATGCTGGAAGTATTGGTAATGAACATCAAGAATTTCATAGTGCAATAAGAGAGGACAATTACATGATTATAGCAAAAGCAGAAGTTTGTGATTGCAAAGATAAAGGGCCAGATTTCAAACGAAAGTGGTGGTTAGTTCAGCACACTAAAGGAAGTTGTCAATGTACCCACAGTGGATGATATTCTAAAATGTATGCTACAACAAGACCAAGTAATTATCTATTCAACGTAGGATAATTACAGACTTTGGGCATGCCTGCCTGATTCCAAAACCCAACAGGCTTGTCCATCACACCTTAAATGTGACAAAGTAATAATTCCCCAACAACTTTATGAAAATGCTTGGCAGAGGTCATGTGTGCTTTACCTTAAAGTCAACATATTCCACAGAATGCTAGGGAATCCTACAGAATCCTTAAACCATATTTAAAAAAATGCAACTGGCATTTAATGTACTACACCATCCTGGGATACTGCAAGCCATATTATAGGACAATCTCCAAATGCATCCTAGAAGGCAGCCACATACCTCTCAACTGTACAGATTTTTGCAGAATGTGCATATTTTTCCTCATGTTTGGTCCGTTTTTCATAAAATTGTGTTTTTCTGGCAAACTAGTGGCAAATCATTTAGGAATAAAGTTACAAAATAATAATAGACATTTGAGCTTCATACTTCATACCCTTCAGAAAATTCATACTAATGCAAAACCTGTTATTCTACCAACTTTTTAAGTTTGTAAGGTCTATATTGAAAACGTGTGCCTATTTGTGGGCCTCCCCCCCCCCATTATTTATAGCTTTGTCCAGATTTCTCACTCTAAGAGATTCAGACGTATGGACAGCCAGCTAAGTGATGAGACAGGCTACAGTTAAGCTCTCGGATAAGGAAATAATAGATAGGCAGACAGACTGATAGATACAGATTAGACAGATATCTGGTACAAGCTGTGTGTAAGACATGTGCACCCCACATGTATGCTTGCAGGCTGTGGGGTAACCCAGTACTGATAGAAACAAAAGCGTGCCTGAGTCTAGGTATAATGGCCACTGGGACATTTCAGCAACAAATGAGAGACACCATAGGAGTGTCCCAGACAGCTGCCAGCTACATACTTTTGTATTCCCTGGCATCATTGCATCATTGTGGATGATTATACCCACTTCCAAACAACAGCCACGGAGCTCAGAATGTCCATGTAACAGTTCTGTGCCAGAGCTAATGCCCCCCATTGTTCTCAGTACACCCACATTCAGTTTGAAACTCCATATGTATCTGATGCTAAATGATACATCAATAGAAAGGGTTGACTATCACTCAGTTATCAGGTGGTGTGCTTAACAGATGGTCTCATTACCGATATTATCATGATACACTCCTGTAAGGTATATGATACTGAACTATGGAATGCAAGTAGTCTGAGGGCCGTGTTCCAATGTGGTGAAATACCTGAGTGACTAACACAGGACCACAGTGATGTAAGCACAATCTAGACTTGTCAATATTAAGCATAAGCATAGCATATGCTTTATCTCTTTCCTGCAAACAGGTGACTGTGGTTATCCACTGGAGCTCTGGCTAATGATACAATACAGTGCCCCATCAACCCCTGCCTAGGATACATATAACAAAGCACTCACTGAGACAAGAAATACTATCAAGCATCTGTTTGGCATGCTGAAAGCAAAATTCAGATGTCTTGATACATCCAGTTAGTGCACAACAATACACACCAGAAAAGGCATCACAGATGGTTACCATGAGTTCCATGCTGCTCAACATGATAACAAAAAACATGGTAGCTTGCCAGCTGCAGATGTGGCTGACTTACTCCAAGACCCTCAGATGTCTGATGATGACATATCAGACCCAACACAGGATGCTCTGGAGGAAAGAGGGGTGAGAAGAAATAAGCATGAGTGACAGAGGATGTGGCCATATGTCTTGCCTCAGATAACATGCCAGCATCTGACACACCTTTGAGCCATGACAAGCCACATGTACAAATGTACACAGACAGTGATGTTCATGTGTTGCCCCACAACAGCAACACAAAGCATGTCAGCAATGAACATCATACATAACAGAAGCATAAAGTATACCAGTAAGAACAAATACACAACACTCTGAAGAATAAAACACAAATGGAAAAACCGGAGATGATGAAACAAAACCAGTAACACCAAACAATTCTCCCTGTAACTGGATTCCAATAAAGGCAGCCCCACAACCCTGTTGTATAGCAGTAATCTCTGTGAAAAAACTGTGCAGTTCATGACCATATAGCAATAAACGTTTATTCTTAAAAACAACACAATAACAGATTTAGCGCGTTCATTTCCAATGCTGGAAACTTCATCAGAATAAATGGTACATATCTGGTGATGTCTTTTATACTATTTAATACTAATTAATTACAATTCAAGTAAGGTCAATTAAAAAACATTCATTCAACAATCACTGTGGTTGAGTAGAAAAATACAGGGCAAGTTACAAAACACTTGTAGTATGGTATGAACATAACTGAAAATGTATAGAAAATATATATGTTTATATATATATATATATATATATATATATATATATATATATAGTATAAAAAGGAAATAAGTATAATGTATACATAGTTATACACTTTACTATTTTTTTTGTTGTTGATTTTCTTTTGTTGTTAACTTTTACCTTAATAGCCCTTAGTCTTAGGGCTGGAAGGAGTGACACGTAATTGTTCATCCCAGGGGGTGTATTAGAATCCAGTCGCAGTTGCCAGATTAGTTCACTATAACATAACTGGTTTTCCCAGTCTCCCCCTCTACTGTCCCTTTTTAACATTTCCAAAACCCAAAATTTATAATCAGCTTCAGGGCATACCAATGTATGTATGTAAAGTGCATTTGTTTCCCTTTTCCTATTAACATCATACATGTGTTCATATATCCTTTGACGCAAATGTCTCTGTCTTCCCTATGTAGTAGGCCCAACAGAAGGTACAATAAACTAGATATACAATCCCTTTTGTATAACATGTGTAATATTGTTTACTCTTGAAAATAATAAGAATAGTAGGTATCGATAATTTCCCCGTATTTGCTACAAATGTGCATTGGGAACATCTTCCACAACTAAAAGTTCCTTTTTTCTTTTCATCATTCCCCTGCGCAGTTTTTTCAAAAGTATTTTTAAGGTTGGAACCCCTTCTAAAACTTTAACACAAATGCCTATTAAAAACTTCTAACCTATTAGGCATACTCTTAAAGATGTCCCATGTTTTGTTAATAGTTTTTCTTATTAAATTTGTGTTAGAACTATATGTCATAACAAAAAAGGGGGTATTGTGATCTTTGTTTTTATTGTAAATTTCATTACTTAGACATTCAACAGTGTTGTCACTTGTAATAGTACCCACTATATTACACTCTACATTTAATAGGGGTGTGTATCTAGTCCCACACCCCTTAGTCACCTCTACCTTGAGAGGACTAATAACTGCTTCTGGGTAGCCTCTCTCCAGAAATAATTTATGCACATAGTCCAATTCATTGAAGAAATCAACGTATTTTGATGTCATTCTGGCCATCCTGACCATTTGTCCTTTTATAATGTTTTTCTTCTGTAGTGGGGGATGATTACTATGATAATGTAAATAGGAATTGGAGAAACTAGCCTTCCTAAAATTCTAGATACGTATTTCCTAGTTGAGTTGTCCTTTAACATAGTTACATCTAAATATTGAATCTCTTCTGTACTGAATTCATGTGTAAATTTAAGAAACTGGGTAGAATTATTACAATGCTCCATAACCTTAATAACATCATCCTGTGAACCTTTCCACACTATCAATATATCGTCCAAAAATCAAAAATATTGTACTATATTGTCCATAAATGTGGAATTAAAAACAAAATGTAGCTCCCAATATAACATAACTATATTTGCAAAAATGGGAGCAGAAGCTGCCCCCATTGCAACACCATCCAACTGTTGGAACGTATCTCCTTGAAAATAAATAAAATTATTTTTCAGAACCAACTCAATATTTTCCAACACTAGTCTAAACTCACTGTCATTCAAAAATCTAAATTCAGTTAACATACATTCAAACCACTCTAAGCCTATATCGTGCGGAATCACAGAAAATACAACTTTTACATCCACAGTCAAAAAGGAATAATCAGGTTGATATTGTAGTTGATTGATTTTGTTTAACAAATACCATAAATCAATCAAAATATGTGGGTATAATTTCTGAAAGGGCTTTAGTTTTGTATCAACATAAATGGCTAAAGGTTGAGTTTTTGAACCATCTGATGTCACAATAGGTCTTAATGGTGGATCTTCTATACCTTTGTTTATCCTGGGGATACCAAACATGGTGGATAAAAAAGTTTTTTCCACCTTAAAAAAATCTATACAGTTTTTCTTCAATTAACCCTTGCAGCAAATTGTCCTCTATAATTTAATCTATTTTCTTATATGCTATATTTAACTAATTTCTAGAAATGATGGCATATCGCCCCTGCTTGTTCAAAATGTCCATCATTTTAGTTAAATAAGACCATTTGTTTATTAGTACAATCCCTCCCCCCTTATCAGGCTTCATGATTCTAACATCTGAGTATTGATATTTAATTTCTTCCAAAGTCATTTTTTCTTCTAAGTTTAAATTAGAATTAAAGTAACTATGCCTGTTTTTTTTTTATAATAAATTTCTTTTACTTCCTTGATTGCAATTTTCTCAAAATTACTGATGTCATTCAATAAAGGGGGGTTGTACATACTTTTCCTTACCAATGTGTCACAAGGTCTATTTTTAATGTTGTCTTGGGGCTCCTTCATGGAAGCCAATGCTTCCAAATTTAACTTTCTAGCAAATAATTTTATAACTAATGTAATTTCAGCCAAATCCAATCTTCTAGTAGGAACAAAAATGAAGCCCTTTTTGAATAATGAAATGTGTCTATCCTCTATTTTGATATCAGTATAGTTGTAAATGAAAAATTCACTATCTTGTTGATTTATGACACTATTAGACATATTTAAGTCAAAATTGTTGTGTGCCCCACATAATTCTGTACCCAACTCTGTTTCTATGCTACTATTTTCAGGTGGTAATATTGTGTCATTTCCTATCAATATTGTTGGTTCCCCTGATATCTCTGAGGATGTTTGTTTGTTACTTGTGCATATGTTGGGGTGGGGTGGGGTAAATTGCGTATTTGTTCTGACCTTCTGGGTCCCTCCTGTTCTAAAGGGATATCACAGTCACTACTTTCCCCATTGTAATTATAATCATGTAAACCATCATCATGTCCCACCTGTACATCATTGTTTTGATGTCTTCCCGAATAAGACCTAACTGTCTGATGGTCTATATGTATGTTACCTCTCCTTTGAACATAACCATTGAAATGTTCATTTTTACACCCCAGAGGATAGGCCTGCTGATGTTCATAGGCCCTATCATCCCTCATTAATTTACCCACCTTACTTTTATGGTTTTTGACCATAATGTTGTCAACATCATTAAAAACCCTATAATAATCATGTTTGTTTTCACGCACAGTAAACAACAAGTCATCACATATTTCTTTGTTAATATTATGTAGCTTGCCCTTCAAATCGTCAATAAGTTTGTTGTTGTTGTTAATCATAGCTCTCATTAGAGCTAAACCACAGTTATTTAAAATATCCATAATTTCATTGTATAAAACAGAACCCATGACAGTATCATTTGGAAACTTGTTAAGCCTCAAACCCTTGGGCTCATGTTTCCTTTTTATACATTCAGTAAGAAACTAATTGTCTAGGTTTAAATTTTTGAATTTTAACATATACTTCTTTAAAAGCTTACATTTGTCAGAATACAAACTGTCCTGTTTTTATGTCCATGTTCTTGTAGCTCCGTAGCATCAAAACTTCTATTTAACCAGTCACTGAGGTTAATTTCAGCGTATTTGTCCATGAGTGAATTGTTTTCAATGGACTGTCCAGAAACAGCTTGCTCACTTAAGTTTCTTCCATAATTACTATTGTGACTCTGCAATAGCCTACTATAAGTCAGTTTTCTAATAACACTGCAGTTGTTGGCGTGCTTGCCACTGGAAGATTGTGCACAAGGAATAACAACATTCATATCCTGTGAAATGGTGTCCGACTGTGAAAAGGCTTGTATGAGCCTAGTAAGCTCACCAATCAAAGATTGTTCATTCCTAGGAGATTGTGAGGCCCCCTCGGCTATCCTGTAGTTCCATTGCACCAAAAACCAGTAAAAACCACAAATAGAAAAAACGGAGATGACGAAACAACACCAGTAGTACCAAACAATTCTCCACTGTAACAGGATTCCAATAAAGGCAGTCCCACAACCCTGTTGTATAGCAGTAATCTCTGTGAAAAAACTGTGCAGTTCACGACCGTATAGCAATAAAAGTTTAACTTAAAAACAACACAATAACAGATTTAGCGCTTTCATTTCCAATGCCGGAAACTTCATCAGAATAAATGGTACATATCTGGTGACGTATTTTATACTATATAATACTAATTAATTACAATCCAATTAAGGTCAATTAAAAAAAATTCATTCAACAATCACCTATTGTCACATCAGATGGTTCAAAAACTCAACCTTTAGCCATTTATGTTGATACAAAACTAAAGCCCTTTCAGAAATTATACCCACATATTTTGATTGATTCATGGGATTTGTTAAACAAAATCAATCAACTACAATACCAACCAGATTATTCCTTTTGACTGTGGATGTAAAATATTTATTTTCTGTGATTCCGCACGATATAGGCTTAGAGTGGTTTGAATGTATGTTAACTGAATTTAAATTAAAAAAAAAAAAAATTTGAATGACAGTGAGTTTAGACTAGTGTTGGAAAATATTGAGTTGGTTCTGAAAAATAATTTTATTTACTTTCAAGGAGATATCTTCCAACAGTTGGATGGTGTTGCGATGGGGGCAGCTTGTGCCCCCATTTTTGCAAATATAGTTATGTTATATTGGGAGCTACATTATGTTTTTAATTCCACATTCATGGACAATATAGTACAATATTTTCGATTTTTGGACGATATATTGACAGTGTGGAAGGATTCACAGGATGATGTTCTTAAGGTTATGGAACATTTTAATAATTCTACCCAGTTTCTTAAATTTACACATGAATTCAATACAGAAGAGATTCATTATTTAGATGTAACTATTTTAAAGGACAACTCAACTAGGAAATACGTATCTAGAATTTTTAGGAAGGATTGTTTCTCCAATTCCTATTCACTTTATCATTGTAATCATCCCCCACTGCACAAGAAAAACATTATAAAAGGACAAATGGTCAGGGTGGCCAGAATGACATCAAAATACGTTGTTTTCATCAATTAATTGGACTATGTGCATAAATTATTTCTGGAGAGAGGCTACCCAGAATCAGTTATTAGTCCTTTCAAGGTAGAGGTGACTAAGGGGTGGGACTAGATACACACCCTTATTAAATGTAGAGTGTAATATAGTGGGTACTATTACAAGTGACAACACTGCTGAATGTCAAGTAATGAAATTTACAATAAAAACAAAAATAAAAACAAAGATCACAATGCCCCCTTTTTGTTATGACATATAGTTCTAACACAAATTTAATAAGAAAAACTATTAACAAAACATCGGACATCTTTAAGAGTATGCCTAATAGGTTAGATATTTTTAATAGGCATTTGTGTTATAGTT
The DNA here is from genome assembly GCF_019279795.1 of Protopterus annectens. Lineage (NCBI taxonomy): Eukaryota > Metazoa > Chordata > Ceratodontiformes > Protopteridae > Protopterus > Protopterus annectens. The sequence continues at coordinate 196,926,780 of NC_056736.1, read as the reverse complement.
TTAGAAGGGGTTTCAAATTTAAAAATACTTTTGAAAAAACTACGGAGGGGAATGATGAAAAGGAAAAAGGAACTTTTAGGTGTTGAAGATGTTCCCAATGAACATTTGTAGCATATACGGGGGAATTATCAATACTTACTATTCTTATTATTTTCAAGAGTAAACAATATTACACTTGTTATACAAAAGGGATTGTATATCTAGTTTATTGTACCTTCTGTTGGGCCTACTACGTAGGGAAGACAGAGAGACATTTTGCGTCAAAGGATATATGAACACATGTATGATGTTAATAGGAAAAGGGAAACAAATGCACTTTACAGACATACATTTGTATGCACTGAAGCTAATTATAAATTTTGGGTTTTGCAAATGTTAAAAAGGGACAGTAGAAGGGGAGACTGGGAAAACCAGATATGTTATAGAGAACTAATCTGGCAACTGCGACTGGATTCTAATACACCCCCTGGAATGAACGATTACGTGTCACTCCTTCCAGCCCTAAGATTAAGGGCTAATAAGGTAAAAGTTAACAACAAAAGAAAATCAACAACAAAAAAATAGTAAAGTGTATAACTATGTATACATTATACTTATTTCCTTTTTATACTATATATATATATATATATATATATATATATATATATATATATATATATATATATAAAACATATATATTTTCTATACATTTTCAGTTTTGTTCATACCACACTACAAGTGTTTTGTAACTTGCCCTGTATTTTTCTACTCAACCACAGTGATTGTTGAATGAATGTTTTTTAATTGACCTTAATTGAATTGTAATTAATTAGTATTAAATAGTATAAAAGACATCACCAGATATGTACCATTTATTCTGATGAAGTTTCCGGCATTCAAAATGAACGTGCTAAATCTGTTATTGTGTTGTTTTTAAGAATAAACTTTTATTGCTATACGGTCATGAACTGCACAGTTTTTTCACGGAGATTATTGCTATACAACAGGGTTGTGGGACTGCCTTTATTGGAATCCTGTTACAGCGGAGAACACTTGGAAGAAACATTGATGCAGGAAGCATCTTTGTGAGGTACATTACCAGAGATGACCACACAGGAAAATGTGTTAGACACAGGAGGTATGCACAAAAGAAGGTGTTATTGGAAGGGTATGTTAGTTCAGATATTGATATCAGTCATGCCATGCTGAACTAACATACAGATAAATAGCATGGAGAGTTATTCATAAAACGGCCACTAACACAAGAAATCCAAGCCCATGAAGTGCTTGGAAAAGTACCAACAGAAATATGCCAAAAACAGGTGTCATACACTAAAACTGATGCTTTGCTCAGTGTAACAATGTGTTACAACACAGTGAATCTCTTACAGCAGCATGATTAATTACATACATCCAAAGGACTGGCTATAAAGAAAATAAATACAAGCAAGTATCACATCTCATGCCTGATATGGAATGTCACACAGAAGACAACATAACGATTAACAGGTCATTGTTACAACATAATTCAGTTTTGGGGAATAATATATGCAAACGTGCACAGCATCAATGACAGTCACTACAAAACATACATGGAACATGCATTAACACTGAGAATACAGCAACACAGGTATATACCCATATATATATATATATATATATATATATATATATATATATATATATATGTGTGTGTGTGTGTGTGTGTATGTGTGTGTGTCAGTGTGTGGATTCAGTGAGATATTGGGAGGCACACATGGGGACTACATGTTATCATGGGGACTAAAAAAGGAAACAGGTACACAGAAATGCAGTGAGTGCTGTAGCTGAGGTATGTGCAGTACAATATTAAAATACTTTAAGTGACACAGGTATACATACGGAGGCATACTTATGCATACAGGAATGGCAGACAACAAGGAAACGTGTAATGTAGCAATCAATTCTGGATGACAACAATGGCATTATATTAACCATTTAAATATTTACTATATGTCCACTTCCAAATGATGCAAACATGGAAGCATGACGTCACATATAGCATGACTGATATCAATATCTGAACTAACATACACTAATGATAAAGAGATACTACATATCACAACTTGAAGCTAGTCACCTAAGTTAGGTAAATGATCAGAAAAATCCTATGGCATTAGGCATTTAAAAAAGAGCTACAGATTAATTAGTTAGTGGTCAGCATGGCAGTCATCATTGCCACAAGGTTAGAATGACACAACAGGGCACACATTGTATCACCTGTCAGTGTTACTCTAATACAGTCTAGGTCTCCCATGCTGATGGCTCAACACAGTGGTCCTTGCTGTCCCTGCTATATCAGGAAATGCTCAGCCCACAGTTCTGTACCAAGGAGCTGGATGAAGTGACACTAGCATTGTAGTAGCATGACTACAGTGTGACAGCCTGGATGTGACTGCTGGGCTCACAGCTAAGTGACCATCAGCGGATGCGCATTCACATTGCAGCACTAAAACGGATGTCTGAAGGCCATGAGTGTGTCTAATGAGAGGAGGTCTACTGGAACTACATCCTGAGAAACTGGTTGCTCAATTAATTTTGTAAGTGAGTTAAGGTATTGTTTAAAAAAAAAAACTTGAGACTTAAATCTACACCAGCAAATACACAAAACTCACTGAAGAGATATGTTCCAAAAATCAGTGTATTCCTTGCCTATGGAATAAGTAGCTCCAGGTCAGACAAAGTACTGCTTTGACCATCTTTGATTCTAGTCTTGATAACTGGATAGGTAGACACACATTTACACACATCAGGTTTGTCATGTACAGCCTTGCTCAGTCTATGAGGTAAGCAATATTAAATGCTTGAAAAGGGACCCACAAAGGTTTGTGTATTCTTAAAGGTGCATACAGCTGGGTATCTTATAGTCTGCATGAAATCTTGCATAGTATTGCTCCTATTTTCCTATCAGAAGAAGCTACAGAAGGCCCAAGGGAACCCTTAAAATCACTTCCTGTAAGAGAACCATCAGCTCTGTTGAACCACAGTGCTGTTCACCACTAGTCTATGATTCTGTGACAGTGGCTCCAGCTGGCATTGACTGAGGAGAGTGTGGCCTTACCTCCTCCACCTACTTTTCTTCTCCAGCTAGACCTGTAGAAGGGTGGCAAATTGATCAAAAATGATTACTTGCATATGGTGGCAACACAATATATATGGTTGACTGAAACTGAAGTTGAACACACACACATCCTCTGCCATCAGTAGAACCCCACCTGCCTTCTGTAACATCCAAGCATGGTAAACTCACCCATTACTGTTGCAGGAAAAGAAAGTATGTGCTCCTAAATATACATGTAAAATATGTAGTATATCTTAAGACAATAGCACTGTAGAAAATGTTTCCATTATATTTCTACTTGGCTCTCTTCTCTGTCTCCAACTGTTAAAAAAAAAAAAGATTTTGTAGACTTGCACTTGCTTCAAGAATGGATTTACAGAACTTAGCCTGTCTGCCTGCTTAAATGCCACAGCAAGAATAGCATATTTTGAGGTAAATAGCAGTAACATTGAGGCATACATTTTGATATATATGTAAGTGGGAACCCAGGGCACTGGAATGGCATTGACTGTCCCTCTGTGGTTTTGGTGGGGGCAACTGTGTACAGTAGTAATGTGAAGAATATAAAGAAGGGGGTTTGGAGTTCCATGGCCAAATATTGAGACATGGCAAAAGTGTTGTGTGGTGCAGAAAGCATGTGCATTACATTAACTACACCTAATTAACAGGTGCAGGTAGTGTGGGATCCTTTCTCCATGTTTATAGTGCAGAAATGGGTGGAGGCATTGTACAGCAGTAAGAAGGGCTCATCGTATGCAAATGCATAAAGGACAGGCTGTCATTGTAAGTGCAGGCATCACACAGCATAGTATACACATCAACAGATGGAAATGTTTTACTCGTAGGTGCAACATGACCACATGAGGGAAGCAACAGCTGAAAAAGTTCACTGTTCAGTAGAGTGATATGCTACATCAAGCTCTCAACATGCAAGGCATGCTCCTGGGCAATGTTGAAGCAGGCAAGCAATATCGTGACCAGATTTAGCAGGTACTGGTACAGGATGTGAATGTTATGGATGGCCGTAATATGTCTCTACAGCAGCTCTGATGAAAGGTTACTGATATGATAGTGCATGTAAAGGAAAAGGCATGAGACATTTCAAAATTGAAGTCCAACACAGAATGCAGATTACCAGTGGAAAAGCTTCTCCCTCAAGCTGTGAAGTTTTTGGTTTCATTCACTGACCAGGCAAAGCAGTGTGATATACCAGTGGTGCCTTTGATATGAAAGCTGCCTTTGTACCAGACACCATGTGTCAGTTGGGTATGCACCAGGTTAGTAATATGTATAATAGTACAATGGGTATGCACCAGGTTAGTAATATGTATAATAGTGCATTGTGTATGCACCAGGTTAGTAATATGTATAATATTACATTGGGTATGCACCAGGTTAGTAATATGTATAATAGTACATTGGGTATGCACCAGGTTAGTAATATGTATCATATTACATTGGGTATGCCCCAGGTTAGTAATATGTATAATATTACATTGGGTATGCACCTGGTTAGTAATATGTATCATATTACATTGGGTATGCACCAGGTTAGTAATATGTATAATATTACATTGGGTATGCACCAGGTTAGTAATATGTATAATAGTACATTGGGTATGCACCAGGTTAGTAATATGTATCATATTACATTGGGTATGCACCAGGTTAGTAATATGTATAATATTACATTGGGTATGCACCTGGTTAGTAATATGTATCATATTACATTGGGTATGCACCAGGTTAGTAATATGCATCCTATTACATTGGGTATGCACCAGGTTTGTAATATTTATCATATTACGTTGGGTATGCACCAGGTTAGTAATATGTATCATATGCACCAGGCTAGTAATATGTATAATAGTACCTTGTGTATGCACCAGGTTATTAATATGTATAATATTACATTGGGTATGCACCAGGTTAGAAATATGTATAATATTACATTACAGCAGGGCGGCCACGGTGGTGCAGTGGTTAGCATTGCCGCCTCACAGCAAGAGGTTCTCCGGTTCAATCCTCGGCTGGGGTGCCTTCTGTGCAGAGTCTGCATGTCCTCCCTGTGGTCGCGTGGGTTTCCTCCGGGTGCTCCGGTTTCCTCCCACATTCCAAAGACATGCTGCAGGTGGTTTGGACACTCTAAATTGGCCCTAGGTGTGTGTGTGAGTGTGCCTTCTGTAGAAGGTTGGGCGCCGGGCTGGCAACTCGACACTGTAAAACTCTACTGCCAATTAATGTGCGGACAAGGTGATCCGCTGTGGCGACCCCTAACCAGGAAATAGCCGAAAGAAGAAGAAGAAGATAATATTACATTACAGCATAGCACTGACTCCACGGTATGCTAAGGAAAGGATTGACAAAGTTTTGCCTTCATATCTTTCTCTTCAGGCTTCTCTGGTCTACAGCAATAGAAACCTGAGTGACAAGGTTATGCCTGTCATGAAAGTATGGTGTACCTACATTTTAATGAGTAGTAAAACTATACATAACAAAGACTGCTATACAGGCATGTGTGTGTGTGGACAGACAACTCACAGTTTCCATTAATGTAAGGTCACTTAAAAGCTATTCAATCGATATTGTCTTCAATTATTAACCATAGCTGGAGACATAGTCAGAATATTGCATTCAACAGCCGCATAATCATGAAATAGTTCTTTGATATAATGCTGCAGCATGTGGATGATTATGTATGGTTTTCTAGGTCTGCAGAGGAGCAAACTCATATCTCAGTGGCATCTTCCAACATTGTATACTTCTCTGTTGACAAAATATAGTAGACGTTACCATGGTGCCTGTGCCTGATGATGATGATGATGATCTTTGCATGCATATGGCATATTGTGATGACACCATGGTGCTGTCTGCAACACTGCAAAAGAAAAGGTCAACAGACATATCATTACAGAAGAGCCTGTAGAAAGACAGGCTGGCACAAAGCCTTAGCAGCATAGTAAAAACAGCTTCTACCACAAAGCCACCATCTATGTCCTTGGAACACACAGCATCTGAAATGTGTACTAGGTATGAAGTGTGCATGAACTCTGTAGAGAGTACACATGGGGGTATAAGTGCTTACTTGACTCCAAGATGAACTCCAATATGGCTGTGACACTTAACATTTACCATTTGATGTGCAGGTCAGTGATCCAAGTAAAACTGTCTTCTACTCATAGCACCATGTAGAAGATAAATATGCTCTATAGATTCAGAGATAGTATGCACCATATGTTTAGTGACATGTGATAAACAGACTGGGAACAAACATTGCCACTGAGTTCACTGGTTCCAAATGTTGCTTCTTCATAGCTTCCATTAGACACACTGCATCCATTTTCTGGTCTGTCTTCAGAGGTTATGCTTTCATGCCTGTTGGAAGGTCAAGGGCCATGTAGGTCAGACATATATTGTCACAAACCAGCACTATATAGAATGTTGGAGAGGAAATATTATTGTCACCTGTATGCACACAGATTGACATGTTCAGTTGTGCACATCATGTATGTGATAACAAATGTAACTCCTCTGGTTCAGCATCCTGGGTAATTTATCAGGCTACCAATGTGCATTCCATTACTTCTTCCCCTTCCTTGGCACCTGTGGGTTATGCAGCCTGGCATGCCCTACTCAAACTTTAAAATGCACTACACATCATCAGCGCAAATGATCCTGGTCCTGTAGATATAGCCCTTCCTTACAACTGACAGCTTCAAGTCCCAACATTGTAAATTAAAAAAGTGTTAATGTCCAAAGATCTTTTCATGGCCACTTAACCATAATGCCAAAGGACATGATACCTGACCCTACCCAACCTCCTAGAGAATATATGCCTACTGGTTGGCCTCCCATGACCCTAACTCATCTCATAGTATTGCTGTGAGCTATCAATGTGCCCATCCTACCTTCAGAGGTAATGATGACTGTTCCCTGGCCACTACCTGATTGGTGTGGGCACATGATGTATAAAGCACAGTGTGGACAGCAAGCCACTGATCTGCAAACCCAGTATGTGTTAATGCATGCTTCACTTTTTTCTGTGCTGTCTGTGTCATGTACCATAGTTGAGGACCAGATGATAGCTCTTTGCTGCTATTGTAACATACTGCATTCTCTTCTCCCATAGGTATGTAACTGCTGCTACATATTACTCACTTGACCCTCCATCCTGCTTTTCTATTGGTGGTAATACTGGTACGAAAGATCCTGCCAAAATGTTATCCTGTTGTTCAGACTGCACAATCCAATGTCATTCTATATTACATACCAAAAAAATATATATATTGTTGCAGATATCTATTGTGTTGCCCATCTTTATATGTTTAGGCAAAGGAAGCATCTATTATGTAAGCAGAACTCCTGCTGTACATTGTATGTCTTAACATGTGCAGTTTTGTAAGTAATGTTCTACATGGGGATGCATTTGCAGACCACTGCCTGCGACAAACAACAAGCAGCATTTATATGTAGTCTTCTACCTGCATGCATTATACCTACATCTACAGACATGTCTGTCTAGCCCATATGTGCATTTATATCTGGATGACTCTATGGGAAATCCCCTCAAAGCTACCAATGGTTTAGGTCAGAAATGTGACAGATTTAAGAATCTTGGGCCCTACCTGGGCTGTGTACAGAAGCATTATAGTTAATGCCATGGGCATTACAGTCTACCTGGCAATTAACGGACTGAAAGCTCTTCTTGTTTATATTGTAATCCCACCGAGCCAGGTGGGGTGCTAATGGCAATGTGGGTGCATTCTAGTCTCCCTGGACAACAGAGGACTGGACAATGTTGGAAGATGACAATGTGATATGAGTTTGCTCCTCTGCAGACCTAGAAAACCATACATAATCATCCACATGCTGCAGCATTATATTAAAGAACTATTTCATGATTGCGAGGTTGTTGAATGCAATATCCTGACTATGTCTCCAGTGGGTCTATGGTTAATCATCGAAGACAATATCCATTGAATGGCTTTTAAGTGAAAACTAACCGTTGAACATGCTTTTTGTCATATAGGCTGATCATCATAAATCCATGTATCTAATACTCATAGTTGGTCATCTTTAGTACAGGACAGCAAATCTACCTTTTCTCCACCATAGTGTGATTTTAGAGTTGGTATATATAATTAACAGGCATGTGGGGGGCTACGTACCCCCCACATGATGAATGTATGGTCTTAATCTAATCTTCCTGTTGTGCTACTTCCTTGTAGATGGCCTATGAGTATTCGATGAATGGATTTACGATTATGAGCCTTTACGATAAAAAGCACATTAGATTGTTAGTATTTGCTTAAAAGCTGTTCAGTGAATATTGTCTTTGATAACTAACCATAGACCCATCTGCAGCCGGTAACTAAGAGGTACCTTTTGCTAAGAGGACCAAAGCTATACATACCTAAGTATTCACAGGAATGGAAATAGCTTATTCTGCTTGCGGCCAAAATAGTTAGACAAGGCCCTCTGCTTTCTCCATGTCCACAAGGAAATGGTCCACAGAAAGCTGGTTACACAGGTAGTGCATTTCAATCTCTATCTCTACCACCATCCATGACTAGAAATATCCACAACCTCATCAATACAGACAATGAGTCCAGTGGTAACTATTCACTCATATGGTTGAGCTGCTGTTAACCCAAGCATTGTTCCCCTCAAGTATACCAAGATTCTCAGTGTAAAACATGAGTATTTCTCAACAGTGCAGCACACCCATTTAAAAAAGTGGGTATGCACTACGGTGCAGCACACTCATTTTATACTTCTCTGAATCAGTCTACTATTTTGGGTGTCATCATTTGCATACAACTTCTGTTTTTTTTAATGGAGTTGCTTATTTCCATGGCATTATGCAGTCATTAACATATGCTGCATGTTGTGTTATTTTGCCCTTTGTATTACCTTGGTGTTTGTTTCTCTAAATCACTGACACCTGTGTTGCTACTAGCTGTGCTAATTTACTTTGCATAATCATCTGTGAATCCTGACCTTTATATTGATACTGTAGTTTTTAGTTGAGAAAAAATAGTTAACTGATATATTATCCCATTTAATTGTTTTATATAAGCTAATTCCTAATGCTACCACAAGTACACAGCAACAATAAAACTCTGTGCAGGACATTCACAGCACTCATTCAGTCTGAAGCAGTCTGAGGTTGCAAGATGTCAGGGATTATGAGCAACAGTTGCTGATGAGGTATGAGTATTGTATTGGCATTCAGTAATGAAGTCATAATTAAACTGTAGCTTCATAAATTAATGCACATAGAAGATCTGTGTGCTCATAACTTGAGCAAAGATATTGTTCCTGTTATAGCAAACAGCTTGCTTCAGTTACAGAAAACCACCGTTTTTGGTCTTCAAGTATGGGTTATGGGGGAAATCAGTCAGAGCGATCTGTACAGGGTACCAGTTAATCTAGCTAACCTACTCTTTCAAATTAATAAATAGTCCTGTTAAAACTCTCTTTCACTGTATTGGAGGAAATAGCATCGCTTTTGGAATTAATGGCAATTACTGCAATTATATTGTTGGATATATCCACTAAGGAAGCTATGCTCGACTTGAGAAAGGAGTCCATATGTGTTGATGTGCCCTAGGGCTTACTCATATATAATATTATCAAATACCTTGCATATTTACTTTATTTATTTATTTATTTATTATGTATTTCTTTATTTATTTATTTAGTTGCTTTTGTTTAGCGGGATAGTCCACTGGGTCAAGGTGAGCCCATTTACAGTGGAGGCCCATGGAGAAAAGCTTCAGACATGGCATAACAGTACAAATACAGAATCATATGGGACAAACATTATACATAAATATAGAATCATATTGCATAAACATTATACATATAGTTATAAAGCATTACATTACCTTTGAGCAGCAAAGTACAAATTCAATAAAGCAACATACAGGGTAGGACTAAGAAATAGTAATATCAGAGTCACATGAAACAATAGTCCTTAGAGAGGTAGATCATGGCTCATTAACAATAGCAATGAGCAGTGGGTCCAGTTGGAGATAGGAAGATCTTGGGGTATAATCTATGCTAAGTGTAAGATAGTACTATCTAGGTAGCTTGTTTACGCCAGACGCCAGGAGGTTAAACCTTAAATGAAGATTAGGAAATTAGAAACACAGTCTTGTGACAAGAGCAGCTAAAGGTATAGCATTTCTTAGGCGGGAAGTCTTTTTGGGCAGGAGAGTGCATGGACAGGGATATATAGCGCAAGACAGGGAAGAGACAGGAATACACTCGAATATCTGCATTTATGCTAAGTGTACACAACTGTTCTTTCCTAAGTTTCAGAGGAGTTATCCTTCCAAATCTGCTTTTGTTCATAGGTGGTCTTGTCCTCCGCCTAAGGGAATAACTGGTTCTAGACATGTGCTTCCTGCTAAACTACTCAAACCCCTTTCTCCCAGAAACTTTTCTTCAGGATAAGCTAGGTTCCATCTGACATTTTGTTTCCTTTTTCCTTGGCTGTGTTCACATATCCCTCCATCTTTCACTGTCTCTTCCAAATTGGTTAAGATCACAACAGACTCTTGGGTTCTACTCTCTGCAAGGGATATTTATTGATTTTAGAAATCCCTTCCTTCTGGGCATCCCTCAACCTCCCCAGAAACAACTTCCTGTTTTCCCAGAGGTGCTCCATTCTCTTTTGGTATAGGGCACCATCCAAGCTGTACCTCCTACCCAGATAGGGAGGGGGTTTTATTCCAGATGCTATCCTCCAAGAAAAGGAAGCAAATCTGGTGGTCCCCTGCCATAGATAAACTCTACAACAGAAGAACGAAACTGCTGCAAAAAAAGAGTAAAATCCAATGATTGGAGGAACTCCCTGGTCAGCCTCAGTAAGAAGCTGAGATCCCTCATAAAATCCTCCAAAGCTAGTTACGAAAACAAAATCACCAGAGTTTCTAAAGACAACCACAAAGCATTCTATAGCTATGTCAAGTATCTCAATGGCAACACTCAGATCTGCTCGGAGTTGCAGCACAATGGCACTAAATATACAGAACCAACTAATATTGCCAACATCCTGGCAGATAGGTTCAGTGCTAACTTTGCCCCCCTCTCACCCCCTAAAGAGCACATCTCTGTACCAGAAGAATGCAAAGTTCCTAAAATCACGACTGCGCAGGTAAAAACCACACTCGCCAAAGCCAGAACACAGTATCCATGGGACCTGACAACATCCCAGGTTACATTTTACATGAACTACAGAACAAACTGGCACCCCACCTAAGTACCATGTTTAATCATAGCCTCACCTCAGGCTTTGCGACGGTTATCCTACTCCACAAAGGGGGATCCACCATGGACCCGGGGAACTACCGCCCCATTAGCCTGACAAGCCCTGTCTGCAAGGCCATGGAACATATCATTATGGAACTTATAAACAAAGACATTGGTAATCTCCAAACTCTGGACCCCACCCAGTTTGCATTTGTAAAAGGCAAATCATGTCTCCTAAACCTGATTTCTTCGAAGCAGTCACCAAAGCCGTAGATGAGGGTAAGGTGGTTCACACAGCCTATCTAGATCTCGCCAAGGCTTTCGACACCATCCTCCACTCTGGAATTATAGATAAACTCACTAAACTAGGTATAAATCTCTATGTCACAAGATTGGTTGCCAACTGGCTCACTGACAGAACCCACACTGTGAAAGTAGCAGGCTCCAAATCTGACTTCAGAACAGTGACAAGTGGGGTACCAGAGGGTTCATTCCTGGATCCTCTCCTGTTTGGTATCTACTTCTCTGAAGTACAGGCTAACACAGAAGGTCTTTGGCTAATGAAGTTCACAGATGACTGCAAACTAGGAGCCATAATCGAAACTCCTAACAATGTGGACATCCTACAAAAGGGCCTCACTGAGACAGATGCCTGGTATCAAAGCCATGGCCTCAAGCTCAATGCCAAAAAGTGCATTGTCATCCCTTTTGGTAAAAACTCTGTACCCATGAACTGCCACATAGGTGGTAGTCTACTTAACGGCGAAAGTGTGATAAGAGATCTTGGGGCACAGGTGGACAGTAGTCTCTCCTTTGATAATCACTCTGCCACACTAGTCAGAAAATTCTTCTATGTGGCACACCTCATCACAAAAGGTTTCTCATCCGGGAAAAAAGAGGTAATTGTTCCCCTCTACTCATCACTCATTTAACCCATTATAGATTACGATGCCCCTTTTGGTATGTCCCTCACAAGACATCTACAACAACTGGAAAGGCCACAGAAAAACCTCACAAAGAGGATTACTGGCCTCAAACAGATGTCCTATGCAGACCATCTCAAAAAACTCCAGCTTTACTCCATTGCATATCAACTACTCAGAGGCAATCTCTGCCTAACATACAAAACTATCCCAATCCCTTCGAGCTCCACGCTGTAGGGACCTAAACCTTGTCACCACAATAAATAGAACATGCTGGAGGGATAGATTCCTGTCCCAGAGACTTCCCATACTCTGGACAAACTACCTACCTATATCAAACAAAGGTCCTCATTACCACTCTTCAAGACAAATCTCGATGATTGGATGGGAAAAAGGAAATTCACCCTGGGGATCCCTTCTGTGGCTCTGCTCAACAGGGGCACAGGAAAATAATTTTCTTGGGTGGCAAAAGCCAGTGTAACTTTTTGGCTAGACTTATATAGGACCTAGGGCCAATAGCCTAGTACCTACCTATGAACCTATGGAGAGGAAAGAGGGAAGAAAAAGATGGGGGGGGTTCAAGTTATAGGAACTACATCCTTAGTACAGTTGCATTGCTTTAGAGAGGTGAGGTGCTGTTTCAGGGATTTTTTAAAGAGAGGGGCACTGCTGATAGACCTTATTCATTGAGGGAGATTATTCCATATTTTAACTACAGTAAAAGAGTAGCACATTTGTCCTGCTGCACGGGTTGGTTTGACTACCTCTAGGAGTAGTTGGTTATTGAATTTGAGAGGTCTGTTTGTTTGATATTGTGTGAGCAGAGAAGGCAAGGAAGGGCAGCTACATGGTTTGTAGATATATTTGTGTGCAGTGGATAACTGAATAAGAGACAGATGATGCTGAAGTTCCAACCAGGTTAGTTGGTGCAGAGATGTGTAGTGGTGAGAAGACTAACTCGTGTTTGTTACAAATATTGTGATTTTATTGTAGCATGATGCTAGTCTGGATTTAAGGGAGGCCTGAATATTGGTCAGGAGAGGTGCACCATAAAGAAGAGAGGGTAGTAGGAAGAGGTGAGAAATAGTTTTGCCGAGTGGTTGAGGAAGTATTTTTGTCTATAGACAGTTCCTAGTTTTGGTGTGTTTTTTTTAAATATTGGTCTGAATGTGGAGTTTGAATGTGAAGTTTTCATCTTTGATGATGCCTATCAGGTATGTTCATAGGTTCATAGGTTCATAGGTAGGTACTAGGCTATCAGCCCAAGGGCCTATGTAAGCCTAGCCAGCAAGGTTCCATAGCTTACACCACCCAATAAAGTTATTTTCCTGTGCCACTGTCGAGCAGAGACAAAAAGTGAAAATAGGGTGTATTTCCTATTTCCCATCCACTCATCAAGATTTTTCTTGAAGAGTGCTCATGAAGAACTTTGCTTGACATAGATAGATAGCTTGTTCCAGAGTATAGGAAGTCTCTGAGACAGGAATCTATCCCTCCAGCATGTCCTGTTTATTGTGGTGACAAGGTTTAGGTCCCTAGAGCGTGTAGCTTGGAGGGATTGGGATTTCTTTAGGTGTAGCATGTCCAACAGCTCTGGGTTTGACATAGCTTTATATGTTAGGCAGAGATCACCTCGGAGTAGGCGATATGCTATGGAGTAATTGAGGTGGTCAGTGTAGGGCATTTGTTTGAGCCAGTAATCCACTTTGTGAGGTACTTCTGTGGCCTTTCCAGCTGCTGCAGATGTCTTGTGAGGTACATCTCAAAAGGGGCGTTGTATTCTATAATGGGTCTAATGAGTGACGAGTAGCGGGGAACAATGACCTCTTTTTTCCTGGATGTGAACCCTTTTATGATGAGGTGTACCACGTAGAAGGACTTCCTGACTACTGTGGCGATGTGACTATCAAAGGAGATACTACTGGCCACCTGGGTCCCAAGGTCTCTTATCACGCATTTGGTGGTATGTAGATTGCTGCCTATGTGGTAGTTCATGGGTACAGAGTTTTTACCAAAGGGAATGACACTGCACTTTTTGGCATTGAGCTAGAGGCCATGGCTCTGACACCAGGCATCTGTCTCAGTGAGGCCCTTCAGTAGGATGGCCACATCATTTGGGGACTTGACTATGGCTCCTAGTTTGCAGTAATCTGCGAACTTCATTAGCTAGAGGCCTTCTGTGTTAGCCTGTACTTCAGAGACGTAGATACCAAACAGGGGAGGTCCCAGTATGGAGCCCTGTAGTACTCCACTTGTCACTGCTTTGAGGTCAGATTTGGAGTCTGCAACTTTTACAGTGTGGGTTCTGTCAGTGAGCCCATTGGCAACCCATCTTGTGATGTAGGGATTTATACCTAGTTTAGTGAGTTTAGCTATAATTCCAGAATGGGAGATGGTGTCAAAAGCCTTGGTGAGTTCAAGATAGGCTGTGTGAACCACCTTTCCCCTCGTCCACGGCTTTGGTGACTGCCTTAAAGAAGTCTATCAGGTTCAGAAGGCATGATCTGCCTTTCACAAACCCGAACTGGGTGGGATCCAGATTTTGGAGGTTACCAATGTCTTTGGTTATGTGTTCCATGATGATACGTTCCATGGCCTTGCAGACCACGCTTGTCAGGCTAATAGGTCGATAGTTCCCGGGATCACTTGTGGCTCCCCCTTTGTGGAGTGGGATAGCTGTTGCTGTGCACCATTCAATGGGCACAAAGCCTGATGCAAGGCTATTACTGAACATGGTGCTTAAGTGGGGAGCCAGTTCATTCGTATGTGGTACAACTTCAATTATTGTGCTGTTTTGGGACTGAATGGTAACATTTTCCTTATTTAGTGGAGTGGAATTTTGGGATAGAAATAGAACAAGTTTTGTTTTACTGGGGTTTAGGGCAAGATGGTTGTTGGCTATCCATATCTCTGTCATAGTGAGGACATCTTGTGTGAGTTGGTGTAGTTCAGATGGAGAGTTGGCAGCACTATGATTGTGGAATCATCTGCATATTGGATAACAGTACTTTGGGTAAGAGAGGTGTGAAAGTTATTGATAAAGATGTTGAACAATAGGGGCCCTAGTATGGATCCTTGTGGAACACCTGTGGTTGTGTCAAGGAAAGGAGAAAATGAATTTTGCCATTTGGTTGATTGTTGCCTGTTAGTGAGGTAGTTTGCAAACTAGTCTAGGGATTGAGATGAGATGCCTATGCCAGTCAGTTTAGTGAGAAGAAGAGAGTGGGTGATGGCATCAAAGGCTTTGGAGAGGTCCAAAAAGAGAGATGAGGCAATTTTTCCACCACCTTAGGCTTGGTTGACTGTGTTGGAGAAGGATATGAGAGCTATAGTAGTGCTATGAGCAGGATGAAATTCATGTTGAGTGGGAGAAAGGGTTTAGTTGTGAAGTGCATAGTGAAGCAGTTGGCTGTGGATACATTATTCAGGATTTTAGAGATGGCTGAAAGACTAGCAATGGGTTGGAAGTTGAAGATGTCTATGTTATTGCCTCCTTTATGTAGAGGCAGGATGTACGCCTTTTTCCAAGTAGTGGGTATATAGGATTACAGAATAGCCCTGTTAATAAGAATGCTGATGGGAAAGGCTATAGAATTTGCATTGATTTGTAGAAACTCAGCAGGTAGGTTGTCTGGGGCATTGGTGCATGGTTTGAGCTCTTGGAGCAGCTTTTTTATTGTGTTGGCATGGATAAATGAGAAAGAGAATTTGGTGGAAGGGAGAGTAATGAGTATCTTGAGGGGATGGGTTGGAGGGAAAGGTGGTAGTTAGTTTGGCAATAGTATTGATGAAATAGGAGTAAAGGAGTATAGTTATTTCTTGGGTGTTTTGACAGGGTTTGGGCAAGGAATGTTATTTGACCCAGGGTGTAGTAAGGAATTGATGGATCTCCAGAACTTTTTTGGGTTATGTTTATGGAGTTTTTGTAGGGAAACATAGTGATATTTTTGTCTTTTTTAATTAGTTGCTTTACTTGGTTACAGAGTTATTTGTATTTTATTAGTTCGAAGATGTTTTTGTTTTTTTGCCAATGCTTCCATGCCTCTTCCCTTGCAGTCATTAGCTGTTTAGTGGGTTTTGTGAGCCAGGTGGTGTGATTAGTGTTCACCCTCCTTAGAATGAGTGGAGCTTGGTTGTCTAGGACCTTGTGAAATGTTGAATTAAAGAACTCAACAGCTTTTTCTAAGGGGCGGCATTTTAATGTGTTCCAATTGATATGTTACTGGGTGTTATATGTGGTGTGACAGAAATGTGATAGGTCCCATATACATATACATAACGAGTTCCATATGCATATGCATAATAACTAGCAAGTAGTCTATAATCTGATGTAATAAACTGATGGTTAATTTTAATAGAAGAACTATAACCATGCACTTTAACAGGGACGTAGGGTAAATTCATCAAATCCTACCCATTCCACTAGAATCCTCAGGCTCTCTTCTAGTCCATTCTGTCTCATAATTAATAATGAACACTAGAATGCTCAGATGCTTCTGTAGTACATGTTGTCTCATAATTAATAATGTTCACTAAATGTTCATGTGTTCCTGTAGTACATTGTGTCATAATTAATAATGTCCAGTAGAATGCTCAGGTGTTCCTTTAGTACATTCTCTCTCATAAGTAATGTCCACTAGAATGCTTAGGTAATCCTGTAGCGGTAGCTTGGCCCACCTGCTCATGGGGTGTTATGATATGTCATATAAAAATATTAATATATTCCAGCACCACCAAGTTTAAGAAACTACTAAAAGATCACCTAACATCTACCTGGCTCTGCTCATGTACTAACCCTGGATAACTTTCCCTCACTCAGATATAACCTCTAACTACACTTCTATCCACTTCTATAGCTCCTGTAACCTCCTTCTCCCTTACTTATATCCCCTTGTCTTCCTCGCATTTGTAAACTGTATTCTGTCAGATGACATACTAAATGTACTGTAGAGGCTTAAGAAAATCTAAGACATGCTGCACTGTATTTATACTTTATTTATGTGTTAATCTCATTTCACATGTATATATTTTTGTTGATTAATCTCTTATGTATATAAATAGCTTTACTGATCTCTGCTAGACTGTAAGTAGATGCATATAAGCTGTATAGCAAACTTTTTCTTTGCTGTTCTAGACATGCATTAGCAAAAATGTACTTTGCTGGAGCTTTTCTCCTCAGGCCTCCTCTGAAAATGGACACTGTTGTCCAGTCGGACCATCCCGGTAAACAAGTATTAAACAAATAAATAAATACTTTTTAGGAATATTTTGAATTAACATAATTGTTTCATATGTGCTACCAGATGATACTCTCATTAATCAACTACTTTTTAACTTCTTCTGAAACACCTCACTAATCCTGGTCTTTCTATATCCTTCTATGAACTGGGACAAATATCCATGTTTGATTAAGTCTGATTCAAATGGCTGCCTCACAAGTACCTCAGTCATGACACAGGCACTGTTCTAAGTTGCATTGAACAAACAGGGTCACAGTTTCATGATTGCAAGCTTGTAGAGCCCCTGCCAGGTGACATTTTTTGCCATCAACTTTTCTATCTCCCAAGCATTATTCCTTTCCCCTTTCTTTTAACCAAGTTTTTTTTTTTTCAGGCATTTATATACAAGAGGAAATCTACATTTCCTCAATCAGAACTAGAACAGATTTTCTTTTCCAAAAAAGATAAAACCTCTTTTCATTTTACATAAGAACATTAATTTATCAAGCACAGAACACATGTAAAACTTGACATTAAATATATTTTTGATGCAGCTATCACACGTGAAAAAGACTAAAAAGAAACAATATCTGAATAAATTAGTAAATCACTCATTGAGTCCTTCATTATTTCTTAAAAGTTATTTAAATAATTCCCCACCAAAACCTCAGCTATTACTCACATTTATACATCTTACGAATAATGGAATATAGAACTCATGTCAATATACTGTTTTAGATTTTCAGAACTTGACAACCGTACACATCCTGCGCATTGTTTAAGAATTAAAGCACTTTATTAATATATTTGCTGTTTTTTCTAACCTACAGTACTATATGCATGTTTTTGATCGTCATTTGTGATTATCTTGCCATCATGTGTCATCAACTGCAGAAACATAACAATGTTGTCAAGTTGTACGTCTGTTTACTATGATTATTCTGTTTCATGAACAACTAGTCTATTGCTATTGCATTTTCGACTGATTTATTATATGTTTATTGTTATGCTTCTTTCTGACTTAGAAATGTAGACAAGCTGAACATTATTATGAACTAGTATTGTCTTATCTATGTTTTCTGAACAGCTTGCCTATAACTACTGCCTCTTATACTGACCTATTATGATATGTTTATTATTATGCTTCTTTGTGTGAAAGAGCTGTAAAATATAAACTATGTGGAGTTTTTCTCCCTGGACCTCGTTTTTGCTTAGTCAAACTTTCCTGGCAAACAAATGCAAATAAATAAATACATAAATATCAAAGCAATGTATATGAGAGGGAGATGTTATGCCACGATTATCATAACCAACACCCTCCATGTATGTGCCATTCACTGATGTGACACTTTATATGTACCATTGAACTGTTTTTAAATTTTTATACTGTTAAATAGTTTGACACTGTATAGGGAAATTCTGAAACTATTAATTTATTTTAATTCGGTCTATTGAGTAACAATAAAAAAGAACTTAACTACAAAAGCAAGCATAATTTAAGGAGATGATTCTATTCTTATTAAAATCTTGTGATCTAATAAACCTTGGGATTTAGAAATGTGCCTAATATGACTGCTCAAGGGCTACCATGCAGATAATCCCTGAGATTCAGAAACTTGGTGGCTGTGATTATACCACCTTGGACTGTGTTTATCTATCCAATGTGATGCATCCCAAACCTTATTAAGTATTAACATTGTGAAATAGCAGTGCGAACAAAGCCGATAGTTAAACAAAAAAAAAAAAAAAAAAAAAAAAAAAGAACACTTCTGGCCTAGCCAGAGAAGAAGCTGTGCTAACAGCATGCATCCTCCAGTTGCGTCAACTGCCAACGAATGCAAAGAAAGGCATTTGTGAACTTGGGGTGTGCACACGTTTCGATGATGCACAGCATGTTTGCATGCATACAGAAGCAGCAAGACAGAAAAGCCAGTTAGAAGCCTTAAAAGGCTCAATATCATCCATTTTTGTCCAAACTAAAATGTGAAAATTGGAAAATAGGACAACTATGGAGTTAAGAAAATTGAGGCAAAACATAAGTGGAAATGTTTAGGAATTAACAGGGTGATTGCGGGGGAAACCTTTTTTTTTTTTTTTTTTTTTTTAGGGACCAGGACCTTTTATATACAGATATATATATATATATATATATATATATATATATATATATATATATATATATATATATATATATATATATATATATATAAAGAAGGTAGGGTAAATAACAGGAGCCCATGAGCAAACACAGAAGATAGGCAAGACTGACAATGAAGATGATGACACATTAAAGTAGGAGAAGGACAATGTAGTGAGAGACATTGGGTAAACAGAGGGAATATAATGGTTAAGGGGAGGACTGGTCAACAAAAAAGGAGGGCATAAACACACAAAGGATGGAAACATTGGGATAAGAGTTAGGGTAGGTATAACCAGCAATGTCACTCTGCCGATATCAGACCCAGTGGGAGTTTAGACTCCACATTAGGCACCCTTACTGCTTGGGCTGATCTGATGGTGCAGACAATGCTAGGCAGGGATATGACTCTGCAAGATACAAAAGGAGTTCTTCCATGACTCTGATATTGGCACAATTGGGCTGGTCCAACAGCTTCTATACTACATCTGCAAGCTGGCTTCTATGACTAAAATGTGTCGTATTCCTGGCAGATTTATCAGCAAGAACCACAATGTACCCAAACCAGAAAACCACCAACAGGGGTAGGATTAGAAGGACTTTCAGCCTTCCCCACAGGCACCTCTGGAGAGGTGGTCCTGGCAGCCTGGTATGATGATGGGGCAGATCGTAGTGGTCACCAAAGGCTGGTGGATTTTGTTCTATAATAAAGAAAAATACATGAAGAGAAACAGCAAACTAAAGATAAAAGAAATGTAATTAATGGAATGGAAAAGAAAGTGACAAAGAGGGTGGAGAAGAGAAATGCAAATTGACAAAGAAATATTAAATACATTACTATCATAACAATGAAAATAAATTACCTCAACCGTAACTGCATTACTCTCAAGAAAAAAAAAAAGCAGTGATGATAGAAGGGCTCTACTGCTATTATAAATATATGCAGCTTGAGCTGGCAACTTCCAAATCCTGAAGCCAATATATCTGCAATTGTATTATATGCAGACCCTTGCATGCCCATTGAATGCATGTGCAATAAGTAGGATTTCGCACAATGGTGTGTTTTCATGTTCCAGCATACATGCTTCCCTTTGCATTATAAAATTTAAATTGTCTCCTGTATGCAGCTATCAAAAAGGCAGGCAGATGCAAGTCCATATAAATCTCAGGCACGGGACAGAGATTGCTCCTGTCTCCCTACTGAAATGTTGTCTGATGAATGCAGATGGTAAGAAAACACCTGATGTGAGAAGACAATACAAAGTCTTTCTGTTATGAACCATGAAAGGCAAATAGGCTACTTGTTGAGTCATCATGGCAGTGCTGATATTACTGAATTCCATCGACTTAGGAACACAAATATTAACAAACCACTGCAATGGCTAACTTTCATAAGTGACTGAAATATAGTACCTAATTACCGATAAGTGATGTCATATTACCCACAATGAATCTACATAACTCACAGAAAAACTTTTTCTGACTGTCTAATAACTAAGCGTGAAACTGACAACTATTCAGCTTTAGAATGTAGGGTCTATATTATGTGATCAAAGCTTTAGTTAGTTGAGTAACTAAAGCTCAGTCACTAAATGTCAAAAATGCAAAACTGTGAATGGCAGTTTACACGCAGGGAAACAGTTTATTTGGCCGTTATGTGGATTTTGCCCTTTCTACAATGTGGAGTGATTTCGGAATTGGTATATTTAGTTGGGGGGGTGTTGGGGCACAGCCTACCACATTGGAGGGGGGGCAAAGCCCCTCACTTAATTTGTGTTTAATGGTTTTTTTTTTGTTGGGACTACGGCATTGTTTCCCTGCATGGAAACTGCTGTTCACGGTTTTGCATTTTTGATACTTAGTGATCGAGCTTTAGTTACTCGACTAACTAAAGCTTTGATCACATAATATAGATACAGAATGTACACTATGAAACAGGTGAACTCACCTCTGTATCTGGAAAAGGTGGGACAGCCTCTTCTGATACTGCTGGCAATTCTCCACAATAGCCTCTGGATCTATGAGACCAAAAAAGTGAAATTTGAGTACAGAACAGTATGTACTTGTATAACTGATATTTACAAAAATGTTTAAAGTCTTCTTAGAGTATATCACAGGAGCTCTACCTCTGACCTCTTCTTCCCATTGATGAAGAAGGTCTGGATGGTGCTTCTTCAGTTAACTGCAGAGCTGTCTACATTCTTGCCAGTTCAGTTCATATATATATGTGTGTGTGTGTGTGTGTGTGTGTGTGTGTGTGTGTGTGTGTGTGTGTGTGTGTGTGTGTGTGTGTGTAATTCTGTGTATGTGTGTACATATGTATGTACATATGTATTTTTTCTCTTTCACGAAGGGTAAATGGGGAAGGATGTAAAGAGAAGTAAGAAAATGTAAACCATAAGAGATATGGAACTAAGCTCACATGAACAAAGACAAAATGCAAAGAAAATAAAGGTGCTAACACATGAGGGGTCATGACAGTGGCTATAGAGACATACTGATAAGGGGACGACAAGTGCTGATGGGGTGAACTGGACAACAAGCAGGAAAAGGATGTGACATATAGGCAAGGGGAGTAGCATGATGACAGCAGAATGAGGACTGAGCTCCAGATCATGCTGTTCATGGTATCAATAATAAAGAGATCAGTACTGGCTGTGAATGCACTCCCTGTTGGGACTTGCCTTGGATGACACATGAGGCATTACTAAGCAGTAGTGGAACTTTGCAAGTAGCACAAGAACCGACCTCAGGTGGTCAATGTAGATATCAAGTTACCAGTCCACAAAACCTTATTCACCTTCTCAAACTCATAGTAGATACAAACTCTGATCCTCTGGCAGTCTCACTAGTGGGAACTACAGCACCCCAACTCTGTGATTACCTACCAGAGACCACAAGTGACAGCACTTGGTCTCCCACTGCCACATTACCTTTGCCCCGCTGTCATCCAATAGACAGGTAGTCCAGGAGGCAAATGGTAAGCCATCAGAAGATTAATGGGCAAAATGACCTAATGTGGACTGCTGCCTTACCACAGGCACAACTGTGGATGACACTGCAAAAAATAGTAACACATATGGAGAAAATAAAAAAATCAAATAAAATGTAAAGAATAGCAAAAAAGGAATGAGACTGAGAGAAAAAAGAGCTATTTCATCTTGTCTGATAGTGAGCCTTACAGGTACCTAAAATGGATGAAACCACTGCTATGCATACTATTGTGCAGGAGCCATAACTCTGACTAGGTACACAATGTCATATGTCCCTTTTAGAACTTGTGGCAGTATCATCACAGTGCTGCTGGTAATAAGAGACCATAGTGGATGGGTGTGGTTATGCTCCAGTGGGTATGCTATGTAGGACAGGGGCAAAAACAGCCCATCCAGAGATTGACAGTGTTACTATGAATGCTGGTCAATATACATATGGTGCCAATAAGATGTATCAAAGGTAGACAAGACAATGGAGCAAGCCAGACAGCTGTCAGCATACAGAAGCACAACCACCATAACATAAGTTGATATGCACTAAGGGACAGAGCTGTTAGAATTTGCAAATGACACAGGTATGCCACTAGTACATGGGACATGCATGGGCTTTTTAAATCTCAATGTATGGGGCAGCATGTTGGGATGTGTACCCTGCATGCTGTAGGTTATCTTCTTTTGTAGCAGTGCTCACACTGTGGCACTAGGCTAACAACCCTGCATTTCAGGCACAGCATGGCAGTGGGAATGTTGTACAAGCACATTAAGCTGGACATACATTTGCAAATGTAGAATGTGGGGATTTCCTAAACATGTCCTGTGTGCATGTGGGTAGTATGCAAGCAGTTAAGCAATATTTAAAGAGGACAGAGATATAGGATAAGGGGTACATGAACAAACATAAATTATAAAGAACAATGAAGGCCTTACACATAAGAGGTGATGACAATGGATATATAGACAAACTGACTGTAGTGTCATGCAGTACATATGTGTGTTCCAGGTAATACAGAATCATTGCAGAGTATCAATCTATGATGTTATGATATACAGAACCTACATATAACTTGTCAGTAATCATACTCACCTCTACATCTGGATAAATGTTACATTCTTCTCCTGTACAGGAAGTTGTTATCCAAAATCTTGTACTGAACTGAAAATAGATTAAAAACAACTACTACTAATCATGAGCTAAATTTGCAGAAAGGGTCCTTTTATCTTTATCTAAAGCAGTAATGCATTGATCTGACCTTGATGCTTACTGTAATCTCAAGAGCATGCCCTCTCACTCCTTTTTTCCTATTTGCATAGGAGGTTGAGCTGACGCCCATTCTGGTGACTATATTAATAACTGTACTGCTTAGTAGAGCAGTAGATACTAGAAGCACAACTACTGCCCTAGCAAGGCTGCACAAAGCATCCAGTTTAGGCATGGAACCCTCATAAGTATCCCCCAGGAGGTGCACTCAGTAATGTCTGCAAAATCAAGTAGAGTATTTTGCTCTATTTAGAGTGTTACCTGAGAGCACTGTGTTCCTTAGTGCTTTGAGAAACCATAGCTATGTATCATATCACAATACAGAGAAAAATTATAGCCCTTTTGCATCCATGCACATTGCTGCTGTTGGCAATGGATTTTTAACACCAGATACTTTGTTGGTGTGACAAGTTTCAGTGCCACCATAGCTAAGCACAAATATGCATAGTACGTCAGAATGATGTTAAGCTGTGAGACATGGCATTTAGGGAGGGTATCAAAAGCAGAGTGCCTAAAATGTTTTCCATTTCTGCACTTTAATGCCTCAAAAGACCATACTATTACCATAGTTTTCCTCACTTACCTGTTGGAGTCATTGACCTGATCATGCACTTGCATTATATTTTGCAGGTAATAATGCAAGATAAGAATGTTGAACAAGCCTCATGGCACAGCACTGGACATATATATAAAAAGACGAAAGTCTGATTCAAAAACATTCTGTCTAGAAGCCTCAAAGTTGCACAAAAAAGTCTCAATGACCATATGCTGTACAGAAATGTGAAGAAGGATAAACTCAATCTTTGTAGCTATAGTTAGGTATGCATTACAAAGTCTTAAATTGTGTAAAGTTAGGCTTCTTTAAAGGGATATAACACAGAAGACTGAACACCTTTTTTCTATAAATTGCCTTGATTCAGATTTTGATACACCCTAATTTAATATGAGAAACAAAAACTTGATAGATATACCTGAATCTCAAAACTAACCCAAATGCATTTTATTTGAAATATTTTTTCACTTTAGATGTCTATGATATCTGCCCCTTTTCTTGTGAATGTTTTGGTTTTTACAGATACCCACCATTTCTATTAAAGACTTTCCCTTTTTTGGAATCATCAGCTCTGTTACCTGTCTACTGAGCAAATGTTTCCTCCTAAGAGGGCAATGGTGAGCTGAAAACTAATAGGGCCTCATAATCTCTGAGCTTCTGTAGCCTCTGGTAAGCTAAAGCTCATTTTTAGCATAATGCATTAGAAAAGCTGATTTTTTCATTACCTTAAATTAGGATTTGCTGCGTAGCAAGCATGGATGATAAACTGGACATTGAAATTGCAACTCATTGGAAGTTGTTTGGAAGTGATGCGGTTGGCCACCTGTGTTGCTCTTTTCTTGATTTACAATCACAACATAAATTACTGGGGGAACAAAAGGATTTGCAAAAATGTCATTGCAGAATTTTTGATATTATTTAAGAAACTATGAGGTGACATTCAGCCAACTGAAGACTATCAGTGACACAGTCAGTGCTTGTCAAGGGAACATGCATTTACCAGCTAACTGTATAAATAGGGTAAGAATGACATTTGTTACTATTTGACCCAGGACCTGTTATGTAAGCTTCATTCTTTTAATGCAAACGCCATTAAGTAATGCAGGAGTGCTGGAAGGCTTATTGCGGTATGCAGAGTATTTTTTGGGTTAACTTCTACCCAGCGATTTATCAGAAGAGGAAAGCCTTCAGTCCACTTATTTGCTATTTTAGGTAGTTTAATCTACTCTCAGCTATTAATTGCAATGTAGTAAGTGATATATTGTGATTACTTGGATGATCTCATTTCTACCAAAAAGGAAATGGGTGGTAAAATGATACAGGCTTAATGAGCCCAACACCAAGAAGGGGATTTCTCTCTTACAACAGGACTTAGTTTTCTCCACCCAGCCATCGGTTTGGGGGTCCAGCCTGAATGTGAAAGAGGAAAGCAGGCAGACACAAGTTTTTAATATAAAGAAGGCACAATCAACAGGTAGGTATATCCTGATATTATAGGTTCATAGGTTCATAGGTTCATACTAGGCTATCTGCCCAAGGGCATTTATAAGCCTAGCCCATAGTTATGTGGCTTTCGCCACCCCTTTAGTTTGAATAAAAACTATGCCTATCATTTTTCTGTGCCTCTGTCAAGCAGTGACACTGAAGTAATCCCTGGGGTATATCTGCGATCTCCCATCCATTGGTCAAGATTCCTCTTGAACAAGGCCAGCGAGGTGCTCTGCCTCACATGTACCGGGATTTTGTTCCACAGCATAGGGAGTCTCTGGGTGATGAATCTGTCCCTCCAGCACGTTCTATTTATAACCGTGTCAAGGTTTAAGTCTCCGCCCTTGTGGTTCTGAGGGATCTAGATTTTTGAGGTGAAGCATATTCATCAAATCTGGGTTTGACATGGCCTTATATGTCAGGCACAGGTCACCTCTGAGCAAGCGGTATGAGACTGAATAAAGCTGGAGTTCTTTCAGTCGGGCAGCATAAGACATATTTTTGAGACCATTTATCCTTTTGGTGAGGAACTTTTGGGGCCTTTCAAGCTGCATCAGGTGTCTGGTCAGATACATTCGAGCGGGCATTGTACTCAATCATAGGTCTAATGAGTGATGAGTACAGGGGGACGATGACCTCCCTTGATCTAGATGTGAATCCCTTCATGATCAGGTGGGCGATATAGAAGGTTTTCCTAACTACTTTAGCAACATGAGTGTCAAACGAAAGACTACTGTCAACTTGGGTCCCCAGATCCCTGATGACTTTTTCTGTGCTCAGTGGATTGTCACCATTACCAAAGCAGGTACATTTTTCTCTCAGTGCTACAATTGATAGAGTGAACATTTCATAGTCACCAAGTACAGAATTCAAAATGGCCATTATATAGATGGATAAACTTAGAAAGATTCTTCCAGTTATGTCCACTGAAGGTTGAATACATACAAAGAGGAAGCTGACCGTGAGGAAGATGAGATGATGATGAACTATCATTAAGTGAATGCTAAGGACTCCCAAATGGATAAAATAAACTTTATCTGATGAAAGTGTTGGTAGGCATATAAATATGGCTTAGGAAAGATTTGTACAGGAGGGGATGTTATTGTAGGCATTGTACTCCTGCTCTTCATGTAAAAGTTATCTAAAGAGGCTTGACAGTGCTGTTACTATTAGATGAATGAGGGCTATGTGTTGTAATTTGTATTCCTTTTTATTCTATATATTGTGTGAATGTGGTCCTGAAAGTTCCTAGGTAACTCACAGATGGAGAAACCCATATCCACAATCTGTGTGACAGAAATACCGTCATGACTGAGGAGATAAATTAATCAAAGCCAGTTATATGCATATGCATCCTCCTTCTAATGACCAGACTGTGCCACTTTCTGACCTTGCAGTAAATTATAATTTACAGATGAGACAGAGAGAGAGAGAGAGAGAGAGAGAGAGAGAGAGAGAGAGGTATATTTCATTGAGCCATTATTCATCAAATAATGGAGCAGCAATTTCTTTTGTATCAGGCACAAGATCCATCAGCATACTGGTCACTGTGGAAATTGGAGGAGTGCCAAACGTGCCCCACCCACCCTCCTCTAGCAGAAGAAAAAGGGTACAATCAACAGCTAAGTTGCAAGATCCATGTTATGTGCCTGAGATGAGACAAGCTCTTGGTGTTATTGTCTGTTTCTTCAAGCTTACATCAGACCTTTTCATATGCTTCATCTTCTAACAGAGATTTTAAGAAATAATCAGTCATAGTCCTAGGGTCATGCTCAGGCCCAAGTATTCAACAACAACAAAAAAAAAAACTGCTTACAGTAGCTCCAGTAGTAGCAAACTAGGATGTCACTGAACAAAGAGGAGTGAGTGTAGATGCTTGTAGATACAACTTAGGCACAGTGTTGCTTCATACGTTGGCTAAAGATATGCAATGTTGCCTGATGAACAAGAATGATAACCAGTCCTGAAGAGACAAATTTGCAAATCAAAAAAAGAATGCCTTGCAAGTAGGTGAGTATGCGAAAAGTTTTCCACATACCAAATGCGGCTTGAGAGTTTAACTGATCACAAACCACTAGTTCTACCAATCAATTCATATGATCTAAACAAAGTGTCACCGAAGTGACAGAAACTGTTAATGACAGTAAAAGGATTTAATGCCACATAAGTAAATAAACTTGGAGCACAACTTGTTGCCACCAACGTATTAACAAGAAATCATATATGTAATTACTGAGTACTGAAGAGGATTTTGCAGTTTATGTACACAGTATAATAGTGAGAAGACTATTAGCTAGTAAAATTATCTAAAGCACTTAAATAAGTAACTAAAATTATGCAGTCTGTTACTCAACCTGAATGCAATGGATGGGCAGATCATTTGACTTTAACCAAACAACTTATGCATAAGTATTACACTCAGGCAGCAGTTATCAGAGCATTACAACTTATTGTTGCATCAAGACAAGATAGCAGTATCTCTTACTCAGGTAACAGAAGTATTAAGTCAAAAAGCAAAAATAGCATTGGTGTCTTACTAAATGCCAAGAAAGAGCCAACATGTTAGTATGGTGGTTAAAAATCAACCATGATATTGTCAGCTTACTGTTAAAGTGTTAGTTCTGCATAATGAATAAACCATCACAGAGATGTGAAACACCCATGCCAATGTCGATACCACAAATTGTTTGGCAAAAGATAGCTGCCAACTTATACAAGTTTGAAGTCAAAATCTACCTTCTTGTTGAATATTGCTGTTATAACGTAGAAGTAATGAATGTACCACCAAGGCAACTGTTTCACTCATGTTACATCAAGTCTTCACTATCTGTAATTAAATGTTGGAGCTAAGAGAGCAGGACGATGTTGAGATGGCTATATCCTTATAAAACTCTTATGGCATACAAAGCTATTACCCTTAATGCCACCAGAGTAAGCCCTTTCCAGTTAATGCTTGGAAGACAAATATGGACTGACATGCCAAAGAACAAGTTAAAACCTAAGTCAAGAGTTATACCATACTATACAGAAAAATACAAAGAACAAAAAGCTAAAGATTTTTGCAAAGAGTTTTATGACCACATCATTCTGATCAACCACTATCTCTCCTGCAATCAAGTCAAGCTGTTGGAAAAAAAAGTTTTCACAACAGATACTTAGGGAACAATTTTTAAATGGACCAGGCAAAAGATTGTTTCATAGTTTGATGCAATACATAACAGAGTCTACTGGTTTCTGATGTGTGTTAACCTGAATACAGGAAACTAGAAAAACAGCCAAACCAATATGGGCTGAAAAAAACAGAATGATGTTTGGTAAATATATTCATGTACAAATGATAAGTCTACCGTAGTCATATATCTGAAACAATGATGGAAGTCTGGATTCAAAAAAATCATAGTAACAGACCATGTGCTTTTCAACCAGTACAACTGAGTAAGTGTTCAGGTTTCTGATCCAGCTGGCTCTGTTGTACTGGTGTCATAAAATGTTCTGCTGCACTTCATAACAACATGTCTCCAAGTTTTCACTTTGAAGGTTTTGAGTTAAGTCACAACTCCATTGCAAATAGTCCTGATTTTGCAGACATGGAAGAACTATTCAAATCCCTCATAGACACTAATAATGTGACAGACTTACTGGGATAGCTAAGAGAATATTTACTGTACGTTTTATATATATTTGCAGTATTGTTTAAGTATCATTTGCCTTTTACCACTTTGTAATTTTGAAAAATACATTTTTTCTTGTAAAGGGAGGGCACTGATTAATTGAGTGATTCTTTTTCCTTACCATCCTTACCATAATAGTCTGACCACCTGAAAACCCATTTTCAGCAGAGTCCCACTAAATTGTCAATGTGGTGGAAAAAATGGTTTAGGCCTATACTATAACAAAATTCAGCTTCTGCAGCATGAAATACTCTGGGAATTGTGGTTATTGGTTACTCTGTTGATTGGGAGTTATAAAATGTTAAGTGGTGGATTAAACAGGAATGAGGTAATACAAGAAAGATGTAAGTGATAAATAGTGTAAAGCTGTTAAAATGCTTGCATATATTGCCCACATGCATTTTACCCTTATTGAACATTTAATAAAGATGTGTGGTATAACTCTTTTAAAAAAATAACCTTCATCATAATGCATTGTGATTTCTGAGGTGTAGTCAGCTGCTGGTGGTATGCTGAATTGTTAGCATTGTTAATGTAGAGCTATTATATTTTTGTAATAAAAGTTACCAGTATGCTGAAACTAATGCTGAATCCTGACATTTTTTAACCTGACCAACAAAATATATAGTGTATAAGAGAAGTACTGATTTCTGACAACACCTGCCTATACATATAACTCTATATACGGCTGATGATGCAATGTGATTTTTGCCCAAAGCTCTGAATGTCAAAGTGAATAATTTCAATGAAGTGCAGGTAAATGTCGGGAGTAACTATGACTCTCTTAAGGTAGCTGTTAAGGAAAAATGCATCTCACATGATTATTCTACACATTTCTGTACAAATAAATGTTAAAT
Organism: Protopterus annectens; assembly: GCF_019279795.1. Lineage (NCBI taxonomy): Eukaryota > Metazoa > Chordata > Ceratodontiformes > Protopteridae > Protopterus > Protopterus annectens. Next base: position 196,896,343 of record NC_056736.1, on the reverse strand, counting down.
AAATGCATTAAAAATAATATGTAATATAAAATGCATAGTTATGTTAAACTACATATACTTATTGTAGTCCTAAGTGTTTCACAACTGCATTCTAATATTAAGCTGTAAAGCGTATTACCGGATGATTAGTGGTAAAGAAAGTGCTGAAGGATTTAAGGCATGTACTATGGTCTACAGAGTCTGGAATGCCCAGGAAGGGAGGAAAGTACACAATGTGAAAGAGATTTTGTTTTATGTGAGCTCAGACCTTTCCAGGCTGGGATGTGTAGTTACAAGAAATGTTGGAGAGATAAAATGTTACTGGTACTGAAATTTACAAGGTCAAAAACAAGACTGGTTTCCAAACCAGGTGGCTTGTGTTTGTCTAAAACATTATTGTTACTAAAACATGTTTGTTAAGCGTTCACATGCAGCACTAATTGAGCAGCACGAGAATCTGCAAAGACCCTATTTGCTAATGTGAAAATTCTGATAAAGATTATAAAACCTGTGTGACTTTGCTGATCGGTGGGGCTGATTTGAAAACATTGTGAAAGTGGTCTCCCAGCGCTGATGTGGATTTAAATAAAAAGAAAATGTTTTGCACATCCTGAAAGTTATTCTTGACTCAAAACTAAAAGTTAACTAATGTTATTTATGTATATTTTAAACTGCACTTTAACAGCAGCCAAATTCCTCATCATCTAATTAGTGACGTGCATGAATGGATGAATGAGATTCCCACTGTCCCAACCTACTGTCTAGCAAAACCACAACCAAGGGAATGGGCTTGGCAGAATCAGCATGAAAAGAAGACCCTGTTGAGCTTGACTCTAGTCTGGTACTGTGAAGTGACAAGACGGGTGTAGAATAAGTGGGAGGTCCCGGCCGCTGCTGAAATACACACTACTCATCATTTTTTCACTTACTGGGTGACGTGGGGGGGTGAGCCCCACCAGGGGTCGCGCTTCTGGCTCCAAGCGCCCAGGCGTCTGGTCATGACCCACTCTGGAGGCAGTGAAGGTGGGAAGTTTAACTGGGGTTGTACACCTGTCAAAGAGTAATGCAGGTGTTCTAAGGTGAGCACAGGGAGGGCCGAAACCAGGGGCAGTGTCAGGTGTGAAGTTTGACTGGGGTTGTACACCTGTTAAAGAGTAATGCAGGTGTTCTAAGGTGAGCACAGGGAGGGCAGAAACCTCCCGTGGAGCAAAACGATATATACACTATATGCACTAATGTCGACATGGATAATGTCGACACCAATGATCAACATTATGCACTTCAACATGCTACTAAGCATGTGCACAGAATATGCATTCAAAACCTTTTAGACTAAAACCAAAAGGAAACATTGCTTTTTGCAGGAGGGCAAGCTTCTCTTTTTCCCCCACACTTCCTGCTCATAATATATACCAACTCCAATATCAGAAAGTCTCAGGAAAAGGTCAAATACACCAAACCCATGAATCTTCTGATCAGCTAATTTTGTTGACAGTTGTTGACCATCTGCTTATTTAACCAAATTGTGTCAAACAAGGAAATGTTTGACAAAAGTAGCAGAACACACACACACACACACACACACACACACACACACACACACACACACATATATATATATATATATATAGAGAGAGAGAGAGAGAGATTTACTATTCATTATTTAATATTCATTGTTATTTTAATGATTACACTATTACTAAAGTTCAGTACAATTACTCAATCAATATATGCAATAAGAATTCTATATTATCAGTCCATTTCACTGTCAAGCTGCTTTTGCTTTTGCTTTCATCTGAAAATGTTTTCTGTTTCGATGGGATAATAATTTTATGCAGGGTGTATGCCTGTATTATTACAAAGTACAGTTCCTGTAGCATATGATATTCTGTGAACTGCATTTTATGTCTCTTTCTGCCTTCAGTTTGTGGCGAATAAAATATTAAGTTGTGGGATTAACTAGGAATGGGTTAGTTCATGAGAGATACAACCTGTTTGACTAACCATTTTCCACCTCATTCCAGACATTTAGAGCAAAAGCTGATGGTTATATACTTTTCTGAAGGGAACTTCATGTAGCAGGTGATGGGCTACTTTGTATTAGGGAGTATGTTACAAATATAAATAGTGCATTTGTTAAGGATAGCTCATTTCACAGATGTGTAGAGGTTTTATTTTTATTTTATAACAAGCTTTGAATGAGATGAAGTGTCTGAATTCAAATGTAACTGATGTGGCAGAAGACTAGGACAGGTGAGCAGGGAGGAATCTAAGGATCATGTAAAAGGATGGGTGAAGTAGGATACAATAGGTATGTTAACTTCTACTCCTCATGCATACATATTTTTAGCATGTATAGGTGAAGCGCACATTTGTCGTAATACCCTTCTACTCAGATGACTCGCTGAACTGGATTTGGTAAGGCATTTCACAGCTAACCATTTTTTACACAATATGAATGTTTTTTTCACAGATGTATCTAGATATCTTCTTGGATCCCTTATCCATCTCCTTAGTGCTTTCACTAACCCCCAGCTGGTTAAACTCATTTGAAACAACTTACCCATTTGTAAGTGTTCTCATTAACCAGTTCTCTCAGTAGCTTACTGGTCTTAGTGTTACACGTATCTTTTCTTCTTTGGTTGGATCTGAGTCTCTTGCAGTCTTTTTTTTTTTTTTTTAACACCTTTATTGAATTATCACTTAAGACATAAGCAAACACACATTTTTGTAAAATAAAACAAACCAAGTTAATATGTTTACAGCTACAACCACAATACATCCCATACATTCTTTAATACAATTTATCAGTAATCCACTATTACATAAATTGCTCAATTCCTGCCTTCCCTTAAACCTCATGCCTCTGTCAAAACATCATTCTGCATGTATTTATTCCCATAGTTTCCATTTTTTCCATGAAGTCTGCTCCTTTCCTTTACTAAAGATCCAACTTCCATTTCTTTTATCTCTATTACAATATTCACTTCAAATACAGTTGGTTTTGACTTTTATTTGCATTTTCTAGCAATTGTTTTTGGCAGCAATCAGAATTAAACTTAACAAGGCCTTACAATGAATAGAAAATTCAGATTCTGTATCCCAGCTCAAAAAAGTAGAGTAGTCTGTATGGACTTTTTAAAGTCTGACAATGTATTACACTCCCAAATATGTTCCCAGTTCCTTTTTCTTCCCCATCACACCTCCATTTACCATCTACCCGGCAAAAAATTATTTGGAGTCTGTTTGGGGTGTACATCTACCTATGCAAAAAATTTCAAAGCAAAAATTCTAAATCTGCTAGACTTTACTACATATTTTGGAGCCATACACGTCATCCCATTATTACCTTGTGAATTGCTTATCCAGTCTCTCTTCCCAATCTTTTCTACCCTCCTCTGATTGTTTCCTATAATTATTGTGCAATATTTTATATGTTCTACTAATTACCCCCTTTTTAACAGCAGCTTCTGTTTTACATTCAACTAAAAACTGTACCAGAGTAGGTTTTTCTCTATGCTTATCCTCTGATAGCAATCCCTGATAGGGAAGGCAGTCACTTACCCGCAGTCCAAATGTCTCCTAGGCCTCATCCCATTTTATTACTTTTCCTCTCTAGTTATTTGCTCCCAATGCCTTAGTACCTTTGCCAGTTTGTTTTCTTGTAAATTCCAGTTCCCACTTATATATTCTCTGTAGTCCTAATTTAACCTTTAATTGCAGTCAACCCTGTCAGCAGAATCTCCTTTCTCCATTCTCATGCCAGCTTATTTCTTAGAATACTTTCTGCTAATTTATAAATATAATATGCTGTATGGCTGTTGCTATTCTCCTTAAGGATCTACACCCAAAATCCCACTCTCTCCCCCGCTTCATCACCATCCCTTGAATTATAGCTTTCCACTAATTTTATGTCTAGGATCCTTAACTGTGTAACTCTAAAATATCCATTCAAATCGGGTAATAATAAACCACCTTGCTCTATTGGCAGGATCAACATATCCCACTTGACTCTTGCTCTCTTTTCCTCCCAGATAAAATCCTTAAACTATTTATTAATTAGGGTCTACAGCATCTCCTCTGGTTTATGAAAAACATGTCTGACCTGTATATAAAACTAAGGGATTAAAAACATTTTCACTGCTTGTATTTTACTATCCATATCCATAAACAAGGGCTCCCAGTTTCTCAGTTTTGTATTATCTCTTGGTTAGTCTCTTCCCATATAACCTTACCTGCCATAACATAATCTTTTTTACTCCATACTCCTAAACACTTCTTTTTATTATGTCCCTATAAATATGGGTATTGACGGACCAATTCATGTGGGGGGTACGTAGTTTGCAGCTACAGCCTTAGATTTGTCTTCAATAATTTTATATCCTGAAAAAACTTGAAACTGTCTCAGAATATTCCACATCACTGAGATGTCCTTTTCTGGTTCTATCAGGTAAAAAATAATATTGTCTGCAATAATGCCAACTTTTCTTAATTACCATACCAATCATATCCTTCATTTTCTGAGTCCTCTATTTCTTTTTGTCGGTGGCTCAATATGAAATGCAAATAACAAAGGGGAAAGAGGGCATCCTGCTGGGCTCTTCTGATTACATATAAATTATCAGAAAATAATCCTCACACTTAAACTTTTGCATCTGATCTCTCATATATCCTCCTACTTAACCTTATCATATCAGGAAATGCAAATGCTTCCATTGTCCTACTCATAAAATCCCAGCTTACTATGCTGAATGCTTTCTCTGCATAAAGACCCATCAACAACAGAGGTATTCTCTTACACTCTGCTTCCCTTTGGGTCATCATTGCTGTATTAATGTTGTCAAATGTTTGACTCCCATCCAAAACAATCACATTGCTCCATATCTATCAATTTTGGCAACACCTTTGCCATTTATTTAGCTATTATGGACATTAGCACTTTGTAATCATGGTTTAAAATTGAAATGGTCCTATATGAAGCTGGGTCTGATGGGTATGTACTGTTTTTAGGTATTACTATCATCACAGCTTTTTTCTAGCATGGTGTTTCTTCCCCTTCTTTTCAAATACTGTTAAACAAACCCTTCCAGATCATTATCACTTTCTTCCTCCTAGCTTCTAAACTTCCACAGGAATCCCATCTATTCCTGGAGACATTTCTGTAGATTGATTATATGCCATCATTTTTATATCATCTTCTCCTATCACAACAGTTAATTGTTGAGGCTCAGCTATCTATAACCTTGGCATACTAAAGTCTTCCATAAATATTTACATGTGCTTTTTCTTGATTTCCACATTCTTCTGTTTTATACAAATGTTCAGAAAATTTCCAAAATATATCTAATACTTCTCCACAACCTCTGGTTATATGTTTTGCTATATGCTCCTTAAGTTTGGTAACAACCCTTCCTACTTTCTGTTGCTTAAGCTGTGCTAAGAGGTTTTGTGCTTTGGAGTTATTATGAAAAAAATAGTTGCTCAACAGCAATATTTCTAAATTCACACATAGGTTCATAGGAGACTTTCACAGGAGATTTCCAGGTGAACAGCTTAAAAAATCCTTACAACTCTAGCCATTACAAGCTAATTTTACCCAATATATGACTCCAAAGGGCAAAAGGATGGCATGGGTTTGTTTCTGTACCTTGAGTATCTCACTGATTGCCCTTGCCCTGAAGAGACATGAGTGATACCCAAGGTGTGAATTTGCAATTCCCAATCCATTGATCAAAACTGCATTTGAAGAGGGCCAGGGAAGGGAGCTGCTTAACATGAATATGAAGCCTGTTCCAAAGAATGGTCTATATCTGAGACACATATCTTATCAATATATTATATTGATAAAATATATTATCAAGATAGTCCGGTATTTTCTGTTTATCATTCTGCAGCTGTGCATCTTTTTGTTTTGTGACAGTCCCTTATTCTGCAATTGATTAACCTTTGTCAGCACTTGTAAATAACTCTTGTTACTTCTTAAATATACCTCTTTTCATTTATTTATTTATTTCTACCCAATTTTTAAACTCCACTTTTTGGTTTATCCCACTCACTAGATATAACTTCCAAAGAAATTGCTATGTTCCCTAATACTTCTTAAATAATTTCCACTACCCATTCCATAAATTCCTCTCCTTTCAACAGGTAGGTTGAGATGCACCAGTGTCTCATTTTTACTTAATTACCTTGCATTTTTATCTTAGTTGTTATTGGTGCATGATCTAAAATAGTTATTGGATGTGTGTCAAAGCTTTCATTTAAATGCACATCTTCTTGTGAAATATAATTTCTGTCTAGTTTAGTCCAGTTATTGTACTTTGGGAATGCTATGTAAATTCTCTCATATAGATCCTACTACTGAATTTACTGAATCTTCCACACCAAATATTTTCATAAATGCCTTCAGAAATCTATCCTTAGTTGCTATATTTTCTCTTCCCCCAGATACATCCTCTCTGTTGCAAATCTGGTTCCAGTTCCCAGCTATAAGTAACCTTCTCTGCAAAAAGGTGAGTATTTCTCCCAACATTTTCTAAAACTCCATAATAGCAGTATTAGGTGGAATATAAATATATGCCAGCATAATCCTCCTCCCGTGCCAGTAGCCTATTGCTATCACAAATCTACTATTACTTTTTCCCCCCTTTTGTTTCACTATTGGAACTGCTCTAGCAATTACTATAAGTATTCTTCTGTTCCATTGTCCATGATATTCTGCTGTTTATTCATCCTGATTTTTTTATCATATTCACATGCTCACTTCTTTCCAAATGTGTTTCCTGTAGCACTGCTATTTGCACTTTTGTATTTCTTAATATAATTCAATAGTCTTACATTTTGTCTGTATCTTTGAGGCCATTCATGTTCCAAAATTATATGTTTATTGTAGCCATTATGATAAGAAGTTATTATTCCATCTACTATATATGACAGTTTTTTTTTTAAATGGCTATTTTTACGTGCCCACTAATGTTAAGCAGGAAGATCATTATATAGTTATTTCTTGACATCTCCATTTAAACCTATGTCACTTTTTCCTTTAATGAAAACCCTCAAAAATAAACCACTCTCAGAATACCCTCATAAAGTATTGACTTAAAACAGATGCACAAAACTATGCACATCTTTAAATAATGAAGTTTATCCATCTGGATAGGAACAATGGTCCAATATCAACAGCTGCACATAGGCATTACTTAACCTAAGATTGAGGTTATCCATGCTATGAGGCATGGTGCAGTCCATGTTCCTACTTACACTCACTGCTATCTGTTCTTGTATTATCTTTATTTCCCTCCCATATGTGTAAAACAGCTTATGTGCTTTCAGAAAACATTAAACATTAGCTGTAAAAAGTACTTGGGCTTTTGTTGCTTTCCCCTATAGTCAGTTTGTCCCAAGGAAACATTAGTACCACATCTACAGCTGCCCTAATCCTCAAGCCTTTCAACTTACACTGAACATTTATTTGCCCAAGGGCAACTTTACATTGCATTCAATGTCATCTTATTTACTAAAAAAAAGTGTTATTAAATTAACTCAGACACTCACCTGTGCAAAAGTAAAACAGTGCATATCCACTCTACATATATTATAATCTAACACAGTGCATATCCACTCTACATATATTATAATCTGTGCATTTCATCCCATCCCCCACCTCAACAACTCAAGATTACAGCATATTAACTTAAACAAATGTTTTTCCAGTCTTTTTTCTCTTTTTACATTGTAATGGCTACATTTCTTTAAACTAAAGAAAGAAGAGAAAAAGGCAACTTGTTTACTTTAGCATATTTCTCACAATAAAGAATAACTGAAAATGCGTTACTATATAACATTCAATTTATATCACAAAATGTTTTATTCAAATACTGCTAAGACCAAATATTGTTTTACTATAGTTACTTTTCTATTTTCCACCTTTCCTTCAGTGTCCTTTGAAACATTAATGATATAAAGTGGTCATATGCATTTTAGACCCCTAGACATTTAACAAAGTAAACAAAGGTCTAATCTTTCCACTGTTTCCTGTTGAACCATATTTCACAAATGTGATTGATGCTTTATAGTTTTTGGAATCAGTTCCTCTTGAGCACTCTCATACTTATCTAGCCTTTTCTTCAATTTGATCTCTGATATTTGGAGTTTTATCATTTCATCTGAAAAAAATAGCTAAAAGCTTTTTCCATTTTCCCAGCCTATTGTTATTTGAGTTTATTTATTTAACATTTGTTAAGCAGGGAAGTCTGACATAGCCAATTTTCAGCAGATGCCCGGGGTGAAACACTCCAGATGCATGTCTTTGAACATGGGAGGAAACTAGAGCACCTGGAGGAAACCTACAAAAATGCAGGGAGGACATACTGACTTCACACAGAAGACACTCCATCCAAGAATCAAACTGGAGAACCTCTTGCTGTGAGGTGACAATGTAACTGCTGCAACACTATGCCGACATCAAGTTGATATACTTCAATGTTTTGCTTATTTTCATTATCTCTGACCATATTTGATTTATCATTTCCTTTAGATTACTGGATGCCATGTCTTGCACCAAAGCTGGAACTTGAACTGCTTTTTACTGAACAGGTTCAGGATTCTTCCCAGTCAATGCTTTTTCTTTGTCTTTTCTAGTTGATTTTCTTTCAGGCTTTCTATGTTTTTTCTTTGCTGGCATTGAGGCTGTGTACTAACTGCATTTACTAAAAATTGTAGAGTTTATGGTCCTTATCTCTCACTTTCTTTTTTCACTTTGGGAGAGCTGAAATCAAGCCATTGATAAATATGCAGCTATATTGGAAATGCCTTCTTGCAGTTTACTTTTGGTATTTTCCCGGGACCTCCATACTCATACTGTTCTTTTTTCCCTTATGTTCTGATTGATTATCAGCTGGCTACTATATACAAAATCTGCATAATCCATTAATCCCTTTGACCAGCCCCCAAGTCAATTATTCCACAATTTATTTAATTTAATTAACATTTTTTGGTGGAGTAGGGGGAGCCCATATCTACTGCTGATATTAAGCTCCTTTCTCCTTATATTTCAACCCTTTACAAAACTCATTTTTGGTGGGTTCTTGATATTACCCCACCAGGAGAGTCTTCTTTCTAGGAGAACTCCAGTATGGAGGTTCCTCTAGCTCTATGAGCAGGCTGTATAGAAGCTGAAGCAACACAAGCATGCAGTGTAGGACAAACCAGGAGTGTAGCAATCATGCTGTAGCTTGCATTTGGGGGATTTTACTGCCCTACCTCACTAGTGTGATGCCATATCTTTGTAGGCTATAAAGGCAATGCAAAATTTCACATTCAGGACATTCCTGCCATGAACCACTGGGCATCCATACTTAGCTGGTACTTTAATCACCCTAGCCAGGAAGTTTCTTCTAACTATGGCCTCATCTAGGCACAACAAGTGATTAGAAAATGTTTTCTATCTATGGCCTCTATCTAGGCTAAACAAGTGATTAGCAAATTCATCATACTCTCACCTCCAAGGTGGGTACAGTATGTACTGGCAGCACCTATTGTTACCTGAGCCTTTAATTGACCTTGGATTGACTGGCCTGTAGTTAAGGTTTCAGTCTTATATGTCAATGATGTAGACCTAAGTCATTTTTTTGAGGTTAGGCTTTACTCTAATTAAGCACATGATTAATCTGGTGGTTCTTAAACATACCATTGTTATTTTACACACACAATTGCTGGTTTTATCATTAGCTGTATCAAAGGTTTTATAAAGTTTGTAATTGGTGATTCAAGTGATACCTAACATTTTAATCGTATTAAAGACAGTAGCTTTGCTTTTGCTACATATTTTTAATTTCTATTAATTGAGTGAATAAATTAGGTTTTTGATCATTGGGACTTTGAAGTTGTTTAATATGGCTAGAATATGAATTCTGTTTAGTTAAGTCACCAGCTTCAGAAGTGACTTTCATCTTGTTTGCTTTTTTTGTTTCAGTATAAACAGTATGAAACTGCAGAATTACTATTCTCTTTGATTTATGTGCAAGCAAGTGTCATAGCTATGAATGTTTGCAACTATTCATCATTGTGCTTTGTGACTGAGCAAATATTTAATTGTTTTTTTTTCTTCATTTTATTAGATGGAGCAAGAAATTACTTCATTCTGATCACAAGATAAACACGGTAGTATTCATGAAGGGTAGCTAAACTAATAGCATGAAACATGACCTACCAGGCCCTCTGGAATTGCTATTTAACTGTAGCCTCCAAACAGGCTTTGTTCCTCATGAATGGGAAATATCAACCATCATCCCTCTGCACAAAGGTGGGTCATCTACAAACCCTGGGAACTACAGATCCATAAGTCTCACTAATCTTATTTGAAAAGTCATGGAAATAATTATCATGGAAATGATCAATAATGATATAGCAAACCTCCAGACACTGGATCTAACCCAGTTTGGTTTCATCAAGGGCAGGTCATGCCTTTTCAGCCTGGTACACTTCTTTGAGAAGGTCACCAAAGAAATGGACGAGGGCAAAATGGTTCACACTGCATACCTTGACCTGGCCAAGGCATTTAACACAATACCACAGTCAGGCATTGTTGATAAACTCAAGAGGTTAGGTAAAAACTCAAATGTTACCCAGTGGATAGCCAAGTGGCTCATAGGCAGGACCCAGGAAATTCAAATTGGGAAGTCCACCTCTAGAAAAAGGACAGTCACAAGTGGAGTCCCTCAGGGATTGGTCATTGGACCACCCCTTTTTGGTATTTATCTGATGTCAAGGCCAATGTCAGTGGTCTTTGAATGGCTAAATTTGCAGATGATTGCAAATTAGGAGCTGTCATTGAATCCCACACTGACACAAATGTCCTCCAGTAAGGGCTGACACAGATGAACAGCTGGTGTTAGAGCCATGGACTAAAACTAAATGCCAAGAAATGCATAATATTATCCATTGGTAACCCCTGGAAACTATCATATTGGCATAACCTTAGAGCTGTCCCAGTAGTCAGGTACTTGGGGACACACATAGACAGTTATCTATCCTTTGACCATCGTGTGTCTACAGTAGTGTTGAAATCATTCTATGTTGCACAACTTATAAACAAAGGTATGAAATCTAGGTCCAAGGAAGTCATTGTTCTACTGTATTTAGCATTCATCAGACCTATCATTGAGTACAATGCCCCCTTTAGTATGTACCTAACCAAGCATATCTAACAAAAGGAACTTCCACAGATTTCCTCACTAAAAGAATACAGGGTGTAAGTAAAATTTCCTATGCAGACTGCCGCAAGGCCCTATCCTTGCATCTTGTCTCCTATAGGTGGTTGAGGGGAGATCCATGCCTGGCATTCAGGGCATTGTCATACCCCATTCTGAAGGACCTCCTGCACATCTCCAAAATAAACAGCACCAAAATGATCTGTTCTAAAGACTTAAACCTTGCCTATTATATAAATAAGACCTCTTGGAGGGACCTGTATGTTCCTAGAGACTACCCAGTCTCTGGAACAGGCTCCCCATACATGTCAAGCAGGGTTCCTGCCTAATTCAATTCATGTGTCACTTGGGCAAATGGATGAAAAACAGGAAATGCATACTTGGCTTGACACCTCTGTCTCTAATGGACACAGGCAACCTGTAAATAGTTCATTTCCCAGGCCCCTATTTGTAAATGTTTCATCTTCCAAGCCCCTGCTTACACTTATCAAGGGCACCAGAACTTGTCAGTGATTTGGGATGCATGGCTAGGCTTAAAAAGGCAGTTGTGGTTGTTAGCCTAATAAACACCTATGAAACACCTATGAACCTATTAAATATACGTAAATGTTTAGCTAATATTTGTATTTTCATTGTATTCTATTTTTTGTTTCCACAGTGGAGATTGTCAATAAGGATGTTTTATGCTGTAGAGCAGATTTTGGCCTGTGGAGGTGATAGGTTCATAATCAGTTATGTAGTCAAGGAGACCACTGAGAAGCCTAGCCCAGTTTTCCCCAGAGATATGCCTTGTTAGGTAACCTGTTCAGACTCATATAGTAGGAATAAGGGCTAAATGAATCAATCCCTGGACTACAGCTAGTAGCTTTAATTCTCTGCAGTACCTGCTGAACATATTAGGGGAAAATATCGATGTTGCATCTATGCCTGTTTTTATGTTATCTGATCTTATATGCTACTGTATTTATATTTATGTATGTGTTTGCTGCATGGTATATTACCTATTTTTGGATGTTCTTCATGTTTCACTGTTGCAGTCATTAAAGTCTTGAGTCCTGCGTTGGTTGCTGTCCCTTCTTCCATGGCATCAGGTCGTCAGGGGTATAAAACATGTAGCTGTTGCCATTACATCAGTTTTTCTTGCCACAGATGTCAGGTGCCCCCCTAATGTGGAGCAAATAAACAAAAACACAAAGGTATACCTCCAACAAAAAGCAAATACACCAAAAAGGCTTTTAAGAATAGTAAAGGAAAGTAGAGGTATAGCCAGAAGAAATTAGGGGGCTGGAGGGAGGGTAACCAGGACTGCAACAGTGAATACACTTGAACATCTACATTTATGGTAAGTGTACACAACTGTAGTTTATAAACTAAGTTCGTTCAGTTACTTGCCATGATGTCTAGTTGGCAGGGGGGTTCTTTCCTTCCATTGCCAGAGAAAAAGTAGGACAGGCAGACAACATGTGTAGGTGGATGTGATCACATTATATTGCTTCTTTCAATTGCAAATTTATGGTTTGTCCCAGTACAGGTACAACATACTATGTTAAGTGCTTCAACCTTTGTTTTCATTGCTAACATATAATTTTTGTTTACTTTAATGCTGGGGTAGTTGTAAGCTTTTAGACATTTTTGCATGGCTAGTGCAAAGAATCCCTGGGTCAACAATTTAGATGTGATGAAGAATATTTGTAGAGTTTGGTCAGGATGGCTGGTATTTGTAGAATGACTGCAAACACGTTGAATGATAGCAGCTATTAAATTAATCTCTTTGTTTTAGGAGAAATAAGAGACAGTATATTATCTTTATATTAGTGGCAGAATATCCTAGTCTATATGTAAGCACAATTACTTCCAGTTTCACTGTCACTATCATGGGGCCACTAAGGAGACAGCAAGATAATTTAAAGCTGTGAACTTTGTAGCCAGAGTATCAGGGAAGTATTTCATAATACTTTATTATAAATCCTAATATGGTACTGCTGAAAAAGATTTGCCTAATATTTAGCTTCTCTGTGACATAGGACCAGGGACTGAAGTAGCATCACTCTTACTATATGATGTTATATGTTCATGGTCCTATATGATGGCATTGCTGGTTTTTATGGAGATACCCAAGGGCTCATGGAGTTTACCTCCTTGAGGGGAACTCCAGATACAGATATAAGGAATTTTAGGCTAACAATTTGTTACATTAGGGATCGGTATCACCCTATTTACAAGACATTTTTGGAAAGTTGATAGAGAAGGAGAGTCTAAAAAGTTTTTATATTCAGGCATCCATGTTGTGTAATAATGAAACTTCAAAAGTAATGTATACAGGCTTTAAAGTCATGCCCCTGGATTTACGAAAGCTTGCATAGAATGCAAGAAGAGCGTAGGAGCTCACGCCAGCAATATGTCTGCCGTGCGATCCAGGTACAGCCGGCAGGGGCATGCACTAGAGCTGCTAAAGCTACTCTTGCACAGACAATGTCATGGTATGCAAATTACCTTATTTGCTGGTGAAAGCCATGCAAATGAGGTAAATTTGCGATCCAGGAAACACTAACCTGTCCATGGAAGATTAGTGTTATCTGCAGAAATGTACTCCATTGATTACGGAGTACATTTCTGCAAATAGCTAAACGGAGCTATGACAGCTCCAAATAAAGGATGCATACAGTTGAGGAAGCATGCCAATGGCCAAATATAAGGCCATTGGCATTATATAATGTTTAGAAATATAACAATTTAACTTTTTTTCCCCGATCTCCAATGTTTAAGCGTAGCGCAGCACAGCACAAATGTCTGGCGATTATAAAAAAAAGGAAAATAATTAAAAAAAAGCCAAAAATAGGCATTTTCACTAAAAAGCTTATTTTGCCATGCAGGTGAATGGCAGGCTGAAGACAACATGGCCACTGAGTAGTGGTTGCTAAGGGGGGGGGGAGCTCAGTGTGAGAGATGTAACCATGCATTACTAGGCAATCCTATGCAAATAAGGATAAGGATAGTGAATCCCAATTTTCCCCAGCATGTGATTCATGTCCCAAGAGTGTAAGAGTAGGAGTAGGTGAGTAGAAGAGTAGAATATAGGTTACTTCATGAGGGTGTGTGTCAGACAGGCTGTAAGCTAATTGGAGCACAGTGGCTTGTGTTTGCTTTGAGTTGCTCAGGATTGCAAGAGGCGTGCCTACAGTTGTCCTATTTGAAAACCTCAAACCAAAGGTGCACACTGTTAAAAGATAGGAAACTCCTTGCAAACATGCACACAATGTGTGCACGCGTGTGCATGCATTTGCGCTTGTGTGACGGCGCTGCCCCGGGTGGAAACAGAAAGGTAAAAGGAAGGAAAAGAAGAAGTAGGAAGTTAACCAAGGAGAAGTAGCAGATCTGCCAGGTGAAATATATCAGAATCAGTGAATTACACAGGCAGCAGACTAGCCCAGCCCAGCCCAGCACTTTAAACTCTGCAAGCACCATTCCCCCTGTTTTTTCTCAAGAACTCTGAAACACTGCAGTATACAAAGAGGGAAAGCTTAAAAAGCTTAAGTCAGACAAAATGTTAGGGGCTGCTCTTGCTATCCTAAACCAACATGTGCAAGGTGCTGAGGGTGGTGATGTTGTTAATGCTGCTGAGCAACCCACAGTGAGGAGACGGAGAAGAGTATACAGACCCAGGGTAACTTACCAGGAGCTACATGAGTTGGAGATAGTGGAGCACTATAGGGTGGACAGAGACCTCCTACAGCAAATGATTGAGCTTTGCCGGCCACACCTCACACACAGAACCAAAAAAGGGGAACCCATCACAGTGGATACCAAGGTATGTGTAGGCCTAAGAATACTAGCTACAGGTACCTTTCAAAGACCAACTGGTGATATGATGGGGATTTCACAGGCATCAGCATCCAGGGTACTCCACCAGTTCCTGGATGCCATGTCAGCACATGTCGGTGTCCACATATATTTCCCCAATTCCCATGAGGCATTGGCCAGGAATATGCACCTTTTCCACCAAATAGCAGAATACCCTGAGGTAGTGGGTGCAATAGACTGCACGCACATATGCATCGAAGCACCACCCGGTGAGCGAGGTAGGGTCTACATCAACCGCAAGGGCTTTCCCTCCATCAACTGCCGGTTTGTGTGCAATGCCCAGGGCATAATAATGAATGTGTGTGCTGGATGCTCTGGAAGCTATCACGATTCCCACATTTGGCATCTGACCCAGCTGTAACAGAGATTTGCCAATGGGGACATCCATGAGGGTCACCTGGTGGGAGATGCTGGATATGCACTGGAGCCATGGCTGATGACACCCATCAGAAATGCACACACACCTGAACAAGAACTCCATAATGAGGCACACGCACAAACAAGAAACATAACTGAGCATGTGTTTGGGATGCCCAAGTCACGGTTCCGGTGCCTGGACACATCTGGTGGAGCCTTGCAGTACTCACCAACTACATGTACCCAAATTGATATGGTATGTGCCATGCTACACAATATGATACTGTGGAAACAGCTGCTGTAGGAACAGCATGGGGCAGGGCCAAACAGCCCCCCACCATTGCCAAGGCCTGCACAGGCACAGCATGACTCAGAGGAGGAACAACCTGAGCCTGCCCCAGTAGGCAGAAGGAGGCGTGCCCAGTATGCCTTGGCCGTGGCAGAGAGGCAACACATAGCACATTTACTGACTCAGTAGGAACCCTGGAAATGACACCTCTCTCTGACTCACACATACAGTAAAAGGGATGCCTAACTTGACACTACCTGTTTTCAAACTTGTATAAGGAGCGTACTATGTACATCTGACATAGGCAGCCCTGCAGCACCACCTCAGGCATGAGTGCCCTATTTTAAGCAATATAAAGCAATGCTAAGCACATTTTACCAGTATTGAGCATATTTAAATACAATTGGGCGTAGCTGCGCACCGCGCTAACCAGCGCAATGTCGGGCAAAGTTGGGCAGAGTCCAGCAAAGTCGGGTAAACACACTCACACCTGCTTTACTATTCCTTAGCCAGTCAGGTCTGCCCAGCAGGAAAATAAAAAGCAGTGATAAGGCTTGAACTCAGGATACTGTGCACTATAGTCATAGCACTGAACCACTAAGCCATGACTGCATTTCACTGGTGCAGATACAACTTAAGTCCCTCACACATACCAGTTGGGAGAGTCACATACCAGTCACAGCCAGCAGGACAATTGTAGACAAACGCAAACACAAACAAATGTTGTAGCATGCCCTCTGAAAAGGCATATGAGTAACCTCCCCCCAGGCCTATGCAGATAGATAACAGCAGGCCAGGCAGTGTGATGTGGGTTGGGTAGGCTATGAAGTCACAAACTAATATGAATGTAATTGGAAGCTAAGATCTGTAGTACAGTGCTATGCCTCAAGCCAGTATGATAGGCAACAGTATAGACTGAAATGGAGTACCTGACATAGCAGTGCAGACCTAGCAAATGTGTATAAGTGTCAGGTGTAACCCTCATCCTATGTACACCCACAGTAACAATCAGGTGTGTCCCCCCCAGGGTAGAAATGTACAAATAATAGCTGCCCCCCCTGTATGTAGAAATGTTGATAAGTCTATGCAAATTGACTCATGGAATCCCTGCAGGCACAGCGTGCTTCCTGTCAATGTACAACACAAAGGTTAGCCCTGAAGTAAAAAACAACTTGAATTTTCACACACATATATAGTATATATATATATATATGCCCATAGTGGGCATGCTCACACATTTAAACAAACTAAGCAAATGTTATTCAACAACATATTGAAAGGTCATACTGGGCATGCTCACACACTTAAACAAATGAAGCAAATTTCAGTCAACAACATACTGAAAGGTCATACTGAGCATGCTCATGCACTTAGGCCATGCCTGGGTACAGCAGTGGGCCACACATATCTGGCAGTTGCAGTTCTTACTCCAGACACATGTCACTATTCACCAATCCTGCCTTGTGCACACAGTGATATGAAAACAGACCCATATAATATATTGGACCCCTGTCATAATCAAACTATGTAATACAAGTACTTAAGTTGTTCAAAGAAAGGGAAAATCCAAAGAAGATCAATAAATCTCCGATCAGTATCAAGAAACAATGAGCACTCCTAACATTATCCAAGCCAAGCTCTGCCAAAAATATTGCCAAAGAGTCCATAGAGAACCATGAAGCTTTCTTTAGCTATGTCATAAATATCAATGTAAACTCATATATGTTCTGAGTCAGTGCAAAGTGTAAATGAATACATGTACATGACTGACATTGCCAACATCTTGTCAGACAGGTTCATACATATTTACCCCCCTCTCACTGACAAAAGGTCACATTACCATTCCTGGAGATTGTGAAAACCCAGAAATCACATATACAATGGTTAAACAGCTCTATTCAAACCAAAAAATATGGCGTCTATGGGATGACATGGTGTCCCTGGCTGTGTCATATGTGAACTCCAAAACAAACAGAGTCTGCACCTGAACAGTCTGTTGAGACTCACCCTCTGTACAGGATATGAAACTGTTGAATGGATTACAGCAATGTTTGGCACACTCCACAAGTGTTGGTGCACAACAGACCATGGAAACTATTGTCTTATAAGCCTAATAAGCCTGCTCTGCAAGGCCACGGAGTCCATCATTATGGAACTCATAAACAGAGCTATTGGGAG
This sequence comes from Protopterus annectens, assembly GCF_019279795.1. Taxonomy (NCBI): domain Eukaryota; kingdom Metazoa; phylum Chordata; order Ceratodontiformes; family Protopteridae; genus Protopterus; species Protopterus annectens. Next base: position 196,878,469 of record NC_056736.1, on the reverse strand, counting down.
CCTACAAACAACCAACCCTACCCATTTTGGTTTGGTCAGGGGCAGATCATGGTCCCTAAACCTGCTAGATAGTTTTCACTGCAGTTACCCAGGACATACATCAATGAAATGAGCTCCACATGGCCTACATAGACCTTGAAAAGCCCTTTTCCAACATCCCACACACATGTCATATCCACAAAATCAACAACCTGTGCATAAACATGTATGTCATCTGATAGATTGCCAAATGGGGCACAGATAGATCCCACAAGGTAAGAATTGTGGTCTCCCTGTTGGACAGTAAACTGGTAACAGCTGCTATCCCCCATGGCTCAGTCCTGGGACCCCTCCTGTCTGGTGTATACTTTTCAGAAATACAGTCAAACACATGAGGGCTATGATTAGCAAAGTTTGTGGATGACTGCAAAAAGGTTGTCATAATCGATGTTTGGGACAACAGAGACATCCTTAAAAAGAGTCTCAGTCAGACAGATGTGGTGGCAAAATTATGGCCTCGAGCTACAGTCATACAAATACCACATAGGTACCAACACCCTAAATATGGAGGTAATAATAAGGGATCTATGGACACATGTGGATAGTCATCTCTACTTTCTGAAACACATTCACAAAGTGGTTAGAAGATCATGCTATGTGTTCCCCACAAATTGCCTAAGTATTTGCATGTAGGTCAAATGAGGATTCCTCTACTCATCAGTCATCAGACCCATCAGAGAGTACCACAACACACTTGTGATGAATCTGACTAGGCACCTTCAGCAGCTGGAAAGACCACTGAAGTACCTCAACAAGAGGATTACTGGCCTCAAACAATTGCCCCATGCAACAAGACTGAAGTAAATCAATCTGTACTCTGTTGCACACCGTCTACTCAGGCGATCTCTGCCCAGCAGACAGGTCCATGTCAGTTACAGAACTGATGTACATGCTCTATCTGAAGTAAACCCAAGCTCACTGTGCTACATGTTCTAGGGATATAATCATCACAATAATAACTAGAACATGTTGAAGGGATACATTACTAACTCACAGACTTCCCTTGCTATGGAACAGGCTCCCAACCTACATTAAGCTGAGTCCCTCACTGACACTCTTCCAGAGGAGCCTTGATGAGTGTGTGTGAAACTGGACTGTCACACCATGGATCACTTCATCAGCTCTACTACACAGAGGCATAGGGAACTAACCCCATGTGTGGTGATAGCTGCACACTCTGGCCATACTAATATATGCCTTCAGGCAGATAGCCTATTACCTACCTATGTACCTATATATGTAGGGGGAACACAGTATAATAAGCCAAAAATGGATGGGCAGAGATGTGTGTAAGAGGGTGACCATGACAGGGAGCCATCCAGGACTGTCCCACCCAGCACACATCCCAATGGCACAAAAGACATGAGGTGCACATCTCACCCACTGTACATAATAGCCCCCAGTATCTGTAAGCATTACAGTGTATGTGGTGCATGTGCCTGCTGTACAACATGACTGTACGATGAAGTACACATCTATTATCTATAGACATGTACCTGTCACATAGGTTCATAGGTATGTACTAGACTATCTTCACAAAGGCATATATTAGCTTAGGCAAGTTGTGCAGCTTTCAACACCCCATTGGTTAGTCTCCTAAGCCCTAGTTCTAATAGTTAGTACCCTACGCCCCTTTCTAGTGGGGCTGCTGATGTGATGCCTGGCATGAATTGTCTGTTTCCCATCCACTCATCAAGGTTCCTATTGAAGAGTGTCAGCGAGGGGCTCGGTCTGATGTGCATTGGGCTTCTGTTCCACAGAAAGTCAAGTCTCTGGGATGGTACTCTATCCCACCAGCATATTGTATTCATTGTTGTGATGAGGTTCATATCCCTGGAGTGTGTAGTGCGACTCAATTTTGTTATCCGTAGATGGAAAATGTTCAACAGTTATGTGTTGGACATGGCTCTGTAAGTTAGGCAGAGTGTGCCTCTGAATAGGCAGTACGCAACAGAGAACAGATTTAGTTTTACCAGTTGTGTTGCATAACACAACTGTTTGAGGCCAGTAATCCTCTTGCTGAAGTACCTCTGTGGTCTCCCCAGCTGCTGGATATGCTTAGTCGAGTACATCCAAAATGGTGCATTGTACTCAAAGCTGGGTCTGATGACTTAAGAGTAGAGGGCCACCACTACCTCTTTTGATCCTAATGCAAACCCTTTGTTGATTAGGTGGGCCACATAGGATTTCCTAATCACTTTGGCAACATGGTTGTCAAAGGAAAGATGACTATCTACTTGTGTCCCCAGACCCCTTATTACCTTGTCAGTTTTTAGTGGGTAACACCTATGTGGTAGTTTGTGGGTACTTTGTTTTTCCCAAAAGGGATTACTATGCATTGTTTCACATTGAGCTTGAGGCAATGATTCTGACACCACACATCTGTCTCATAAAGTCCCTTCTGGAGAATATTTGTGTCATCCAGGGAATCTATTATGGCAAACACTTTACAGTTCCCAGCAAACGTAGTCAACCACAACCCTCCTGTGTTGGCATGTACTTCTGAGAAGTATATAGCAAACAGGAGGGGCCCCAGGACTGAACCCTGGGGGACATCAGTTGTTACTGGTTTAAAGTCTGATGTAGCCAGCAACTCTTAATTTGTGGGATCTATCTGTAAGCCAAGTTTGCAATCCATCTTGTGATTTATGGATTTATGCCCAGGTTGGTGAGTTCATCTATGATACCTGATTGGGGAATGGTGTCAAAGGCCTTATCGAGGTATAGGTAGGCTGTGTGGAGCTCCATTCAATCATCTGTAGCCTGGGTAACTGTCTCAAAGCAATCCACCCCATTCAGGAGGCATGATCTGCTATTGACAAAGCCAAACTGGGTGTGCTCAACTATGTGAAGGTTCCCAATGTCTTTATTGTTGACTTCCATTATGATTGGCTCCAGTGCCTTGCAGATTAGACTCATCAGGCTCATAGAGCAGTAATAACAAGGGTCTTTTGTGGCCCTTCCCCTGTGGAGTGGGAAGAACGTTGCTGTGCAACATTCTATGGGTACATATCCTGTAGAGAGGATGTAGCGAGAGGTGTAGGTATCCTTGATGATTATGGATACATTCCCACCTTATGTGCTATGATCCAGGTCCTGATGCTGGAAGGTATGGAATGAGTAGTATCCTGGTAGTGCTGGTGTGCTCTCTGGAGCCTTGAACTAGGTTTCTGTTATTGCACAGATATCAATATTCTCCATACTGAGAAGTGCCTCGAGTGTGTGCATTTGGAGGCTGAGACTTCTGGCAATGAGTAGCATTTAGCTCACTTTGTGGTTATTTGTGTTGGTTACGGGGTTTGGTTTGTCCTGAGTGACCGGTGTTCCACACCTGAAGTCAATGCCTCATTGGTCTGATCTGACCATAAGTTAATTACCCTACATATCCACATTTTTTCCCTATCACCAATTAAGGAAACCATGTTAAAAAAATTTCTCAAAAGCCAACTTCATGCTTCCTAAGACAGAAGTGGTGAATTTCATGACACCCATGCAGATGGACAATACAGTTACGACTACTGAATCTTACACAATTGCACTTTATAAGCACTTAAATGAGTGCATGGATAGTGCTATCCCAACCAGAACCAATACTCTATCCTCCAAAAAAAGGAAGCTAATCTGGTGGTCCCCTGCCATAAAGAAACTGTAGAACAAAAGGAAGAAACTGTTGAAAAAGAGAGTAAAATCCCATGAGTGGAGGAGCTCCCTGGTCAGCCTCAGGAAGAAGCTGCGATCCCTGATAAAATCCTCCAAAGCTAGTTACGAAAACAAAATTGCCACTGATTCTAAAGACAACCACATTCTATAGCTATGTCAAGAATCTCAATGGCAGCACACAGATCTGCTCTGAGTTATAGCACAATGGCACTAAATATACAGACCCAACTAATATTGCCAGCATCCTGGCAGATAGGTTCAGTGCTAACTTTACCCCCCCTCTCACCCATTAAAGAGCCCATCTCTATACCGGAAGAATGCAAAGATCCTGTAATCATGGCTGCACAGGCAAAAAACACACTCTCCAAAGCCAGGAACACAGCATCCATGGGACCAGACAACATCCCAGGCTGCATTCTACACGAACTAGAGAATGAACTGGCACCACACCTAAGTACCATGTTCAGTCATAGCCTCACCTCAGATTTTGTGCCTGCTGAATGGCGCACAGTGACGGTTATCCCACTACACAAGGGGGGTGCCACCATAGACCCTGGGAACTAGCGCTTCATTAGCCTGATGAGCCTGGTCTGCAAGGCCATGGAATGTATCATCATGGAACTTATAAACAAAGACATTGGTAATTTCCAAACTCTGGACCCCAACCAGTTTGGGTTTGTAAAAGGCAGATCATGTCTCCTAAACCTGATAGACTTCTTTGAAGCAGTCACCAAAGCCGTAGACAAGGGTAAGGTGGTTCACACAGCCTATCGAGATCTTCCCAAGGTTTTCAACACCATCCCCTACTCTAGAATTATAAATAAACTTACTAAACTATGTATAAATCCCTATGTCACAAGATGGGTTGCTAACTGGCTCACTGACAGAACCCACACTGTGAAAGTAGCAGACTCCAAATCCGACTTCAGACTCCTGACAAGTGGAGTACCACAGGCTTCATTCCTGGGTCCTGTCCTGTTTGGTATCTACCACTCTGAAGTACAGGCTAACACAGAAAGTCTTTGGCTAATGATGTCCGCAGATGACTGCAAACTAGGAGCCATAATCAAAACTACAAACGATGTGGACATCCTACAAAAGGGCCTCACTGAGACAGATGCCAGGTGTCAAAGCCATGGCCTCAAGCTCAATGGCAAAAAGTGCATAGTCATCCCCTTTGGTAAAAACTCTGAACCCATGAACTACAACATAGGTGGTAGCATACTTAACACCGAAAGTGTGATAAGAGACCTTGGGACACAGTAGTCTCTCCTTTGATAATCACATTGCCACGGTAGTCAGGAATTCCTTCTAGGTGGCACACCTCATCACAAAAGGTTTCTCATGCAGAAGAAAAGAGGTCATTGTTCCCCTCTACTCATCACTCATTAGATCCATTACAGAGTACAATGCTCCTTTTGGTATGTACCTCACAAGATATCTACCACAACTGGAAAGGCAGCAGAAATACCTCACAAAGAGGATTATCAGCCACAAACACATGCTCTACACAGACCGTCACAAAAAACTCCAGTTTTACTCCGTCGCATATTGCCTACTCAGAGGTGATCTCTGCCTAACATACAAAGCTATGTCAAACCCAGAGCTGTTGGACATGCTCCACTTAAAGAAATCCCAATCCCTCTGAGCTACATGCTCTAGGGACCTAAACCTTGTCACCACAATAAACAGAACATGCCGGAGGGATAGATTTCTGTCCCAGAGACTTCCCATTCTCCGGAATAAACTACCTATCTATATTAAACAAAGCTCCTCATTAGCACTCTTTAAGAAAACTCTTGATGATTGGATGGGAAATAGGAAATTCACCCCGGGGATCACTTCTGTGCCTCTGCTTGACAGTGGCACAGGATATTAAATTTCTTGGGTGGCAAAAGCCATGGTACATTTTTGGCTGGGCTTGTATAGACCCCAGGGCTGATTACCTAGTACCTACCTGTGAACCTATGAACCTTTGAGCCTTGCCTAAAAAAAGTAATAGTAATATGGGGACAGCAAGAGCCTTGGCCAGTATTCAGAAGCATAGGGGTGACAGGTGCAAACCATCTCTAGTGAAGCAATGAGGCTTGTCTATCATGTCATCACAGGCAGAGAGAGACTGTATCCCCTTTGAATGACACCAGAAGCTCAGCCAATTGTTGAAGTTTATCATCTTTTTGTTATATTGCAGTATCATGTAGGTGAAGGTAAGATGCTACTCAAGGTCAGGGTCATAACAGCCTGGGGTACATGATCATAGAGCTAATATATATCTCTTGTCATGTTGTTCTGGGAGGTATGTCTCAGATCATTCACACTGACATGTACAAAGAACATGTCATATATGTATCTGTTCTGGAGTTATGTAAGTGCTTGTGTTATGTGGTGGATCATAGCACCTGACAGACAGCTGACAGTAACTTTGCCCTTGTCCATTCATGTGAGTGGAACATCTGTGTGCCTGACTATGAAGTCACCTATTACTAGTGTGTTGGGTATGTTGTTTTGCCTTAGGGCCTGTTGTGAGGCACACTGCTTTGGTGTATTGTGTGTTTTCTGGCATGTGCTTGGAGGTGCATGTTGCTTGCTTGTCTGCTCAGGAGGACATGCTCTCTTTTTCAGATTAATATTTGTATTCTCTGATTATGGTAATGTGTATTTATGTGTTTGTTTTGCTGGTGCTTATATTGTAGGTCTATGTGAGACTGTTGGTGTTGTGGTTGTATGACCATACTCCTCTTGACTGCATTGTCCAGTATTGGGATGACAGAGCTTAGCCACCAGTTTGACCCTGTGTGTGCCAGCATGTGGTGCATCAACACATATATGATATGATCATGGCCTATGCATACAATACACTCACAATACACCTAGTATGATAAGCCTGCTGAGGTTAGTAAATGTGAAAAAAAACCTTTGGGCAAACTGTCAGCGAGCAATGTCTGTATTGCACCCTGGAAAGACGTACTTAGTTTGGATTAAGAACCCCACACTTGCCAATTGTGTGTGTGTGTGTGTGTGTGTGTGTGTGTGTGTGTGTGTGTGTGTGTGTGTGTGTGTCTGTGTCTCCCTAGGGAGAGATCAACCTTTTTGGAGACTACTCATACCCCTTAAAAGTGGTATATTCATCTTTGTCAAGTCTGATGATGTCACCATCCTACAAATATACCTGTGGAAAGGTGAAATCCCAGTAATGTGTGTAGCATGTTGTGTAAATGCATACTGCTGCATTATCATAATGTAATTGGATAAGGGTTTGAATCCTGCACTTGCCAACTGTGTGTATCTCCTTGGGGGAAAAGCAACCTTTTTGGAGACTACTCACAGCCCTTAAAAGTGGTATACTCATCTTTGTCAAGTCTGATGATGTCACCATCCTACAAATATACCTGTGGAAAGATGAAATCTCAATGAAATGTGTAGCAGGTCATTTAAATGTGTACTGCTGTAGTATCATAATGTAGTTAGGTAGGGGTTTGAATCCTGCACTTTCCAAGTGAGTATGTGTGTTTCTTTAGGGAGGAGTAAACTTTTTGGAGACTACTCACACTCCTTAACAGTGGTTTACTCATCTTTGTCAAATCTGATGATGCACCATCCTACAAACATACCTTTGAAAAGATGACATTCCTGTAATGTGTATAGCTTATTGTGTAAATGCATGCTACTATAATATCATAATTTAATTAAGTAGGGGTTTGAATCCTGCACTTGCTAACTATGTGAGTGTGTGTGTTTCTCTGGGGAAAAGTAACCTTTTTGGAGACTACTCACACCCCTTATAAGTGGTATACTCATCTTTGTCAAGTCTGATGATGTCACCATCCTACAAATATACCTGGTAAAAGATGAAACCCAGTCATGTGTATAGCGCATCGTGTAAATGCATACTGCTTTAGTGTCATAGTGTAGTTAGGTATGGGATTAAATCCTCCACTTACCAATTGTGAGTGTGTGCTTCTCCCTGAGGAAGAGAAACCTTTTTGGGGACTACTCACACCCCTTAAAAGTGGTATACTCATCTTTGTCATGTCTGATGTCACCATCCTACAAATATACCTGTGGGAAGGTGAAACCCCAGTAATGTGTATAGCGTGTTGTGTAAATGCATACTGTTGTAGTATCATAATGTAGTCAGGAAAGTGGATTTGTTGACTGTGTGTGTGACATCACTGGTCAATGTGGAGTGGGTTTTGATTTTTCTAGTGTATGACATATCACAATGACAACTGTATTTGCATTACACATGTAAAGTAGCTGTGGGGCAAAGCCATATGCATACATGTGACCTCAATTATTTCATAGGTGGGTACTCTGCTTTCTCCATGAAAGCATCTGTTATCTTTGCCAGAGCGTGCTGTAACTTTCCAGACCTTAGGTCACTTTTGATGCTTGTGACAAGTGTAGCCACTGCAGTGATCCCTGGGCTACGTCTTCTGTTTCACATCCACTCATCACAGTTTCTATTGAAGAATGTGAGTGAGGGTTTATGCTTGAGGTATACATGACTCCTGTTCCAAAGCAAGCAAAGTCTGGCAAAGATTACTAATGATTATAGGTGTGCAACAACCTCTGTGGATCTGCATGCAAACCCTTTATTGCTTACGTGCTCCACAGAGGGATTTCCAAAACCCTTTGGTAATGCGATTATCAAAGGAGAGATGACTAAACACATGGCTCTATGTAAACATTAGTACCTGTTCCACATTTTGGGGGATATTACCTATGTGATACTCTGGGGATACTTTGTTTTCTAAAAGTGGATAACTATACTTTCTTTGGCTTATAGATTTACAGCATAAGTTTGACACCAGGTACATTAGTACCTGTTCCACATTTTGGGAGATATTACCTATGTGGTACTCTGGGGATACTTTGTTTTCTAAAAGTGGATAACTATACTTTCTTTGGCTTATAGCTTTGCAGCATGAGTTTGACACCAGGTATCTGTCTCTATGATACCCTTTTGGAGGATGTGTGTGTCATCTGGAAAATAAAGTATTGCCCACAGTATGCATTTTCACCATACGTGGGCAGATATAGCCCTACTGTCTTTTCTTGTACCTAAGAAAGCTATATGCCAAACAGGAGTGGTCCCAGGACTGAGTGCAGGTGAATACAACTTGTTAGTGGCAGAGAATTGTACATGGAGGCTGCAAATATTACTGTGTGTCCTATATCTGTGAGTCAGTTGTCAATCATTCATCTAACAATCGTTTATGGTCAGTCTATTGAGGTTATGTATAATACCAGAATGTGGGATGAGTATGCATTGCTGGTGAGCTGTAGCTTGGCTGTGTGGACCTCCCCTCCGTCACCTATAGCCTTGTTAACTGGCTTGAAGTCTACTATGTGTAGGAGTCATGATCTGGCCTTTAGAGAACCTAAGTGGGTATGGTGCAGTGCTTGCAGGTTCATAATGTCTCTGTTAATGAGTTCCATAATGCTGTGCTCCATTGCCTTCCAGATAACATTTGTCTGGCTTAAAGGGTGAGAGTTTCCAGGATGTGTTGTAGTTCTACCCTTAATCAATTTATGTTAACATTTGCACTGGGTGTGACAAGGGTGGACTGGATTAGGAATAAGTATATTAGAGGATCAGTCCAGGTTTGAAGGTTAGTAGACCAAGCCAGATAGGCAGGATTAAGTTGGTTTGTACATGTGTTGAGGAGGGATGCAGAGTATATTGTGAAATAGATGCTAAGGATGAAGCCACCAGGTAACAGAAAAAGAGCAATGCCTAAGATGAGGTTTATGGCTGTGGTGAGAGAGGACATGCAGGTGGATGGTGTGACAGAGCAAGATGCAGAGGGCAGGAAGAAATGGAAACAGATGATCTACTGTGGAGATCCCTAATGGGAGCATCCGAAAGGAGAAGAAGAAGAAGATGTTGTAGCGCAACCCTTGTGGACTGTGAACACCATTACCGTGCGTCATTCCATAAGTATGTAACCTGTATAGAGGCTGCATCTGGACAGAGTGTTTAGGTGAGTGGTGACTTCATATGTCAGCTTGTGTATGACACAGCCAGGGACACTGTCCAGTACCATTGCCACTGTGGTTTGGACTTTGGTAAAGAGATGTTTTAACTAGAGTGTCTGTGATTCATCAGGTTTTACATTCTTCAAGTCTGAAATGTTGCCCTTATGCAACAACAGGGTGGTGAAATCCACATTATAACTGTCTGACAAGAAATTGGTAATGTCAGTCAGATAAGTGTACTTTGTGACCATTTACATCAACTGTGACCCGATCTGAGACTTCCCCTGTAGATTATAGACACCACTAAAAAAAGCTTTAGTGTTGTCTTTGGTATCCTTGCCATTTTGTGTTTTGAAGCTTGCCTTGTATGTTTAATGAGGGCTTGTATTTTCCCAATGATACTGACCAGAGAGGTTATCCCTTCTTGGTACGTAACTCTTTTTTTGGTACAACTTCACACCTTCTATTATATATTTAGTTTATGGCAGGGGTCCATGAGACTAATGCACTTTTACTGTATAAGTGAAAATTTCTTGTGTTTGTTATAACATGGTCCATGCAACCCTGTAGGTGAACAGTGTGCATTACTAAAGGATTATGCAGCTGGGACAGTGTTAACCTTAGTAATGCAAACCAATGACAGATAGCAATAACAGCATCACCCACAGCACAGCGTCAACCTGTGTCATACACACACATGCGTACTCAAGTTCCAAAATGTGTGTAGTTGAATGCATACTGGCCACAAATAGAAACTATGGAGTGTTAACACTGGCCAATACAGGGCATGTCACCCTACCCATGTGTCCAATATGCATGTACATGCAGACAGTGCACCTCCACCATGTTCACAAATGGACACCTGCAAGCGTGTGTTGCACACACCCCACACTTACTGTCCACTGTATAACGCATGCTGAAACAACTACACACATCAGCCAAGTGGTACATGGGCAAACAAAACACAATTGGAATAAACACTGGTGAAAACAATGCAACATTGCTAATTACAGCTTTAATGCATCATGCCTGCTCAGCTACACCTTTAAGATTATCATTACACTTTACTGCTGACAACATGTTACACATCCAGCCATTGCTATACTTTATTAAAGTCACCCTGTGCAGCAGCACCATTGTAGCCTGTTCCTGCATCAATGTTACAGATGACAGGAGGTGGCACAGGTTTCATCATATGCACAGGGTGTGTTGTTGGTTTACCAGAGGCCTACACTGAGCCATACAATCAACATGTGTGTTTGAGTGTGCGTGTTAGGGCCCTGAACACTGTTATGGGCCAATGTTGATGTCATGTGTGCAGGAATGTGTTTTCCCTAGGTTTCTGGTTTACGTGTGTGTGTCTGCATGCACACAGTTCCACCATGTGGCTGCCATATATGGGGATTTGTGAGACAGCTTCAGACCGTACCTGGCAGACTTTACAGATCACCATCTCTGGCCATGGATACGGAACCTGTGCTTGGCAGGGGTGCTAAAGACAGTATCAGGTAGTAATCCAGAATGGGTACTATCCGAAGAGGTTGACAAATGTCTACTGGATCCAGGTCCTTGCTGGGACTGGCCAGAGCCACGTGCACATGGTCTGCTAGGACGGTCTATGGACAGCCCCCCCCAAATATTTCTGGGGCTGGTACTGGCACTATGGGAGAGGCTGTGACTTGCTGGACATCCACGGTGACCTCCAGCTGATGATGTTGCTGGAATACGTCCACGTCAATGTCTCAACCATCTCACACTGTCCTGACACATGGACATGACATTGTGGAGGACATCCGTATGTCTCACCCCAACATCTATCAATGAACTCAGTGTAGTTACGTATGGCACCTGCTAGGTCATGGATACTGTCATTTATAAAGGTGTACTGAGCCCTCTGTGCCCTTAACCCCTGTCTGGTGTACTGCACCATTTGTGTCTGTGCCTCCATGACGGCATGGAACATGCGTGTGGTAGAAAGAGGTGTGGCACGTCTGCCAGGGGCATGATAAGCAGCAGTGCTCTGACGAGAACCCCTGGCATTTGCCTATGTGGTACTGTTCCAGACATCTGGCTATGGCTGCTGTGTCCTGATACATGTGCCATAGATACCACACTGCCCTGGCCAGTGCCAACCGTACACTGTCCCTCAGCTAAGGGCAATGGTGATGATGGATATACAGGCAGTATGATTGTATGCATGGATGGGGTGTAGACTTGTGTACTGTCAATTGGTGGCCCAACAACAGACCCTGACAAACCTGCCTGTACCTCAACACACCTATACTCATGATCACTGTCTGGCTCAGTGACATCAGGTTCCCTGCTGTACTGAACCAGCCCCACCTCGCCACTTGTGAGAGGAAAACAGGAAACACACTTTAAGACCTGAACATGACTTCAGACCACATGCACATATGCACATATGCACACATGCGCACATGTGCACATGCACACATGCACACATGCACACACACAAAACTACACTCCTCCTGAAAGCAGACACACACAACACCAGCAATCACAGAACATACACAATATCAGGTGATGGTGTGGTACAGTATCACAAGCAAAACAGTCATATTACACATGTCAGCATGCAGGACATGTGTTGCTCAACAGCATGCAGTGCAAGTGTAGTCAGTCCTTGTTACTAACAGTATACATGGCTTTGATGCATGTGTTTTGTTATTAGTTGATGGCCCTCCTCCTGGAACACAATGCATACATGGACACAACATTGCTGTGCAGGTATTCATAAACCTGTGATGTACTGTGCAACACAACTCACAGGTGTACATACCATTGCTGGATATATATCTGTGTGTCAGATAGGTATCCAGTGCTGATTACAGCCTCTGTGTCTTTAGCAAATAATTGTGGACACATTTTTAGCACATGCATGATGAGTATTCACACAACATCAGCAGTGGTGCATGAATAATTCATGGAATACCATTCGGCCACATACCCAATGTACGGTACTTATGGTGAGTGTAGATCATATTGTGGACATGCCAGACTCATCCATGACATGACACGCTAAAACACAACTGCATATTTAAACACTACACATACCTAATATGTGTCATATGACCTAGCCACTCAACAGCATCACAAGACATATATGTGTCAGTTGTGCAAATGGTGATTGGTATGCATACTGTTTAGAGGTGCATATGTGTGCACACATGCATCATTATGGTGTGCAGCAATGACAGCTATGTGTAGTACTGTGGTTACAATAATTGGATGGAGTATAGTACCATAGGCCATCATCATGAAGCATCAGGTGGTCACTCAACGCTACAAATGTTTCACAAACTAGCACTAATCATGCTGTGCCAGAACTGTACTACCTTGGCTAAATTCACCATTTCACAACCAGTTGTTTCTGAGTTTGTAAGGAGGCCAATAAGGAGCATTCCCTGACATGAATGTGTAGTGTGTTGCAGAATGTTCAAATACCCCAAGATAGGCCTCTACCACTCAGGTATATTATGTGTAATGTGTGGATGAGATTTTGGATACTGGAGTGTGTCTTTACAGAGGGTTTGGGAATCCTTTATGTGTAGCATGTTAAAATGCTCTGTTTATGACATAGATGTGTATGTTATGAGCATGTTGAGTATCAACTGTGCTTATCCAATGGCCTCTACAGTCTAGCCACATTTGTTTGAGATAGTCTGGGTATTGCATGTGTCTGAGGCAGCTAATCACATTAGTGAGGTGTGTGTGCTCTTACACCAAACATGCACAGCATGCATTATGGGTAGGTGTGTTTCATGTGTACATGGCCTACACCTTAACTATGACATGCACTTTTTATTTACAATAATAAATGTAGAACACACTCACAAGCATCTGTCCGCTGCCTTGATGTCACCCCAGAGGTACCTACATAGAGATGAGACAGTTTGTCAGTGGCCACAACTGTGGCATTGCTACTGTGTGTTTACAATCTTACAGTACAACAACAGTTTACATTCAAAGGGCTACAGATTATGTTCCAAATTATCAGTATTGCACAACAATGGTTGGGAGGGTGGCCTAATGGTTAAGGTGTTTGCCTTGCAAACACAAGGTGCAGGGTTTGAGTATCACAAGGGACAATTGGCTAGGCTTACAATGGCTCATAAGGGCAGTTAGCTTAGTACTAATCTATGAACCTATGAACCTATGAACAACAGGCTCCACATCTTTGAATGACACACTCCACATCTCATATATGCATGATCTACCAATACAGATAACAGTAGTCTACAGATATACCATGTTACCTGCATGCTCCATTTGGGCTTGCTGGGTGGCTCCAACCTCCATTATGGTGTATGTCTGCTGCTATTGTTGTTGGGCAGGTGCCACCAGACTCATGAGCAGCTCCTCCACTCTGGTGAAGGGGATGGATATTAACACCCCCCCATTGCAAGCTGTTCTCTATGCACATCAGCGGCACGCTGATGGACATGTCTGAGAAGATCACTGCAGTGGTGGTGTACCTGCTCATATGTGCAGTTATGCAGGCCTACCTCATTGACCCTGCGGACAAGATCTTGCCAAATTGCAGTACGCTCCTGCTGGTCCTGGCTGGTTCGTGCAAACATTAGATGGTACTACTGAATCATACTGCTAGTGATGATATCATCTTCAGCACTACTGTAACTCGGGTTCCTGTGGTGGGCCATGATCCCTGGAAGACATTAATACAAAAATATGTCTGAGCAAGTCATATGGCACATTTGACATTATACAGTACATATATCACTGAACTGCCATATATATAAACCTATAAGCTAACTGAGAGTGAAACACTGTAACTGCCACTTATCACTGGTCACAGCACAACTGCTTGAAAGTGCCTTGCTCACTCTCTCTATCTAAGGAACCATGTTCTGCACAGCAACAAAATAAAATCACTATATAAGACTGTACAAGAGTACCTGGCACACTGTATGCAACACGTTGCACCACCTAGCCACAGCAGATATACATCAAGCTGATGTGTAAAGAAATATATCATCCATCACAATCAGTGTAAGGTCCAGTAAATGTATAATGCCAAAAAAAGTTCATAATTGGGAATATAGGTCACATACTGCTGTAGTACACTATGAATGTTGCTAGATACACAGTTATATGTATTACCACACATATGTCAAAGGACATGTTAAAGACATACCCACACATACATCAGACATAATTACAGGACACAAAGGTATGACAACCCAGATAAGCTTTCAGTGTGTACTATACAGTACTGTGTGTCAGTACTTACACAACCTTAATCTTGAAAAATGTAATATGTAATGAATACAGGGACCACACAAAACAGTGGATGCAAGCAATGCGGACATACACCATACTTTGCTGTACAGGCCCAGAGCTTCAATTAATGCTACAGTACTCACAGGATTTGCATTCAACATTGGTACCAATCAATAGATGCAGTGCTTTAGCATCCAATGACACACCCTAGTTAAAACCAAGGGACTTAATCACACTGTATGCAATAGCACTTGTTCTGCCTAGCAACAGAATACACAGCTTTTGCTAGGATCAAAGCAAGGACCCATAATACCATAACATAAATAGTATCCCACTAAGCTACCCCACAGATACATATCTTTGACGTATTCACAAACATATTGACCATCACAGCAGTCAGTCAACAGTACAGGGAAGCTATTGCAGCAAGTAGATGCAGGTGTGCCTGAGTATATATAAATATATATATATATATATATATATATATATATATATATATATATATGTATATATACACACACACATCCATTTGTCTACATATATATATATATATATATATATATATATATATATATACGTATGTATGTATGTATAGGCACATATATATTTCACCTTTCATAGTGAGAATATTAGTTATACAAAGGATGTAAGGTGTACAGCAATGTAATAAAATTGCACAGTCTTGGGATAAATGTATTGAAGATGTTCACAGCCCAGGTAGCTTTAGCAGGCCTTACTGGCTTCAACATTGCAAACTGAACAAACCACCCACAGTGTTTAACTACCACATGTTGTATACCAGCACCGTATGCTGTTTTGTTTTTCACACACTAAAACCTACATACAAATATGTGCATACTAACCTTCACCAGCATATATATCTCCCCCCTTCGCAAACAGTTGCAATATGTCCCCTGCTCTATGCACATATACAGATGTGAATATATATGACACATATATATTTCTCCGTATGTGTGTGGCATACACACACATGGTCCACACTGTTGGAAGTCCCTGGACCTCACAGCTGAACTGTTGGGCCTTGCTGCAACACAAACAGGTGTCACATATGAACACAGACTAACATTAGGGGGGTATATATGGCAACAGATGCTAGATAAGCATACTAGACTGCTATAGCAGTTGCCAATGCTAAGCTACACTTTAATATGACTATCATGCATGTGCTGTTCTGTTACACCCATGTTTATATAATGTCAGCACTAATCCCCCCAACAGCCATTGACCACACTACTGTACAGAACACAGATAACATGAATCAGATCTTTGACATTTAATGCTGAGCTACACATTTCACAGGTATGTCCCACTGTCAACAGATACACACAGTATTGTCTATATCAGTAGTTAAGCAGAATGTCTATGCATAAAGAAGTACTGCTGCCAGATATGAATGTTTCACATTATGTAGACTATTCTTCAATAACATCTACTACATGCCAGTAAATACATATGTGTCACATACCTTTCCTTTGTATAATTTGGTAATATTTATTTTTCCTTTTCTGTCTCTCTCTCTCTCTCTCTCTCTCTCTCTCTCTCTCTCTCTTTGCAGCCTGCTTTTGTAGGAATTTGCACATGAGCATGTGATGGCCTCTGCACCAATTAGTGGCCACCATTTGCTAATTGCATGCAGCCTGCTGTGTAGTAATTGCAGTAATCACTGTCATAGCAACCCAGTACTATAAATTGCTGACTCATGTAGGTGTGGCCCTTTCAGCTTTCCAAGATGGAGATCATCCTTGTTTGGTGTGGGCATCATTGTTTAAGACAAAAGGTTGGTATAGTTCTTATATCAGAAGCCAGGGGTATAGCCATAGATTTACATTTTGTACTCAGACCAAATGTTGTTGCTTCCAGTACCCACTTGTCAGTGTATAAATGTACTCACCCCTCAAAATGCTACCCCAAGATAGATGGAAAGATGTACTTTATTTTCAACTGTTACAATTAACTGCCATACAAAGCTAGTTATAGAGATATATTCCTTTGGCACAAGAATTGTTTGTGAACTGCTATACTGTGAATATTCATTTACTCAGTTCTAAACAGTTTGTGCTTTTTTAGTATTGACATTAGCACAAGCCGCTCCGAAAAACTGGACACATTTCAGTACAATGAGTATGCTTACCTATGCCCTTGGTAGACCCTGCACACACAGGTATATTCTGCATTTGAGTAGGGTTGCAGAAGTACAGAGAGCATAAGTAGTATTGTGTGGATTTTATCTTGCATTACTTACAGGGCTGCTGTGTACATGTCAGTTTATCAAGGCAAGTAGTCTGTCTGCGTAACTCCCAACTGTGGACCTACCCACATTATAGCCAGAGAATAGCCTGTTATTTTTTGTCTGTGCACCACACAGGCCTTTTCAGCAATAGAGCAATGCTATTCTTACAGTTAGTTGCTACCAGTACATGGCTACATCCATTTGTATTTCAGTGTTGTATTCCTACATAAGGGTTTGCTTCCAAAACTCCTTCCAAAGCTATTTGCACAGTGTGTAACAGCAGAAAGGCTAATATGCGTCTGTGTTTCTGCCTCTGCCAGACATCTCAACCAATCAGGTACATATATACAACACTTTTCGGCCATCTACCCTGGACCGAAACACCAAAGGTGGGGGTGTGTCCATATTCATTAAGGATATCCACACCTCCAGGCTAGTTGCTCAGCATAATGCATCCGAGGTTATCCAGGTGCAATTAACTCTGGACAAAACTGCAATCCTAATTGTAGCTTGCTACAGATCCCCCACCATGCCCCAGCATTCCCACTCCTCTTTTCTGGATGTACTGGAAAATATTAGGGTTCAACCAAACACCCTAATAATGGGCGACTTCAACTACCCCACCATTAACTGGGAAAACTACTCATGTACTAACTCCTCAGTGCAACACTTTCTGGTATTCATAAACACCAGTGCCCTAGATCAACTTATCCACACCCCCACCATTGGCAACAATATCCTAGACCTAGTCATTACCAACATGAGTGACCGGTGTTCCACACCTGAAGTCAACTCCTCGTTGGTCCGATACAACCATAAGCTAACCACCCTTGATATCCACATCCCACCCCCACCCCCTATTAAGGAAACTACAGTAAGAAATTTCTCCAAAGCCAACTTCATGCTTCTTAAGACAGAAGTAGTGAACTTCATGACACCCATGCAGATGGACAATACAGTTACAACTGCTGAATCCTACACACATGCGCTCTATAAGCACCTACATGAGTGCATGGATAGTGCTATCCCAAACAGAACCAAGATGCTATCATCCAAAAAAAGGAAGCCAATCTGGTGGTCCCCTGCCATAAACAAACTGTACAACAGAAGGAAGAAACTGTTGCAAAAGAGAGTAAAATCCCATGAGTGGAGGAGCTCCCTGGTCAGCCTCAGTAAGAAGCTGAGATCCGTTATAAGATCCTCCAAAGCTAGCTACGAAAATAAAATTGCCACTAATTCCAAGGACAACCACAATGCATTCTATAGCTATGCCAAGAATCTCAATGGCAACACCCAGATATGCTCTGAGTTACAGCACAAAGGCATGAAAATTACAGAACCAACTGATATTGCCAACATCCTGGCAGATAGGCTCAGTGCTAACTTTACCCCCCTCACCCCCTAAAGGGCCCATATCTATACAGGAAGAATGCAGAGTCCCTGTAATCACAACTACGCAGGTGAAAGCTGCACTCTCTAAAACCAAAAACACAGCATCCATGGGACCGGACAACATCCCAGGCTGCGTTTTACATGAACTTCAGAATGAACTGGCTCCCCACTTAAGCACCATGTTCAGTAATAGCCTCGCATCAGGCTATGTGCCCACTGAATGGTGCACAGCAACAGTTATCCCACTCCATAAAGGGGGAGCCCACCACTGATCCCGGGAACTATAGACCTATTAGCCTGATGAGCCTGGTCTACAAAACCATGGAACGTATCATCATGGAACTCATAAACAAAGATATTGGTAACATGCAAACTCCAGATCCCACCCAGTTCGGGTTTGTGAAAGGCAGATCATGCCTCCTGAACCTGATCGACTTCTTTGAGGCAGTCACCAAAGCTGTAGATGAGCGTAAAGTGGTTCACACAGCCTATCTTGACCTCGCCAAGGCTTTCAACACCATCCCCCATTCTGGAATTATAGCTAAACTCAATAAACTAGGCATAAACCCCTATGTCTCAAGATGGGTTGCCAACTCGCTCACTGACAGAACCCACACTGTAAAAGTTGCAGACTCCAAATCTGACCTCAAACCAGTGACAAGTGGAGAACCACAGGGTTCCTTCCTGGGACCGCTCCTGTTTGGTGTCTACTTCCCTGAAGTACAGCCTAACACAGAAGGCCTCTGGCTAATGAAGTTTGCAGATGACTGCAAACTAGGAGCCATAGTCAAGTCCCCAAATGATGTGAACATACTACAGAAGGCCCTCTCTGAGACAGATGCCTAGTGTCAGAGCCATGGCCTCAAGCTCAATGCCAAAAAGTGCAGTGTCATCACCTTTGGTAAAAACTCTGTACCCATGAACTACCACATAGGCAGCAATCTACTTAACACTGAATGCATGATAAGAGACCTTGGGACCCAGGTGGACAGTAGTCTCTCCTTTGATAGTCACATCGCCACAGTAGTCAGGAAGTCCTTCTACATAGCACACCTCATCATAAAACAGTTCTCATCCAGGAAAAAAGAGGTCATCGTTACCCTCTACTCATCACTCATTAGACCCATTATAGAGTACAATGCCCCTTTTGGAATGTACCTCACAAGACATCTGCAGCAGCTGGAAAGGCCACAGAAGCACCTCACAAAGAGGATTACTGGACTCAAACAAATGCCCTACACTGACCGCCTCAAAAATCTCCAGCTTTACTCCGCAGCATATCACTTACTTAGAGGTGATCTCTGCCTAACATATAAAGCTATGTCAAACCCAGAGCTGTTGGACATGCTACACCTAAAGAAAACTCAATCCCTCAGAGCTACACACTCTAGGGACCTAAACCTTGTCACCACAATTAACAGGACATGCTGGAGGGATAGATTCCTATCCCAGAGACTTCCCATACTCTGGAACAGGCTACCCATCTATGTCAAGCAAAGTTCTTCATTAGCACTCTTCAAGAAAAATCTTGATGAGTGGATGGGAAATAGGAAATACACCCCGAGGATCACTTCTGTGTGCCTGCTCATCAGTGGCACAGGAAAATAACTTGCTTGGGTGGCATAAGCCAGGGAACCTTGTTGGCTAGGCTTGTGTAGGCCCTTGGACCAATAGCCTAGTACCTACCTATGAACCTATGAACCTATTTGAACAGAATCAGGTAAAATTCAAGAAAAAGTCAAGAAAAAGTCAGGGACAATCAGGGACACCTTTAAAATATTAGTGCCATTAAGTTGAAACATTGAGAGAATCAGAGCATATGAATTAATACACCTTCTCTGAAGTAAAAGAAGTGTCTAACTCTTAATGATTGTCATTATTCATTAAGTGTAATTTACCACCTTTCTGTCCAAAGTCAGTAGTTTTAGGAGGGATTCAGAGAGACAGAGCTAAAATTTGGGTCAAAATCAGGGACATCCCTGAAAATTATTGACAGTTGAGAGGCATGGCCTCTGCCCTAAACAGATATATCAGTGTTTGTCCTGCTGTGATACTGTGTGGCATTGTAAAGTGATGGTGTAACATTATTTCCTGCAAGAATGGCTGCTTCTCTTATCACAGTCATGTAATGTAATCCCACAACAACTGTTGGTCAACATCCACAGAACAAGATGTGTGGTATGGTATTCCTAATTTTCCTTTACATTCACTCATTCTGATGCATGATATAATTATTTAAGCACCAACTTGATGTATCTCTTCCGTGGCTTAGTGGCACTTCATGTTGTGTAGTGTGTGCAAGGTCCGGGGTTCGAGACTTACAGAGGTGTTTTATTGTGCTCCTGAGCAGAACAAGGGCCCTCGGAGTGACTAAGGCACTTTTTAGTAGTTGTAAGCATGTTTGTGCAATGCTTAGCATTGCTTTGCCAAGTGCAAACAAGTGCAAACCCATGCAAACCCGGTCTCTACTGCTTAATAGTGCTTATTCCCGCTCACCCCCATGCTAATTTCTTTGAAAGAAAAGAAAAATGGGGAGATAGGAATGTGGTGAAAAAGGGGCAGAAAGAGGGAAAGACAGTATGGAAAATAGCTCGGATGTGCAGGACAGGTGTAGGGAAAGTCCATAGCTGCCCATTTCTTCAATAGCAACAGCTGTGCATATGCAATAAATTTGGAGGTAGATATGAACCCTTCAACCCCTGAGAGAGGGGTGAGGACAACAAAGTATGTTGTTATGCCAATTAAATAACATGTCATGTGTCAAGTGGACATGTGTGCAAAATGGGCAGCTATAAATGGGGCGTAATTTTTTTTTTGGGAACAGATTGCCCTTTTTTTTTCAGGTGAGAGTGGAATGTGGGGTAGGGTAAGTAGGTATATTTGGGGAGATAGGTTGGGGAGGTAAACAGACAAGACAAACAAGATGCATACAGGGGCGGTATATAACACATGTGGTGGGTGAACACCTTTGACGGGGAGGGATGTTTGAAAATCCCAAGCCCATGAGCCCCCAGATGGAAACAGTGGGACTGAGGTCCCCACCCATGGGAAGTCACCACTACACCTTCACGGCTCAGAGGGTGGCTGTGCTGGGGGTTGTGTAGGAGGGGCAGGCTGACCCGGGAGTTGTGCCACTTGGGCCTCAAGCTAGCATAGAGGTTCTGCAACAGAACATTCAATCTCTCTATGCACCACAGCCCGGACCATTTGAAGGGTGATAGGTGTCCCTCCGCCCACGCTTGCACAGGGGGGCTGAGCCCCATCCCCTGCAGCTCTTCCACCCAAAGGTGGCACAGGGCCAATGGAGGAGGAGGTCCCAGGCTGGGCACCAGATCTGCTGGTGCCAGGTGCCATGGCCAGCTGAGGTGGGACAGGTTGGTCCGCTGGGACTGGCCTTCCCATACGAACTATGTTTTGGAGAGTTTAATAAAGATATGGGTTAGTAACAGTCAACAGCATTCCCTATTAGTTATAACAGCATGCAGAAGTATTCCCATTAAACCAACTCACCAGATTTTCAACAGTTGAAAAGCAAGCATAACACATGCATATATAGGTTCATAGGTTCATAGGTTCATACTAGGCTATCTGCCCTAGGGCATTTATAAGCCTAGCCAGAGTGTGTTTGGTTTTCACCACCCATTTTAAATGAATTTTGCTATGCCCTTTTTCGAGGTTAGTATACTGTGCCTCTGTCTACCAGTGACACAGAAGTGATACCCGGGGTAAACCTACTATCTCCCATCCACTCATCAAGATTCGTCTTGAAGAGAGTCAATGAGGGACTCTGCCTAACCTGGACTGGGATTTTATTCCAGAGTAAAGGGAGCCTCTGTGTTATGAATCTGTTCCTCCAGCATGTCCTATTTATTTCAGAGCTGAGGTTCAAGTCTCTCGAGCGTGTAGCTCGATGGGATTTGGATTTCTGAGATGCAGCATGTCCATTAATTCCGGGTTGGACATGGCTTTATACGTCAGGCACAGATCGCCTCTGAGCAGGCAGTATGCCACTGAGTAGAGCTGGAGTTTCTTTAACCAGGCAGCATATGGCATCTGTTTGAGCCCTTTGATCCTCTTGGTGAGGTACTTTTGGGGTCTTTCCAGTTGCTGCAGGTGCCTGGTAAGGTAAATCCCAAAAGAGGCATTGTACTCAATTATGGGCCTGATGAGGGATGAGTAAAGAGGCACGATGTGGACATTACAACAGCATGCAGGTTGAATTGATGGCAACAAGCCACCAATTATGTGGCATTTTAACAGGGCACATGGATAGAAATAAATGCAAATATTTATAAACCAATAGGACATATGTCCCAACAAATGTTTTGAGATTAGACATACTGATTGAGGTGTGGAATTTCATTTTCTATGCACATACAGTAGGGTGAGAAAAGATAGCTCAATTAACAACTTATATATCCTTCTAGTTTTCACTACATTCCTATTAACTGCAGTTATATATCCCTTACATGTATTATTACATTACCCAATGTCCTTATATTGTGCAATTGGATTTTGCTAGATCATTATATACATGAGCTGTATCTTACATACAAACTGTCCAAGATGCAGATGTTACTGCAACATATTTTGAGAGTTGCTTGCACACACTACTGCTAAGATGGTACACTGACAGATCTACTTTCATATAATTATTTATATATGTTCAGTTGAAAGTATCAGTTATATGTTAACAGCTCCCTACATTTCTGGCAGCACACTGACACTTCTGAGGAACACAATACCAAGCTACTCATGCCAGATTAACATGTACATGCTGGCCATGAACCAACAGTTGAGAGCTGTACATATGCATACAAGCTACTGGCACTCCTTTCATCCACGTTATATGGGCCTACCCAAGTGTGGGTTGACACTGCTTAATACAACACTACTATTTGTAGAATGCAACAGTACAACAACATATCAAATAAAATGACACAGACGCACTCCATGAATCATGCATTTATTAAAGGATTATTACACCATTTATTGGGTTAAAAGACTTTTTGAAGGCTCTCTCATCTATTTTATATAACAGTACATGCATAATAATTACTAACCTGCCTCATGACACAGCCTTTGCAGCCTATCTTCATGGGCTTGCAGGTTCATAGTCCAGTCACCTGCAGCTGTGAAGTAAATGCAGTGATATTGAAACATACCTATCCATAGTATAGACAAGCATAGCAATTCTTAACTACTTAATACAATGGCTACTTACTCAGTACTGGGGCATTAGGCATCATACGGAATTCCTGGCTCCACTGGTGCAGTTCATCCTCCCTATGTCGCTTCAGGTCAGAATAATGGTGCCTGACCTGCTCACCAGTCCGAGGAACACCAGTGGCACTGGTGAGATCATGGGCGAGACTGTTCCAGGCCTCCATTTTATATTGGGTGCCCTGGTACTGGCCCTGCAGGAGTCTTTCCTCATGTTTGTGGACGTGGAGCCAAACCATAATTTTGGACTCCTGGATGTCCCAGCGTTGCACTCTAAATCGAGTGCCTTCACCAACACCAGCCATGCTGACTGCAGAAGGAAGCTACAACCAATTATCACAAGTATTCCCACCTGTGGAGCTTAAATATGCCTCATTTCCTGCACATATTTGTGATTGGCCAGTTTTGGAAAAACTCAGCTGTAGGCACACCTGCTTAGCTGATGTTGGCAATGTTTAAAATTCCTTTGATAGATATGTGCCTGTTGAAATTGCATGTTTGTGAAATGCTGTCATGGCTTAGTGGTTAAGTACTCTGACTATAGTGCACACTATCCTGAATTTGAGCCCTGTCACTGCTTTTTATTTTCCTGCTGGGCAGACCTGACTGGTTAAGGAACAGTAAAGCAGGTGTGAGCATGTTTACTTGACTTTGCTCAACTTTGCCCGACGTTGCCCGACGTTGCGCTAGTTAGAGCGGTGCGCAGCTACTCACAAATACGTTGCGGTTGCGCTGGTTAGTGTGGTGCACAGCTATGTGCAATTGTATTTAAATATGCTCAATAATGGTTAAATGTGCTTAGCAGTGCTTTATATTGCGTAAAATAGGGTACTCATGCCTCAGAATGCATAACCATTTCAACTTCATATATATAGATATATATATATATATATATATATATATATATATATATATATATATATATATATATATATATATATATATATATATATATATATATATATATATATATATATATATAATTCGTTCACTACTACATTTAACATTTCAATGCTTTTTACAAAACTTATACATAAAAAATTTCAGGAAATATTTTTGTATACAGATTTCCCACAGAAATTGGAACGTGCAGTAGTGGGACTTGAACCGGGAATGCCTCCTCTCTGTGCGAAGGCTCTAACAACTACGCTATTGCTATTTTGCTTAACTTGCATATATTTTTCTTGTTATCCTCTTCTGGTGTCTAAGCTGCTAACTGGATCTAAGCAATGGGTAAACTCTTGCAAACCCGCTCAACTATGGGCAGCTATATCGGAAGAAAAAAACAATTCTTTTTATTTTTAATTTTATAAGTTGTTTAACATATGGGGGAGTGTAGTGTTACATTGTACACATGTGAGTGGACTCGCTCATGTAACTGGAAATTGCAGCATTTCTTCATTGCAGGGGCATGGATTTTTAGATTGCTCGGCAGTCTGACACACCCCCCTACACTCGTCCACGCTCCGTCTAAGCTTTAGAGTTGAGGCAGTGCACCCTCATTAATATGCATGGTGCGCTGCCATCATACTCTTACACTGCCACTTCCGTGTAAGACTAATCCAGTTTTACACAGAAGATTAGTAAATCCGGGTGATGGAATATGAGTTGTGTCTAGAGGAGAAAGTGGGGGTTGCATTTGTGCCCCGATGGCTTGGAGGAATGAGGCTGAGAGGAAATCTGGAGAAGGTATGTGAGTGATTAGAAAATGTAGGAAATAGGAGAGTGGGATAGTCCCTAGGTCATTTATGGGTTAAGTACAGATGTTCAGATTGCATGTGTATTCTTTAAAATAATAAGAGCTGTAGGAAGCAGTGGATTATGATCCTGCTTGGAAGCAATACTTAACTTGAGGATAGAGATTACAGATTGCTTCTGAGGAAAGACTAGCATCTGAAATGCAAGAAGGGATTGCAAAATCATTTATAGGTCTGTTAGGTAAAGGATGTATAGCGGGCCAGAATTTGGCTGAAGTAATGGTTTTATTTTCTAAGGCCATGTCAAAGATGTTATCAGGACTTATTTTTATTTGTAAATGAGTAGCTTATGGGAGTGCTTGAGGATATATGAGTATGACCACCAATGTTCTTTTTTTTTTTTTTTTTTTGATTATGCAGTGTTGATAGCTTAGATGGCTTGGTATAAGGAAAGACAATGTATAGAAGTATTATTGTAGGAGGGAGGATTTCATCATGACAGGAGATGGTAATAATGGTAAGAGCTCAGAATGCCCCCTTGCTGGAGGGGATGGAACGGATATGGGAAGATGGCTGTGTGGAGGATGGAGGGTGGAGAGGCCATTTTGTTGGAGAAAGTGATACATATTCAAGAAAAGCAGGGGTCTATGTTCTGCTACCAAATACTAGAAAATCCAAACTGCCAGAGAAAGTAAAACAGCAATATTGACAATTATCGAACAATGACAACATCAAAAATAAAACATTGAATTGCAATAGCCGTCCAAAATTGCACATGCAACCAATCAAGGTGGGAGGCTGCACCCCCACACTGCCCAATGTGGAGGGCTGCACCCCCCACACCCCCCCAACTATATATACCAACTCAGTGATTGCACTACAGTGAGGAAATAGGGCAAATTGAAAAGGTTTCCCTTCACTTACCTTATGCATTGAGTTACTTCCTGGTTGTTGGCCAATTATGATCATTTAATGTATTATTTTTTCGATGTTGCCATTGATTGATAATTGCCCCTTTTGCTGCTTTATGTTTGTTATTTCATGGTTTGAGGTTTTTAGGATTCGGTAGCCGAATATGCACCCCTAAAGGGGAGCTGGAGTATTAAAATTTAGAGGGCAATCTTCTTAAAGTACAGGGTCACTTATGGGTGAATTAAGTAATTCTGACTAGTTGCTTTACAAAAAGGATAGTTTCAGGAAACTAAAAAATAAGGAGATACAATCAAAGAGGGTCAGGGTAGAGCTTGGTCCTATAAAAACAATAAAAATCATACATAAAGAAAACATGTCCACCTTTATCTACAACTTTTGTTTTCCAAAGTGCTTGCCCTATAGTATCTTTTTTATTGATTTTCACCACTAAAATCTTCAATGACTTTTTCTCCTTTCACTAGCCATGATTAATTTCTGAACATTAGTGGATTCATCCTTTCAATTCCAGTTTATAAATTTTTAGAATTGATGCTCTTTAAATCATACTTAACCCTTCAAAAACATGGTGCAATGTCAATTTTACCAGCTTTATCAGGCCTCGTCTCCTGTACAGTGTTCATCTTTACTATCACCAATTAAAGAAGTCAGCCTCCCATTATCCCAGTCTATACAATTTGCAATTCATTGCCATATCTGCATCTAAAGTACCCTTTTCAATTCCACTACTTAAGTTATGCACATTATAATACAAAGTTGTAAAAGCAGTTAAGTGCTCAGTGCATGTATTCTGTTGGGATTTTCTTCATTTCTTCATCTTTTCTTCAGTGATTTGTTATCATCCCTCTCCTTTGTCACAGATAGTCAGAGCCCTTGTACAAATATATCAACATGTTTTATGTAGCTTTTAATTACTTGGACTTCTTTCTATCTTCTACCTGTGTGACATGCAAAACATGTGGTTAAAAATAATTTCTTAACCAAGCTGGGGGCTGCATTAAGTGTTGCATGAAAGCACTCTTGTACTTTAAATTTAAGCTACTCTCCTCTACCAGAAACTTAAGCAAAGGTCCAGGTTAAGGTAGAACAATACTTTTAATTGCCTGATGTGAGTCTTGCTAGGTCATACTATTTGACCTAACTACCCTAGTTTCTGTCAGATAACACTGCTGTTGTGCTGGTAACCATATGCTTTTTCACTGATGATACACACATAAAGCCAACTGCCCTCTGAAAACCACAGAATCTGAATTTTGTTCTCAACCAATGTTACTAGATGCTCTGTCTTCATGACAAAAGCCCATACATTTTTCTCTTAACCCCTCATTAAGTACAGATACAATGCATGTATCCTTCAGAGAGTTCTTACACGGTTTCCTAGATCATGATTCATTTCATATTATTGGTAAAATTAATATGAATAAAACGTTTTATCCATAAAGTATCTTTTTTCAGTTTTAGTTCATGTACCATGATCTTAAATGGTAATACTAATAATTCTCAGTCACATCCCTATACCAAGCAAATCTTGATTTTAGGTTCATTAGTTATTTAACTGAAGATAAAGGGAAGCATTGCAACATTTCTGCTTTACATTCATTCAGTTGCCAAATAAATATTAAATTTGTAATTTGGCATTATAGGTTCATAGGTGTGTACTAGGCTAATGGCCCTGGGGCCTTTACAAACCTAGCCCATAGAAGTGCCCTGGCATTGTGCCACCCGTTGTTAGTTCCCAGTTCATCTATCAAGTAGAGCCACTGGACTGATCCCCGGGGTGAACTTTCTATTTCCCATCCACTCATCAAGATTTCTCTTGAAGAGGGATAGTGAGGTAGGTGCTCTACTTAAAATGTATGGGAAGTCTATTCCAGAGCATGGGCAGTCACTGGGTGATGAACCTGTCCCTCCAGCATGTTCTGTTGATTGTTGTAATGAGGTTGTGATCTCTGGACTGTGTGGTGTGGATTGATTGGGATTTCTTTAGATGTAGCATTTCTAACAGAGCTGGGTTAGACAGGGCTTTGTAAGTCAAGCAGAGATCGCCTCTTAGTAGACAATATGAGACAAAGAATAGCTGGAGTTTTTTGAGTATGTCCATGTAAGACATGTGTTTAAGGCCTAGGATCCTCTTCATGAGGTACTTTTGTGGCCTCTCCAGCTGCTGCAGGTGTCTAGTGAGGTACATGTCAAATGGGTCATTATACTGATTGATTTAATGAGGGAAGAGTAGAGAGAAATGATGACCTCTTTCTTCCTGGATGCAAAACCCTTGGTAATGAGATGTGCCACATAGAAGGAATTTCTGACCACAGTGGCAATGTGGTGGTCGAAGGAGAGGTTGCTGTCAACCTGTGCCCCCAGATCTCTTATAATGCCTTCAGTGTTCAGTGGGCTCCCATCGATGTGGTAATTAGTGGGAACTGAGTTTTTCCCAAAGGGGATGATGACGCATTTTTTGGCATTAAGCTTAAGGCCACAGTTTTGACACCAGTCATTGGTCTCAGTGAGGCCTTTCTGTAGTATGTCTGCATCACCTGGGTCATTAATAATGGCTCCCAGCTTGCAGTCATCTGCAAATTTGGTCATCCAGAGTCCCTCCCTGTTGGCCTGGACTTCTGAGCAATAGATGCTAAATACTAGAGGACTCAGGATCGATTATGTGGGACTCCACTCGTGACTAGTTGGCAGTCTGACTTGGAGTCCTCAACTTTTACACTGTGAGTTGTATCTGTGAGCCAATTTGTAACCCACCTAACAATATAGGGATTGATGTCTAGCTTGCTGAGTTTATCAATAATTCCTGAGTGAGGCCTTGGCCAGATTGAGGTAGGCTGTATGAACTCCCTTTACTTCGTCCACCACTCTGGTGACCTACTCAAAGAAGTCAACCAGGTTGAGCAGGCATGCTCTATCTTTTAAAAAAAAACAAATTGCATGGGATCTAGAGTTTGGACACTCCCTATATCCTTGTTAATTAGGACCATGATGATGTGCTCCATAGCCTTATATATCAGACTCATCAGGCTAATGGGGCAATAATTTCAAGGGTCTGTAGTCGCTCCTCCTTTATGGAGAGGGATGACTGTAGCAGTGCGCCATTCAGAAGGGACAAAGCCTGAGATGAGGCTGTGAGTGAACAAAGCACACAGATGTGGTGCTAGTTCACTTTGTAATTCATATAGAATACAGCCAGGGATATTGTCAGGTCCCATGGAAGCTGTATTCTTGGCCTTAGACAATGCAGCTTTAACCTGTGCTGCAGTAATGCTGGGTACCCGGCACTCTTCCAGTATTGAGATTGGTCCTTGGGAGGGTAAAGTTGGCACTGAATCTGACAGCCAGTATGTTGGAAATATCTGTTGACTCAGTATAGGAAGTGCCATTGTGCAGTAACTCAGAGCAAATCTGGGTATTGCCATGGAAATTCCTGATATAACTATAGAAGGCTTTGCAGTTGTTTTTAGAGTATGCCGCATTTCTGCCTTCATAGCTAGCTTCGGAGGTTTTGATGAGGGATCTCAACTTTTTGTTGATGCTAATAAGGGAATTTTTCCATTCTTGGGACTTCAACTTTTTCTATAACAGTTTCTTCCTTCTGTTGTAGAGTTAATTAATGGCAGAGGACCACCAGACGGGCTTTCTTTTTTTGAAGGAGAGCATCTTGGTTCTGTTGGGTATGGCTAGTTCCATGCATTTATGTACATGTTCATACAGTGCATTGATATACAATTTGGCCATCTTGCATCTATTTTCCATTGGCATGGGTCCTGTGAAGTTAGCCACCTCTGTTTTTAATAGTCCAAAGTCAGCTTTAGAGAAGTTTTTCATGGTGGATACTTTTGCGGGGGGGGGGGGTGTCGATTTCCATGGTGATTAGTTTGTGGTCGGATCTAACCAGGGAAGAACTGACTATTGGTGTAGAGCAACAGTTGCCCATGTTAGTAATAACCAGGGCAAGGATGTTGCTTCCTCTAGTGGGTGTAAGAATGAGCTGGTCCAGGGCATTGGAATTGATGAATTCCAGGAAGCGTTGGGCCACTGCATGGGTGCATGAGTAATTTTCCCAGCTGATGGAGGGGTAGTTGAAAACACCTAGTAAGAGAATGTTGGGTTGGATCTTAATAGTTTCCAGGGTGCTTAGGAATGTGGAGTGAGAGTCTTGGGAAATGGTTGGGGACCTATAGCAGGCTATGACCTGAATCACCGTCTTACCCAATGTTAGTTGTACCTGGAGTATCTCAGATGCATTATGCTGAGCTACTAGTCTGGAGGTATGCATATCCTTTACGAATATGGACACCACTGTCTTTGGAGGTTCAGTCCATGTTCTGGGGCCGAAAAGTGTGGCATGAGTTATAGCCTGGTAGCACAGGGGTGCTTTCTGCTGCTTTAAACCTGGTCTCCATTACAGCACAGATGTCGATGTTCTCCATTTTGAGGAGTGCTTCAAGTGAGTGCATCTTGAGATTTAGACTTCTAGTGTCGAGCAGCATGACCCTCAGATTGCATTTATTGCTAGCTGTTACTGTGGTAATTTGGTCTTTGGAACACCACCTAAAAAAGGCATTATATGGGTGGCAAGAGCCTTAGCCAGTACCTGGAAACCCAGGGGTAACAGATACAGGCCATCTCTGGCAAAGCATTGGGATCTGTCAATCATGTCACCCAAGCAGACAGATACTGGAACCCCTTTGAAAGACACCAGAATCTTAGCCAATTGTTGAAGTCAATAATTTTTTGTTTGCACTGTGGTATCATTCTGGGTGATGGTAGGATGCTGCTCAAGGCTAAGATCTTATCTGTCTGGGTCACATAATCAGAGATCTCCACCATGTCTCTTTTCATGTAGTCCAGAGAAGTGCATCTCAGGTCATTCACACCCTCATGGACAATGACAGAGTCATACTTGTACTTGTTGTGGAGTGACCTGAGTGCTTGTGTTATGTGTTGTATTCTGGCACCTGATAGACAGTTGACTGCTACCTTCTGCTTATTCAACCTAGTGAATGGGACAACAGTGTGCCTCACTATTGAGTCATCTATGATTATTGTATTGTGCAAGCTGTTTTGCTTTAGAGGCTTAGGTTGAGGGGCACAATGTGTAGGTGAGCTATGTGTCTTGTGGTTTGTGCTGTGTTGTGGTGGTGGAGTGCTTTTCTGCCTTGGAGGTCTCTGCTGTTTGGGTACATTTCTATTGAAAGCCTCCATGAAGATGGGTGTGTGGTTTTTGGTTTTTGTTTTTATGTGAGGGCTATATGTTACATGCGGTGTGGTGCAGGTGTTGACCTTCTCCTCTTGACCAGCTATTCCGGTCTTGGCTGGAGAGTGCATGGCTTCCAATTTGGAGATATAAGCGCATCTCTAACAAGTCTGAGGGTTGGGAGGTAAGAGTAGAAGGCTGTCTGTGTACATGAGGCAGTTGCTACACTGCCTCAGAATGCCCAAGTTCACCAGGTTAATAGGAGAAAGCACAGGAAACTGACCTTTAGACATGTCAGGAGGGATGGTCATCAATTATGGATTCTATAAACAAGTGAAATACAAGTGCCATTGTTATTATAAAGGATACTATGTTGCATTCTTCTGCTTTGCTGTCTGAAGAGGACACTTTTTAATTCTTGGCATTATTCATGTCTTCACTACTTCACAGCCTTCAGCCTGTACAGGATAAGTTTGAAGATTTCAGAAAACTATTGAGTTCCATAAATGTGAATACATCTCATTGGAGTTTTGCCATAAGCAGTATGTGCAATTCCATTCATACTGACAGAATTCCACTGAATAAAGTACAGAACTGACAAGCATTACCGTGAGTACGAATTCCTTTAATTCTTTTGCTGGAAAAATGTAGCATTCTAAAGAGAGGACAGAATTGTTTCTGTTTCTCTGTTCAAATTTAACTGACAATAGGATTTGTGGATTTTCTTTTTAATTTCACCGTTGTTCTGTGGCATCATTGGACTGTGGCTAATGTGTTCATTGTGCTTATAACCCGATCTATTACATTTCAGAAAAAATGTTCCTGCTAGTAATAGTACTGTGCAGTCTAACCCAAGCTACGATTTGTGAAGAAAAGTAACTTTTACATTAACCCATTTCAACAAGGTCTCTCTGAATCTCATTACTCCCCTTCCACTATGAGCTGACAAAATACATCACACTTGGGATCAGAATCATCAAACTGCAGCCCCAATAAGACAGAAAAAACACATTTCTAACTGTTTTTTTTTTTTTTTTTTTTTTTTTTTTTGCAAGGTGGCAAGCCCACTCTCCCACACCCTGGAACTTACAAATTCATGGCTGCACCAACATGAAGAAGGGGGAAATTCCCCCGAAAAGGGCATCACAGTGATTTCCTATGGAGGAACTCCAAATTTCAATGTGTTTAACTTTGGGGAAATAACACTCAAGAGTTCAGTCAAAGTTCACCTGCAGTTTAAGCCATCACCTCTTTTTACCACCAGTTTAACCTCAGCATTACTTTGTTTACTGTCCCAGGGTCTTCCTTATTACCCCCTTCATCTTATATTTACCCATACCCTCTCTGTCTTGTTTTCAAATCCGCCATTAAGTTCTGCTTCTGCATCTAAGTTCTGCCTTAGCAGCTCTGGTTCAGATTATTTCAAGGGTGACTGGGAACTCTCCTGAAGGGTATTTCAAACTGGTTTCATTTGCTGTACACATGTCTTATTAAGAAAATTGCACAGACATATTCAGGTTGTATTAATCTAAAACGTTTCATTTAGTTCCTTTGTGTAATACAATCGCAGTGCTTAATGCTAAGTTGGATATGAGTCAAACAGAAATGAATGGTACCCCATGCATTGTCATACAAGGAATAAAATGTACTGTTTATAAAAACTCTCTCTAGTAGTGCAATGTTTTTTTTTAACAAAGGCTATATGCTGATGTTTCACATACATAAAGAAATTCTGAATGTCTAAATTAGTTGGTATGGGGGTTTGGTAACCAACTTAGAATTTTTTTTCTGTTAACATTTCTTTCTGACTCTGTGGACTGTATTACAAAAGAAAGCAGCAAACAGCACATAACATTGAAGAAAGACATCAGCACATCAGCAGCAGAAGCAGTTTCTTAAAGTACACTAAAACAAGAATAACCCCTGGATTCATGAAGCTTGCGTCAGGTGCACGCATAGCATTGCCATTCCAACACCAAATATGGCCGGCGAGCGATCTAGGTAAGAGCTGTTTCCACGTACACTACCTGCGTACACTACGCCTGCACAGCTCCTGGCCCCTGTATTATAATTACCCCATTTGCAGCAGTGTAGCATGCAAATGAAGGTATTTAGCAATCAAGGAAGTGGTGCAGGCATAATGTAAGCATGCAGAAATGTAAACCGTAAAAAATGGTTTACATTTTTGCAAACATAATATCGAAGCCATGACAGTCGACCAAACACATGTATTATATTATTAATATATGCCAATGGCTAAATATATAGCCACTGGAATAAAACGACATGCACAAAATATAAAAAGAACATTTAATTTTATTTTTTGCACTATCGCGAAGTTTAAGCGCAGGGCAGCGGTGAGCAAATGGGATTGCAAGGAAAATAGAAAAATATAGAATAAAACTGCAATAGAACACATATCATGATTTCCCCATAATAGTCAATGGCAGGCATGTTACACCACACCATGATGCAAGGGTTGCTAAGGGGCTGCGACAGTGTTTTGCGTGGTAGCTAAAAATTAGTAGGCAATGCCATGCAAATGAGAGGAGTAATAGTGAATCACAGATTCCCTGTTGGTGTAAGGATGCACCTCACAGCATAGCGTTATAACACTGAGGTGTGCCCTTGAGATGAAAATGACATCTAGAGAGGGGTGTGGCACCTTTGCTGTAAGCAAATTGGAACATTGCTAATCCAGTTTCCCATAGCTAAGCAAAGCTGCAGGAAAGTGGTGTGTTGAACTGGCTATAGTTTTGCTTAGCTGAGAGCACATAAGGTAACCAAGTATGCATATGAACGGAGATTAAAATGCGCTTAAACTCAGTAAAAGGGTTTGCGTGGTGCTCACTGGAGCTGAAACAGGAAGGGTATAGGAAAAAATAAGGAAATGCTGCAGCAGGGAATTTGGAGTACAAATTACTAATTAACACCTAGGAACCTACAGTGGGCCATTGACAACAGCTAACAAGGCTGCAAGCAGCTACCTGCAGAACAAGAAAGGGAAAGGGCTGTACTGCAAAGAAAACAGTAAAGTGTCACAGCAGAATAAAGCAGAATTGCATTATATCAGCTACAAAACACATTTTGCAACACATGACTGGGTAGGGAAAGTACAAAACAAGAGAGTTGGCAGGTGGATGCATGCCTGACAATGGGAGGTGATCCAGGTTTAAAAGTGAATTAAACGGCAACAGATTAATCAAGGCAGGCAAGCATAACTCCACACTACAGGCCCCACACTTGCAGTACTCATTGCAAAACCCATAATTAAGATACCCTGCAGCTGGAATTGCTCATACACAGCCAATGACATCAGCAGCATCAATAGCACAACAGAATAAAGTGTGAAAGCACCTAACACACACTTGTGTGTTCCCATACACTCTGCACCATTGGTGTATACATACGGGGAACTTTTAATATGTACATGTTAGGGGCTGCCATAGCTTTGATCCACCAGCATGTGTTCGAGACTGAAGGTAGTGTGGAGGACGATGCTGACAACCACCTCAGGCACCAGAGGAGGAGAAGAGTGTTCAGACCCAGGGTAAACTACCAGGGGATACATGATCTGGAGATAGTAAACCATTATAGGGTGGATAGGGACACCCTACAACAACTTGTGGAGCTGTGCCAGCCATGCCTCAGAGTCAGAAAAAACAGGGGGGAACCCATCCCACTGGATACAAAGGTATGTGTAAGCCTGAGAATACTAGCCACAGGTACCTTTCAAAGGCCAACTGGGGATATCATGGGGATCTCACAGGCATCAGCATCCAGGGTACTTCACCATTTCCTGGATGCCACATGCCAATGAGCACATATACTTCCCCTGAATGCAGGAGGAGATGGCCAGCAATAAGCATCTCTTCCACCATGTGGCAGAATACCCAGAGGTACTGGCTGTAATAGACTGCATGCACATACACATCAAGTCACCACCCGGTCAGCAGGGTAGGCGCTACATAAACTGCAAGGGATACCCCTCCATCAACTGCCAGGTTGTGTGCAATGCCCAGGATATTATCATGCATGTGTGTGCTGGCAGCCCTGGAAGCTATCACGACTCCCACATCTGGCATGCCTCACAGCTCTATCAGGTATTTGCCAGGGGGGACATCCCAAATGCTCACCTGGTGGGAGATGCTGGCTATGCACTGGAACCATGGATGATGACTCCCATCAGAAATGCACACACACACCCATGCAAGAATGCCATAATGAGGCATATGCACAAACCAGAATCATCATAGAGCGTGTGTTTGGGATGCTTAAATCACGGTTCCATTGCTTGGACATATCTGGTGGAACCTTGCAGTAGTCTCCAGGCATGTGTGTCCACATCTTCATAGTATGTGCCAAAGTTGGGAGTAGCCATGGGCTCTCCTTGTGGTGGAAGCTTCGCGAATGCCATTATGGCATTCTGGGAACACAATCTATTGTTTAAGGATCCATTGTTTCAGAGCAATGTCTCCTGGTACACAAGGTACCAGGATGACATGTTCTGCATTTGAAAGGGAAATATATCCCTTATACCATCCTTTATTAATAATAATACTCAGACTACCAACTTTTTGGAATTCACCTATGTTATAGGTGAGGCGTCTATCAACTATCTTGATATGCAGTTAATTAAAGATAGCCCCAATGGCAGATATAAAAGTGTAATATATAGAAAACCAACATACTCGAACACATTTTTGCACTTTTCTAGCAACCACCCCTACCACCAGAAAAGGGCAGTGGTAAAAAGCCAAATGGTTAGGGCTGCTCGTATGATTTCGGATGAAAACAATTTCAATCTTGAATGTGAGCTTCTCCAAAATATGTTTCTGAATAGAGGTTACACCTCTATCCTGGTTCTTGCCATCAAAAATGAGGTAACACATAAAAGGAACATAGGGCACTTTATACCTTTACTCATATGCCAAGGTCTAACCCCAACAGAGAACTTGATCAATCGAACAAGCTTGTCTAATCAGGAAGTAACTCTTACAGTCGATAATGTTAAAGCTTATCAAGTTAGTTTTCTTTGTACGTACTCTTTAGACTATTCCCTTATTAGAGAAGTTCTTAACAAGAATTGGAACATCATTAAAGGGGATGAAATGTTGTCAAAAGCCTTAGATGTTAGGCCTAAAATAACTTATAGGCGAGGTCAAAACTTGAAATCACTTTTAGAAAAGAAAATATTACGTCCAAATAGGGTCAATGGTATGTTTAAATGTGGTGCTTGTCCTCAATGTAGACATATAATCATCAGTAACCAGCTTTGTATTAATAATAAGATACACAAGATCAATTTTAGATATAACTGTGACACCAAAGGAGTTATTTACGTAGCATTGTGCAACCAATGTAATGCATTTTACATTGAGAAAACTGAAAGGAAACTAAAACAATGGATATACGAACATTGTTATGCCATAGGTAAGAAAGACACCAACAATGCACTTGTTAAGCACATTTTAGACTACCCTGGTCATTGTTTTAAATTTGATATTTTGCAACATAGGACAATTGATATTAGAGGGGGACCTTGGCAAGTGCACTTAGAGATAGATGAGCTTATCTGGCAAATAAGAACAACGGCACAAGTTTTCCCAGGCCTTAATGAGAATTTATCCATCAAATGCATTTTGAAACTCCTGTCATTTAAAATATGATTTATCTGATATTTTCTCTCATTTTTGAATACTTATGGCTAGTTTTTATGGCCCTTAATTAACTTAGCCTAGCTTTAGTTTAGGTCGTAAGAACCAATCTAGAATGGTATTGAGTTTATTATTATTTTTTATGTATTTTTTTTACAGACTTATTTGTTATTTGTTCTTCATACTATAGCATGTATTTAATATTTCTAAATCTATATACATGTCAATAGGAGTATGAATTTGGTATGTGCACAATAATAGGATTTTTATCGATTTATACACACATTTGTGTGGGTACGTGGCACTTTAGTATGTTTTTAATAATTTTCAGGATATCTTGATTTTTTCTATTTTGATAGGTGGTTAGGCACATTGGGATAAACTTGTTTAATTTCATCCAACAGTATATTTATACATCATGAAACTCTAACAGGTGCCTTGTTTTAATATCAGCACATGTATTTTTACGCATACATGATTAATTTGAAATGTCTGGTTTTGAACAAATGCTTTTTGGTTGGATTTATATATTTTTATGGTCTTGATTTTGCTTTAAATATGCTGTTCTTTAATTAGGCTGATTGATTAAACCAGCCTAATTGAGTATAAAGTGAACATGTTGATTTTTTAGTACCGTTTGTCTGATGAAGGCAAGGCAATGTCCTTGCCGAAAGCGCTTACAATAAACAGTTTTATACTATTTTATCTGACTTTATTGGATTTTACTTACTGGATTTTTGCTGGCTTTTATAGTTTCTGTTCATTTTATTTTTATATGTTTACACATGGCCATGGAGGATGGCCAGAGACCTAAAGCAACACACACAGTAGAAGGGATGTACATGTGTGTACACCCTGCTGAACTTTGGCTCGACACAATACAACTATGGCCTTTGTGTAATGGTGATATTGCAGATGTGACACACTAAACATCATACAGGTCTATGCACAGCTTGTGTAGACATGACATCAAACCACCACATATGTCTTGAACATCTTGAGTGTGTCACGACATGAAAGTTTTCACATATACAGTATCCAAATACATACATGTGTTGCACAACATACACATACAAACACATCAGGCCATAGATACAGTACATTCACCTTGCTGGTGTCAGACATCACTATCATGCTTGCTCCTCATGTTTGTGAGGTACACAGATGGCATGAGGGACATGGAGTACTGCTAGGTTAGCCATGTCTGGGAATAGTTGTCAGGCATCAGCAATATGGTTGCAGATGTGCAGAGGTGTCATCTGTATACCCTTCAGTGACCTGTGTCACATATTCCACATTAGGGTTTAGTGTGTATACACCTCAGTGATGTGGGTCACATTCTACATTAGATATGTATTGTATCTGAACACAGTCATGGCAATGAACTGTGTCTGTAATTCACACTGTATTGAAATAGTGAAGCCACATGATGCCCTGCAATGGCTATGCACATCAGCTCAATGTGCAGTATGTCACTGTATATCTGTAGGATGGACTGACAACATTGTGTCAACTGAAGTTCGATGTTAGTATAACACGTCCCTGCATTGGGACACCATTACCTCACTGTTTATTTGAAAGACACTATTGTGATAAACATGTATACATGTCATTCAACACGTCAGCAGAAGACATGTCATACTACATGTGATTGGCAAGGTCATATGCCACAAATCAGGCTGGTGTACTGTTAACCTTTGCTGGTCTGTGGCACCATTGCAAAGTAGGGACAGCCATGTCAAACATGTGTGTACAGCCACATGCACATTGTTTGTAGACTCTGCTCAGGGGTAAGTAGAATAATGTTGAACAGACATGCACTGCTGTGGGGAGATATACAAGCTAGGGCTCAGGCAAGCATGGTACTCACTCAACACACCCTTCTGCTCATGTCCTCATCACACATAGGGGCAGTGGACAACACAAGGTATCAGTGGCAGATGTACACAGATCAGCGATGGTCTGTTAAAATGTGGGGTATGTTGCACAAAACATGGCAGTGTGGTGCAACGGAGTATAGTGCATGCATTGTGTTGCAGGTTTGGGGCATGACCTACTAACACAAATGGTGCAACACAGGGATGTATGCTAATTACTGCTATAATTGTGTAAGGTGCATGCCTTCTGCTATAACACATGCATGCTGTTGTGTGCAACACAGGGATGTATGATAACTACCACTATAATTGTCTAAGCTGAATGCCTTCTGCCATATCACATGCATGTTGCATGCCGTTGGGTGCCATATCATGTATTTCTGTCTGAGTCTGCCTGTGTGTCTGTGTGTCTGTACTGTGCTGTATAACTTGTAATGTACAGTTCTTGTCTGTCCCCTCACAGGTGTTGATGTAGGTGCATTGCCCTCCTGTGGTCCACCTGATGTTAGTGTCCCCACAGACTCTAGCAGTGATGATGAAAGTATGATTGAGACACAGGCAGGGTTGTCAGGGGCTGAATCTGTGTCATTGGTTGCCATTCCACCTGTATCCCCTCATCCCCACACACAGTTCTCATGCCTACACATACCCCATCACCAGTGGCCATAGAGGAAGGATAGTTGGCAGGTGGTATCATGGGACAGGAATGTGTGGAGACTATGGAAGGTGTGCCTGCACACCATGATCCCAGCCAACTGCCTGGTGATGTCCCACACAGGCATGTGCCCAGGGCTGCTCGTAGGAGGACTTCTGGCCAACATGCCCCTGCAAGAAATAACACATCAGCTGGTGTCACCAGAAGCATGTTTCAGGCTATAATGGAGGCACAGGCATGTGCTGAATGGCACAACAGAGAAGGTCTGAGGCTTCATAGGGCAGCTGTCCATTCTTTAATTGACAACATCCAGGCAATTGCAACTATTCAACATCATCTTGCAGATGTTTTGGATAGATGATTGTGTGACATGGTGGGAGTCCTTGACCATGGCATGTCAATCCTTGAGCATGGAATGTCTGTGCTGGAACATCTGGTGGGAGTGAGGTGTCAGGCACGTGGACGTATGCCAGCTACATCACCTGTTGAAGGTCTGCATGAACATGCTACATCACATGCCTGCTCCCATAGTGGCGGTAGCAGCAGCAGTGCAGCTGGTGCTGTGCTGTCCACACCATGACACAGCAGGCCATGTGCACGTGGTCCTGGATGGTCCCAACAGGGACACAGTTCCAGTGGACATGTGTCATCAGACAGTACCCAATCTGGACCTCTGCCTGGTAGTGCCCGTGCAACCCCTGGCAGGCACAGATCACATGGCCATGGCAGGACACCATGAACTGTAAACCCTGCCCTGTACAGTCTGCAGCTGTCAATATTACCCTTGTGTAGGCCAGACACATGCCAGACCTGTGTGCATACATACACACACACACCAGTAACAAATGTAAAGCACCTCAACATACACCCACATAAAATCCACACACACCAAATGAGATAAAAGGCCCTAACCCACACACATGATGTCATCCAATGGTGCAGCCTAGGCCTCTGGCAAACATTATCACCCTGTGCATATGATGATGCCTGTGCCACATCCCAGACATCCACACCATTGGATCAGGGACATGCTCATATGGTCTGATGCACAGAGTGAACATACTAGTAAGACAATTGTAGAATACCATTGTTGAGTAGTGTTTACAGGCAGCAGACATACCATGTACTACAGTTTTAGAATGCATTTTGTACTTTTGACAGTATGTATCATGTGTAACAACAGTAACTGCATGTTGATCTTGATGTTCTGCTTCCTCTTTCAGGTGTAATTGCATGTGTCGGGGGATGTCAGTGTTTGCGGTTAGTGTCCCATATGTAAAAGTAGACTAATCATAGATCTGTATGACAATACCTGCATGCACTTTGTAGCTTCCACATCACAGTTATAATCTCCCAAGTTTCAAAAATGTTTACTGATCTAATGATCCAAGAGCATGATAGCTGTGTCGTAAGCTACTTTGGCCAGAGCCATCACATCCATAGTGGGTGACATCACAGGTATAGTTAGCTGGAGCAGGGAGGCGGTAAAAGAGTGGTTTAGCAGATGACAAGGATAAAGGCCAGTGGAAAAAGTGGTTTCTTATTGGGAAGTAGTAATACCCGCTCCCATGACAGGATGCCAACACACATACACACCCACGGATTCACAGACACAGTAAAACACACACAGTTGCCAGTGCTGGGATGAGAACCCCTGCCTATGTGCAAATCATCATTAGAGTACTACGCAATTACAAGACACGCCACAGAGATTACACATGTGTAGGTAGTCAGAATGGCCTAAGATTGAGGGATACTAGAATGCGGTGAGTGTATGTGAGAGGGGGGTTCATCAGAAGGCTATGTAACAACAAGCCTCACCCCATGGCGTACATGTTTACAGGCAGTTAGAATACTCTTCTAAGATTGATGACATCAATAGGGATACTAGATTGCATTGAGTGGATTGGGGAAGGGGTCTTATCATTTCACTATGGTAAAATACAGCCTCACTTCAGGGACCAGATAGCCATCCACACACACACACACACACACACACACACACACACACACACACACACACACACACACACACACACACACACACTGTGGCATTCACAAAGATATACACCTATGTCACACACATACAGACACTTGACATGTGTGAGATTCAAACTCCTGTCTATGGCTTGCTTTCTACACTTTACCATGTACAGATGTCTACAACAGTGTACAGGAGAGTGAAAAACATTTGGGATGTATTCCCTACCATAAGTGACATATATGGACACACACACACACCCACACGTGCAAGTACTGTGAATCAAACACCTGCCTATCTCATGTTAGGTATTACGGAGTTACAGCTCTATTGCACATGCTACATAGTGTACT
Organism: Protopterus annectens; assembly: GCF_019279795.1. Classification (NCBI taxonomy): domain Eukaryota; kingdom Metazoa; phylum Chordata; order Ceratodontiformes; family Protopteridae; genus Protopterus; species Protopterus annectens. The sequence continues at coordinate 196,836,307 of NC_056736.1, read as the reverse complement.
GGCTCTTTCCTTTGCCAACTGTGCTGATATATGCACAATAGATGCACAGGGAAAATGTTACTGTTACAGGTGTCAAGAGGTTTGCCTTCAGTGTCACCCTTACTGCATTCTTCATTGTGTGTCTTCCCCTTCAATTAACAAAACCATAGCTTAGCAGTGACACGGGTTATTGTAGGAATGGTTGTAACACACCTGTGAGCTGTCCTCAGTAATCATTCATCTGTAAAGTAACCCCACAACTTAGTAGTTATGTCCAAACAGCTGTCCATACCTAAAGTACAGCTTACTGAAGTTTGAACATATCACCATATACAGTTGGCAATGTTGAGGCCGCATTGCAACTGCATGATGTACTAAGACAACAGTCACCTTCAAACATCAGACACTGCACACGCATGGAATCTAAAAACACATCAGTACATGTACACATATGCAGTCTCCATCAGAAAGTGGACTAGAAGGTCATGAGGTTACATTCCACACCTTTCCCACACCATGTGTGAAACCTAGCTGAGCATTACACCATAATGGATGCTGTATTCATGTACTGGTAAGACACAAAACCACCTTCACTGAGTAGCTAAGTGTACATTTATGCCAACAGCACATATCAGCAAGACACACACACAGCAATATTCCATGTCATGATCCCACAAACTGTTAGTTGACAGTTCCACTGTGAAGCAAGGGCACTGTAATGGTCAACAGTAAGCACATCATATTTGCCACACACACCTCATGATTACTGGAAGAGTGCCAGCAATGTGCTCTGTTTGAGCTAGGCATTACACTTATTTAAGCATGTGCGAGGTCTGTGGCTTGTAAACATCTCACCCCAGCATGTTCTGGCTATTGTGGTAATAAGGTTAATGTCCAGACAGCACGCGGCATGCATGGCTTGCAATTTTTGACATGGGGTATATGTAGGAGCTGTGGGTCACACATGGCTGTACATGTCATGGACATATCACCTGTAACTACTCAGGAATATACAGAGCATAGCTGTATTTCCCTGAGTCTGTCAATACAGGCCATGTGTGCAGGTCCTATGATCCTGTTATTTGGGTATGTTTGTAGGCATTGCATTTGGTAGACATGTCTAATGACATACATGCCACATGAGTTGTAATATAATATGATAGGTGCCATGGGTGACCAGTAGAGAGGGATTATTACCTTTGTCAACATAGATATCAAACTGTATGTACTGTTAGCATTCAGCAGCCATGGACCTATCTTTCATGTGCATGTGTGTAATGAATGTAGCCACCTGTATGCGCAAAGGACAACAACAGTTATGGTATTTTCATGTATGTTGTATGAGTGTGGGATGAACATATCCAGGGCAGGTACATCTAGGTCATATCCAGCCATGAGGGTGTTGTTTACTGGTGTATAGCAACAGTCATCTGTGTTAATGCTGACAAAATCCGAGGGACCCTGGTATGTGTACAACTGACCTGGTTACAACCAGTGGTATTATTGCATTTCATAACACATTAGGCAATTGTATCAGTACATGGGTACCTTGCACAGATGATGCAGGGCTAGGTACAGTCCACCAGTCAAAGGTTATTTGGTGTTGTACCATACTATTTCATTCCACATTTATGAATGTGTGTTGGTAGTCTGAAGACATGGTGGTGGATGTATGAGGATACAACCTAGAAGGCAGCTTTTGTCACTGTCACCTGTACCTGACTCATCTGTGATGCATTATGTTGGAGTTGTGGTCTTTACTTGAGAGTAGCCTTTATGAATATGTGGACACCACCACCTGGAGTGGTCCATACCAGTGTTATGGCCCACATGTCTGGATCTGAGTTATATGGTGGTAGTGCTATTGTGCACTACAGATCCTTCAGCCAGGTGTTCCTCACTGCACAGATGTCAGTATTTCCCATTGTAGGTTCTACATTGAGCAAATGGATTATGACAGCCACACATCTAGCACTGGTTAGCATAAGCATCCAATGCAATTGTCTTGTAGGTGTCAGGGTGTTACTTCTGTGTTTAGGACATTTGCCTTGGAATGGCACTATATGGGCAAATGCAACCTAGGTATTATCCACACTTCCTTGAATCATGGATGCATGTGATCTCTGACAAAGGCTTGTCTTATTTCAGTCATGTCATCCCAGAATGACAGACACTGGACAACCTCATAATTACAGCAGGACATTGGCTCATTGTTTTGGTCAAGCAGTTGCCACTCGTACCATGACATCATTGCAAGTGGCAGTATTGTGCTTCGTATTAAATGCTACATCTAAGGTGATGGACAGCAGCAGATGTTGTGTAGATGACCAATGTCAGATATACTTAGTGGGGTGGTCCTGCTAATAATGACAACTACTAACACAGCCTGGAGAGGTCATCTTGACACCTGCTCCTCAGTACCATTAGACAATGGGGCTCACATATTATGCTTACACATGCCACTGTTCCAAGTGTAATGCCACTGTCCACAAACTGATATCTATATATGCCTTTCAGGGCAGCAATACGTGTGACCCATGCTGTACTTTGCATCCCCTTGTGTGTCCCAGTTAACCAATTGTCTATCACTTTCACACATGCATGATTGTGTATACTTCACATATATATGGCAGTACTTCATGTACATGTATGCATGTGTATCACACAGCACAGATGCAGATATATCATTTACGGGCCACACACAGGTATCTGGTAGTAAATCTGTATGATGTCTATATATACTGACAGCTAAGATGTACATAGTTGTAAACCTGTGTGTTTACGATAGGAGTCCATTACAATGTGCTCTGTACATCTAAGTGTATGAGCATGCATACTGTGGCCTTCTGTGGTTAGAATCAGAGTGCATCCCAAACAGCCCTGTGCTACTAAGTGTATGAGCGTACCCACTGCCACCTTGTGTAATTTGAGTCAGTGCATCCAAACAAGCCCTTTGTTTCTAAGTGTATGAGCATGCCCAATATAACCTTGTGTAGTTGTAGAGTGCATCCCAAATGGCCCTTTGCTACTAAGTGTATGAGCATGCCCACTGTCACCTTGTGTAATTAGAGTCAATGCATCCAAACAAGTCCTGTGATTCTATGTGTATGAGCATGACCACTGTCACCCTGTATAGTGATAGTAGTTGTCCATTTGACAGATGGGCATACTCCAGTTCAGGGCTTGTTGTGCTACAACTATACCTCTCAGGCCTACCTATGTCTTACCTGCAGATGATGTGTCTTGTTTGTGCATACAGGTTGTAATGGACTCCTACTTTAAACATACAGGTTTACAGCTATGTACATCTTACTTATCAGAATCTCTGTTGATGTTCTCAATCTTAGAATGGCATTCTGATTGTCTTGAAATGTGTAATAAGTTCTGATCCCACCACTGGCAACTATGTGTTTGTCAGCGAATGGCTGAGTGTGGTTGTGTCTGCATCCTGTCATGACAGTGAGTTTTACTGCTATCCAAAGAGAAACCACCTTTTGCACTGGCCTTTATCCTTGTCATCTGCTAAACCACCCTTCCCTCCCCTCCCTCTGCAAGTAATCAGTCCTGTGATGTCACCCAACTCAGAAGCAGAATCATATTAAGTGTAATTGTATGGGTTCTGTGGCACATACCCCAACTGCATACCACTCTACTAGTTACCTTTACATAGGCAAGACCTGTAAGCACAATACTGGCAAGTGTGTGTGTGTGTTTGTGTGTGTGTGACTACCCTGTAGCCAGGCATACACATGTGTTATGTCTTTTAACATGCTGCACACCATGGTAGTCATCTGTGGTGAGTGGAGTCTACAAATTATTACATAATTAGGAATAGAAAGGAATAGACAGTCAAGAATGACTACTGTTGGGTATGTTATTTTCCTGTGCCACTGTCAAGCAGTAACACTGAAGTGGTCCTCAGGGTATATTTCCATTCCCATCATCCCCCCACCCAAACTCCACAATCCCCAGAGTATATTTCCTTAGCCATCATTCCCCACCCCAAACTCCATATACACAACAACCATCTCTTATCTGGTTAACTGATTAAGATTTAAATGTTATAATACAAGAGATGCCTCTATTTTGTGTACACGGCAATTCTGTTGGAACCCTTCTGTGTCACAAAGGGTGTTCAGCAGACATGTTTATATATATGGCTATAATATATATATATATATATATATATATATATATATATATATATATATATATATATATATATGTGTGTGTGTGTGTGTGTGTGTGTGTGTATGCACATCCCGCAAGTGCATATATGTATTTAGTATTTAGTTATAACAGTTGTAGATATGTAGACTTGTCTATGTTGTGTCACAGAGTACAGTACATTCAAGGGTGCTGTACATATGTACACAAAGTGACGGTCCCATTTGTTTTCAGTACTGTGGAATACCTGTAGTAAAATGTGTATTATAAAAACTATGAAACATGTATACAACCCAGATGGCATAGTGGTAAACCCAGTGACCTTGATGTGCATGTTCCAGGGTTCAAGACCTGAAAGGGTTGTTAATACTGTCATTTAGGACTAAATAAGGCACTTTTAAATGGGTGTACATGTGTTTTTGCAGCAGTAAGCAGAGGGTACACACAGTTAAAAGACATGTACAACTCGCAGTACACTTGAAATACCCTTCTTTGACAATCCTGCTGATGTCTCCCACCTAGAAATATACCTCTGGGATTGCTGTGATCCAGTAATCTCTGTAGTGTGTCCTGTAACTGTGTAATGTTGTAGTGTGATAAGCTAGTTTGGTAGGTGTTCTAATCCCAGACTTGAAAACTGTGTGTGTGTGTGTGTGTGTCTCTATCTGCCTGAGAAAAGAACAATGCTTTTTAGAGGACACACACTCATTACAATTCATATACTCAACTTTGGCAAGGATGCTGATGTCACCCACCTAGAACTACACCTCTGGGATTACTATAACCCAGTAATCTCTGTAGTGCATTGGGTTAACTGCATACTGCTGGAGTGTGATTTAGAGCTGTGGTAAGGTTCCATCTACAACCATGGCAGTTATGTATGTTTTGTGTGTGTTTCAATGTCTGTGTAGGGAGCAATGCATTATAGCCTACTCACTCGCAGGATGTTTACAATGCCCTACTTTGGTAATCCTGCTAATGTCATTCCTTGTCAAATACACCTCTGGGGAATGTATTCCCTAGTAATCCTCGTGGTGCATCCTATAACATCTCCATGTAGTAATGTAATATAGATCTTGGTCATGGGTTCTATACCCACACATGTCAGTTGTGTGTGTCTGCACTGTCTGTTTTATGAGCAATGCATTTTGGGCTACTCACTTGCAGGAAATTTGAAATGCCCTATGTTGGTAAACATGCTGATGTCATTCCTTGTGAAGTATACCTTTGGGGTAGGGGTAGCCCAGTAGTCTCAGTAGCACATGCTGTAACTGGATGATGCTGTAGTGTGATAAACTAGTTAGGTAGGAGTTCTATTCCAAAACATGGCAGGTGTGTGTGTCAGTCAGAACCTGTGTGGAGGTGGCTGTGAGTGTCTAACCACTGGACATGTTGAGGAGTGGGTTTTGTAGTTTTCCTATATGGTGGCCATATTATATGTCACAATGTCCACCTCATGAGGATTACAGATTTTAATCAGCCAAGAGACTGAGTTGGCAAGCCATACCCCTACATCTAGCAAAAGGCCTGGTGAACAAAGTAACCAACCCTACTATTACCCAGAATACGGTCTGACCCATGTGTCATACACAAACACACTTGCCTAGAAATCCTGCTATGTTGCTAGTACCCTGCACAATGTTGACAGATAATAGGCATGGTTTGATTGCAGTGAGCTGCAGAGGGCATGGCACCCTGTCCACCAGTACAATAGGCACATAATTGCGGACAATGCACCTTCACTATGTTCCCCACTGGACACCTGCAACATATGTGGTGTCATCAAATGTGATCCACCAAAGACATTCAATGCCTTACACACATGCCCTGTATGGACAGATGCCACTGACACCAGGTAATACCTGTATCATGCTATCAATGCAGCTGCAGGGTCAATCTGCTGTCTATTAGCAGGTCCTGCCACACCATGCCAGGATTGGCACATCTGATGATAACAGTCTGTGTACATAGCATGTGCCAGGCAAACCAGGTACACTTAAACATGTCACTGTACATTAATGTGTGATGTGCACAAACCAGGCAATGTCCATGTCAAGGACTATCAAACACAGACATGGCATGCATTGCACAGCAATGGCCACACATAATAGTAACCAGGATGACAGGGCGGTTAATACAATACCCATCTGTGTGGGACATTGCAGACAATACACCCCTGAAAGACACTGCAGACCATTGTCAGGTGGCCTGATGCCAAGGATTACCCCTCACCCAGCCTTGTACAACCATCTTGCACAGCCAACCACTACACACCCATGAAGCAATGCACACATGCCAGTCATTACTGGCACCTTGTGTCCGCACGTGGGGTATGATGTTTCCAACCACAGTCACACCCAGTATAACTCCCATTGGCATACTGACTGATGTCAGACATGTACACATACCCTAGCCCATAGAACCTAAGGATATCCCATGTGGTGCATGTAATACCTGTGCATTACTGTAGTGTGGCAAGCTAAGTAGTTAGGAAGTGTATTTGTGAGCCTGGCAAAGTGTGCCAATGTGTCTGAATCCCTAAGAGAGAGTGGTTGTGATGACAATGACATCTGTTCATGTGGACAGCCATGTGTGCTACACCTTATGTATGTCTTCTATATATCTGTTGCAGATGTCACTCATCAGCACACATATATGTTCTTACAGCACACCAACATGTCAGCTATGTGGTGCATGGAGTAATTGCATGCACTTGTAATAGTAGTGGCTAGTCAGTCAGGGCTTTGAACCCCTGTACTGGTAGGTGTGTGACAGACGATGCTTAGGTTTTAGTCTCCAAGCCCTTCTCTGATGTATTTTGCCTCTGTCTGTCCCTCCTACACACTCTCTGGTGGGTGTGGAGATGTACACCTGCTCAGCAGCATCTTGTGTTTTGTAAGTGATGGTCATGATCAGGTGATGGCCTCCGCACCTATTGCAGTCCTCCTCTAGCAGATTGCATGTGGAACAGCTGTGGTGACATTCCCATAGCCAATTGCATAGAAACACAGTACAATATCTTGGAACATTATGTTGGTATTTGCCCATTATAGTCGCTGTGAGTGGAACCTGGATCTGGTGTTTGGTAAACAGCATCACAGATAAAATCTGGATATTCCTCAAACAACATACACAGTGGGAAATAGCCTAAAGACAGGAGGGTGATGTGCCAGACATGACTACAGCATGTAAGTGTAGCTATGCTTCATTCAGACTACTGCCAATTTAACAGGTTGTGTGTGGTAATGGTCAGTCTGCATGTTTTAATAACTGACAAGAAAACCCCATCTGTAGGATAATCTGTGGGTTGGTCAGTGTGTGGAACCATTTGTTTCTTGTGTTACTCACAGAACACACATCTGTGAACTGCAGAAGCATAGTGTAAGGATTGCAGTCTGTACATGGTGGCAGTGATGAGAGTTACTGCCATCGCATCCCTGATTGGACATACATCACATGAAACAGTGGTATGACATTCACTGTCTGAGGTTATCACAGTGACATGCCAATAATGGGCCACTGTTCACAGCTGCAGTCACAAGTCATCTACGCTTTGGACAGATGTCATGCAGTATATATGCATGTGTTGTGTTCCCTCAACAAATGTATGACAACTGTTGTCTTGGGTTAATTGTAATATCTATGCATGCTGTTATAAGTAATCCTGAATGCTGTTGACTATTACTAAGCCTTAGCTGTGTTAAAACTGCAACACCATAGGCTGTATGGGATTGGAGGTCCCGGCGGGACTACCTGTCCCACTTCAGCAGGCTGTGGCACCAGGCATCAGCATGTCTGGGGCCCAGTCTTGGACCTTCACCTCTGTTGGCTCTGCACCACATTCTGGTGGAACTGCCACTGAGGATGGGTATTGCACCCCATGGGAGCAGGTCCAGACAGGAACCTGTCAGCCATCGTACAGTCCTGGCCGTGGTGCGTAGGGGGCTCAATAAGGGGTTTTGAAGCCAGCTCCGCCAGCTCAAAGGCAGAGTGGCACATTTAGAGGGTAAGCCTGCCCCTCCTAGACAGCCCCCAGCACAGCCACCTTTGCACCTGTGAAGATGCAGTGGTAGCTGCCCATGGGTGGGGACCTCTGTCCCACTGTTTCCATTTGGGGGCTCATGGGCTTGTGACTGCCAAACACCCCTCCCCGTCCAAGGTGTATCACCACACATGTGTCATATACCGTCCCTGTATGCTGTCTTGTCTGTCATCCTACCCAACCTATCCTCCACGAACATACCTACTCTACTTCCCCAACATCCCACTCTCACCTTACGAAAATGGAAACAAAAAGGCCAATCTGTTCCCAGAATAACTTTTGCCCCATACAAAGCTGTCCATTTCACACACGTGTTCACTGGACACATGTAACCTTTTTAATTTGCATAACAACATACTACTGTTGTCCTCACCCCTCTCTCAGGCACATGATCCTGGTATGCACATGACTCATAAAGGTTCCAGGTACACATGATGCAGATGACTCCATTGTACACACAACACTACCGGTCCCTCAATGATTACCCCATTTAACTTTTTAATGATGATGATGTTGCACACAGCACCTTGAAAGAGTACTGTTCTCACATAGTGATTGGACAGGAACTGTTTTGTTAATGTAGATAAAATGCTCAAATTAATGTATTTGGGCAATGTACAAATATTTGCGTGTATTAATGACACATGTCTGTCTGAGGGAGTCTTGATATTACATAGGACAACACCACTACATAATACAGGAGTTGCTGGTGTTTTCCTCTTCATTCTTTTTTAATGCTTTGTTGTCACATGGTATGTTCTTTATATATATATATATATATATATATATATATATATATATATATATATATATATATATATATCAGGACATAAACACACACACATACATTACATAATGAAATACTTTTCCTATACTGTTGAATGACTGTGCTGGATGACATGTTTATGATAACATCTGATGTCTGTATATCTGTTATGGCTTAGTGGTCAATCACATTGGCTGTGGTGTGTAGAGTCCTAGTTTCGAGCCTTGCACAGGCCATTTATTTTGTTGCTGGGCAGAACAAGTGCCGTTGGATATGGAGTGATTAAGGCACTTTTAAGCAGTTGTGAGCAGGTGTGCATGGCTTTGTGCGACAGTAAGCAGTGGTTACTTTTCGTGACAGTTCCTTACACTCAGTTACCTTCTTGATTGCTTAACCTGTGTAGGCAGTGCTTACCCCTGTGCAAACAGGCTGAAACCTGCTCACTGCTGCTTAAAAGTGCTTACTCCCACTTACTCCCACGCTAATTTCTTTAAAAGAAAAGAAAAAAGGGGTGATAATAAAGTGGTGAAAAAGGGGCACAAAGAGGCAAAGACAGTAGGCAAGGTAGCTAGGGATGTGCACAAAGGGTGTAGGGAAGGTCCATAGCTGTCCATTTCTTCTACAGCAGCGGCTGCGCATATGCAATAAATTTGGTGGTACATTTGGACACTCACAACCCTGGGAGAGGGATGAGGACAACAATAGTATGTTGTGATGCCAATTAGAAATATTTACATGTGTCCAGTGGACACATGTGTGAAATGGACAGCTATGTATGGAGCATGCTTTTTTTGTGGGAACAGATTGCCCTTTTTTTTCTTTTAGGTGAGAGTGGGATGTTGAGGAAGAAGAGTAGGTATGATCAGGAAGGATAGGTTGGGTAGGATGACAGACAAGGCAAACAAGACATGTACAGGGGCGGTATATGACACATGTGGAGGGACACCTTGGATGGGGAGGGGTGTTTGGAAGTCACAAGCCCATGAGCCCACAAATGGATACAGTGGGACTGAGGTCCCCACCCATGGGCAGTCAGGACTACACTTTCACAGCCTAGAAGGTGGCTGTGCTGGGGGCTGTCTAGGAGGGGTAGGCTCACCCAATAGTTGTGCCACTCAGCCCTCAAGCTGGCATAGGTGGTCTCAAATCTCCCTGTCGAGCTCCCTATGCACCACGGCCTGGACCATACCACGGGTGACAGGTTCTTGTCTGCTCCTGCTCCCGGGTTGGGCTGAGCCCCATCCCCTGTGGTGGTTCCACCCATAGGTGGTGCAGGGCCAGTGAACGAGGAGGTCCCAGGCTGGGCCCCAGATGTGCTGTTGCCCGGTGCCATGGCCAGCTAAGGTGGGACAGTTGGGTCCGCTGGGACCGGCGTTCCCATATGAGCTATGTTGTAGCATGTTTAAGGCAGATATGGGTTAGTAATAGTCAACAGCATTCACGATTAGTTATAACAGCATGGATAGGTATTCCCATTACCCAGGGCACCAGATATAAAATAGTTGCAGAGCAGGCAGAACACATGCATATATGGGTAAACAGTGGCCATTACAACAACATGCAGGTTTCATTGATGGCAACAGGACACCAATATGGGAGTGTTTTAACATGACACATGCATAGAAACAGATGTGAATATTTATAAATCAATAGAACATATGTCCCAACAAATGTTAGGAGTGTAGACATACCAAATTTAAGTTGTGTAAACTGGTTATTTTTGCACATATGGTAGGGGTGAGAGAAAGAGAGTTCAATTAACAACTAATAAATCCTTGTAGTTTTCACAACATTCGTAGTCACTGCAGTGGTCTGTCCCTTATTATTACACTACCCAATGGCATTATATTGTATAATGGTATGTTTGTAGATTAGTATGTATGGGACTTGTGTCTTATGTACAGGCTTGACAAGATGCAGATGTTAATGCAACATGTTTTGAGACTGCTGTCATACTTTGGGTGAGATGCTGGGATGACAGGTATGTTTGCATGTACATTCTCTGGCTATGTACAAGTCTGACTATCAGTTATATTTCATTAACAGCTGCCTACATTTCTTGGATCATCACAATAACTTGTCAGGGGAACAGGGCAAAAGGCAGGTGATGTGGGCCTTTATCAGGACATACTGGGCAGATTGGAACAGTTGAGGGGTATGAATATGCATACCACTTTCTATTTGAGAATTCTAGCAAAATCTGTACAGTTGTTAAGTGTATATATGCATACAGCTTTCACTCTGAACATTCTAACAAATTGTGTGCAGTTGTGTGGAATGATTATGCATACAACTTACTGGCACTCCTGGGATCCAAAGTCCTGCTGTGTGTAACAAAAGCATTACAGTTAAGAACAATGTACACTATGCTATCAGGCATTTGTTGTGAGGCTTTGCAATGTATTTAGTCTAATATAACTGACCTGTTTGCACTTCCAGCATTGTTATACAGCAATTCATACACATTTTATCTGCATACCACAGTGTGGGTAACACTGCTTACTACAACAATACTATTTAATGACTGCAACAGTACAGCAACATATGTTTGCAGACTAAACAGAAGCAATGCATGGGGTTACACCTTTATTCGCAGCATATTACACAATTCTGTATACTGGTACAACACTTTCTGAGGCTCTTACATTTATTTGTTATGACACTACATGCAGGCTATTTACTAACCTGCCTCACGATGCATCCTTTGCAGCCTAGCATCATAGGCTTGCTGGTTCACAGCATGCTCTTCTGCAGCTATCAGAGAAGTACAGTGATATTTAGCCATACCTATCCATAGTATACACAAGCTAGGCAATTGTTAACTACATAGTGAAAGGAGTGCTTACTCAGTTCTGGGGCATTTTGCATCTGCCTTGCTTCCTGGATCCACTGTTCCAGGATATCCCCCCTCCACCGCTTCAGGTCTGAATGGTGGTGCCTGACCTGCTCACCAGTCCATGGGATACCTGTGGCACTAGTCAGGTCATGGGCGAGACTGTCCCAGGTCTCCATTTTGTACTACAAGCCTTGGTACTGGCCCTGCAGTAGTCTCCTGTCATGGTGCTTTACCAGGAGCCATACCATGAATTTGGATTCCTGGATGCCCCAGCGCTGCGCTCTAAAGCAAGTGCCTTCTCCCACTCCAGCCATTCTGCCTAGAGGGGGATGCTACAACCAGTTATGAGTTATTTTCCCACCTCTTTGGATTAAGTAGGGCCAGATTCCCACACTTTTCCGTAATTGGCCGGTATCGAAAAGGCTAAGCTATGTCTTATTCATTACAGGTTTTATATGTGTCTGGTATCCGTGATTCATGTGTACATACACTGTATGGGATCCTGGGGATTTCATAACGTTATTACAGTGACACCTCAACTCTGTATACTGCAGTACTCCAATTCACATTTTTATGGTCTGTGGTGGGTTATAGAACATTACACTGTATTTAGATTCAGTTCACATGTTTGATTTGATTTCCCTGTGGTGAGGATTAGTTTGCTGATACCTCCTTTACATGTTTTGCTATCATGGCGTAGTGGTTAACTACAGTGACTGCGATGGACAGAGTCCTGAGTTCTAGCCTTGCAGAGGTTATCTTGTTGATGGCCAGAACACGAGCTGTTGGGTATAGAGTGATTAAGGCACATTGAAGCAGTTGTGAGTGGGTGTGCATGGGTTTGCGCGGAGCTAAGCAATGCTAACCTCCGGTTACAGTTTCTTACACTCAGTTAGCCTCTACATTGCTTCAACAGTGTAGTACTCCCATACCGGTGGCCAAACAGGCTTACACCCGCTTGCTCCCACACTTGCAAATGCACTGCATTTGGTGTTTGCATCAGGCACTCACACCCTAGGTGGGGGTGAGGACTACAATAATACCTTGGGATGCCTATTACAGTGGCTTACATGCCTACAGTGGGGTGTTGTGACCATGTGCTAGTAGGTGCTGTGTAGTGGGTTATGCAATGACAAATATGGTTATACTGTACTTAGCCATATAAACTGGACTGTGCTGCGGTGGGACCCATATCGGGAATGGCTGCCCATTAGGCGTAAGCATGTTGGTCGACTGTACAGAATCCATGGCCTGCCCAAAGTTTGCTTCGTACTATTGGTGTGTTCCTCTTACAATCTGCACCTGTCTGGCAATACCTGGGAAATGACACCATTAAATACAGACAAGTAATTGGGTTTAGGACCCCACATCCTTCAGCCGAGTCATGCTAATGCATAAACTATTATTGTATCAGCTTTCTAAGATTGTAAGTGGAATATGTGCATTCTGTCCCTATTTGTTTCCCCAACGGTTTATGTTCTGTCCAGTGGTTTTGCTCTTAGGGGTTGAGAGGTAAGGGCATAAGCTCTGCCCATTTCGGAATATTACTTACATCCCCAGGGTGGTCCTAATACAACTGCGCCAGCCAACACCTGCATGCCTAGGCCCATAATTGCATACCCATAGTTCCCCAACCTGCCCGTCCTCTACAGCACTCATCCTTACTGTGTGTGCAGGTAGGGTCTAACCACACCACTACACACTGCCCACTCTCCACATGTCAGGACCCATGTCGTACGTTGTGTCAACCCATGGGTTATCAGGCTTGCACAACCTACTGGTCCGTGTACGTATACAGCCTGGTTGGATGAATCATTACAGGGACTGACTCCAATGATCATTAAATTTTGGGGTGTCCCAAAAGGGACACTGATGTCTTTGTTTCAAGATTAGACCTGGCAGGTCTCTCCCACTGGTAGTATCCTGCCTGTGGTGTGGGAAGCAGTGGTGTGTTTACTTGTATTGTGTGTTTGTATGTTTCACCTGTCTAGGTGGGGTGGGTGATGCTACAAGTTACACGTTTGTTGATTGGACCCCTCACCCCCATTTGCACGGCCTGTAATTCGTAACTGCTGTATCATATCCTAGCTATTTACATGTGTATATTTACACACACACACACACACACATATATATATAATATATATATATATATATATATATATATATATATATATATATATATATATATATATATATACATACACACATTACTATATACAGATATATTTATATATGTATGCATACATGTATATATTTATTTATTGCTGTCCATGTATATCTAACAACATATGGGTCTATGGGTGTCTGCATATGTATATATCTATATGTGGGTATGTATATGTATTCTGTCTCTGTATGTATGCATTTGTACTATGGAGAGGGAGAGGTATATCTCTATGTCGCTATGGGTAGATATACACACACATACCTCTACATATATACATCTACATGTGGTTATTCCATTCCTTGCCATGTATATTACACTTTCCTGCAGTGGGACTCATAGTAGGTGTGGCTGCTTGTTGGGCGACATCTCTGCCCAATGAACACATTTGCTTACATCCCTGGGGCTGTCCATATAGGCCCACATCAGCCAAGACCTGCACACCTAGACCCATAACTAGCTACCCATAGTTCCCCTACCCGCACCTCCTCTACAGCACCCATCCTTCCTGTGGGTGCAGGTCAGGTCTGAACACACCACTACATGCTGCCCACTCTCCACTTCATGGGACCCATGTCTTATGTTGTCTTGACCCATGGGTCATCAGGCTTTCCCACCCTTGTATTCCGGATATATACCCACCCCAGCCAGAATGGTCATCGTATTAGCTTCCTTTGGTTATATGTCAATTTTTGGGGCATCCCGCAAGGGACGTTCTTGTCTGTGTTCCAAGATTAGATTTCATGGGTGCACTCTGTACCCCACTGATTCTATCCTGCATGTGGTCTGGGGAGCAGTGGACTATTTACATTGTTTGTGGGTTTGTGTGTATGTTTCCTCTGTCCAACTGGGGGTGGGAGGAGGTCATGCTATGTGTTATATGTTTCTTGCTTGGGCCCCTCACTTCCTCTGGTATAGCCTGTGAACCTATGTCATTCTTGTGTGCTGTTTCCTATCATAGCAGTATATCTGTGTATATCTACCACACACACACACACACACACACACACACACACACACACACACACACACACACACACATATATATATATATATATATATATATATATATATATATATATATATATATGTCTGTAACCTCCAGTTACAGTTTCTTACACTCAGTTAGCTTCTACTTTGCTTCATCTGTGTAGGCAATGCATACCCCTGCCCAAACGCACTTAAACATGCTTACTGGTGCTTATATATTCTTAATACTTCTTATTTATGCTTAAACCACTACACTATTTCTGTGCTGCTTCATTTGCATATATACCCATTTGCCCATGGATCCTAGTTCCCAAACACTCACCCCAACACTTCACTGACACAGAAGTCATCCGTTCTCCAGTTGGATACACAAAGTATCCACACCACTACACACTAGCCACTCCCTACTCCTGTAGGCCCATTCCATGGGTTGACTCACTTCATGTATCCTCAGACATCCCAAACTTTTAGTCCACAAACATTGGTGAAATGAGTGACCAGTAGGACACTATTCACAATTTTTGGGTTGTCCCACCTGGGACACACATGTCTTTATTTCAAGATTAGACTCTATACTTCTTTACATCATTACTCCCATTAACAAGACACTACAATAAATTAATAACTATGACTATGCGGTAGCGCACACATTACACATGAGAGCTAGTATTGTACGAGTTCGGCGACATTATATTACAAATAGAATCGGTTTAGTGATTGGCGTTGCTGTAGCAGGCAGATCACAGGAATGATTTCTCTATTTCATAGTGAGAAAGTCCTCAGAATTTATTTTTTGATAACAGCACTGACTTCGGACAAAGTACATACTTCTGCATTTTTGCAGATTCGCCCCCTTCGCTCTTATGCACAACCTATTATTCTATCTACTGTTGAGGTTTGTAGGGGCACTTTCATGTTATTTATTTCTGCAAAAGGAATGCATGTGTTACAGGGAATGTACTTCTACATATACATGTATGCATGTGTGTATGCATATATACTTATAATGAACTCGCTGACCTCCATGAGGCCGCCAATTAGAACCAGGCCATTCAACTCTGACACGTCTGGATCCATAATTTCATACCCATGGTTCCTCCACCCCACCCAAGTTTGACATTCAATGCAATCCATCCATTCTCCAGTTGCTATCACAGCCATGACACACCTCCACACGTTGCCCTCTCCCCAGAGATAGGGACCCTACACGTATGTTGTCCCAACCCATGTATCATTAGGCTCTCCCACTATTTGGTCCTTGAACATACCTGCCCTTGCTTGTGTAATGGTCGGAAGTCCACACCGCCTAGCAATTTTTGGGTAGTCCCACCAGGGACTACCCTGTGATTGTTTGTAAACTAGACTTAGCAGTGTGACAATGTTGCTCCCACTGGTAGTGTCCTGCCTGTGGTGTGAGTAGCAGTGATTTGCTCACCCCTGCCCAGCTTGATATGACATAAACTGACAGCACTAAATAATACTGGGGTTGCTGTTGATTTTCTTCTCATTCTTTTTGTATGCTTTTACACACACACATACATCTACATAATTATATACATTTCCTATGCTGTTGCATGACTGTGCTGGACGATATGTTTGTGATAACATCATATTTATGTATATCTGCCATGGCTTAGTGGTAAATCACATTGGCTGTGGCGTGCAGGGTCCTGGGTTTGACCTTTGCAGAGGCCATTTATTTTGTTGCTGCTGGAACAAGGGCCATTGGATACAGAGTGATTAAAGCACTTTTAAGCAGTTGTGAGCGGGTGCGTGCATGTTTGCGCGATGGTAGGCTGTGTTATCTTCCAATTACAGTTTGTTAAATTTGGTTAGCTTTTTAATTTTACTATTCTTAATGTGTGTGGGTACTGCTTACACCCACGCAAATGCACTTAGACTTGCTTACTGGTACTTATATATGCTTACTACTGCTTATTTGTGCTTACACCTGCTTACTAGTGCCTTATTCATTATGACACTACCACTTTGATTGAATGACATTAGTTAAACATTTCATGCAGTACTCCAGTTCACATTTACATGTTATTATGTAGGTTAAACAGCAAAAGTATGTATAAATATGTTCATATACACATTCCACATGGAAATAGATATGTGCTATAGTGGGACTCTAATCATGCATGTCTGTTCGTTAGGCGGATGCTCTAACCACTACACTATTGATGTTAACGTTGATTGTGCATGTTAGTTTCTATTTGGATGATTTTGATGTGTAAGCTATGTTAAGCAGAGGCCAACGACGTACAAACATGATGCGCTTCACTTACACTTTCAGTAATGAAGCAATACAAATGTAAAATTGGGACACGGTGAATCTAAGTGTGATAGTTCTAGGGACGGGGCTCAACATTCCATTACGTGCTTGTGTGTTTGCTACTTTGATTTTATTTCAGTGTTTGTGGACACTCTTGTATGCTTAGCATACATTTCAGTATCCACGGGCACTGAATTAATTGCTTACTATTAGAGGCGGGCTCTAATAGTAAGCATTGTAGGTTGTGCAACTGTGGGGGCATGTTTAAGCCTCTGTAGAGCACTTAAACTCACCCCCTGCACTCGCATTCATTTCCTGTGCACATCAAGGGTGTGGCAGTGCACCCTCATAAATATTCATATTCTGCTGCTGCACCATCTGTAAGGGGGATGCTCGGTGCAAGGCTAAAACCGTCCTTGCGCCGAGCTTCATGAATTGCGGGGTAAATAATTATATTCAGAGTAGGATAATTAAGTGCTCTTTGCATGCCTGACAGATTGCAAAACACAGTCCCTCGGATTTACGAAGCCCTTTATAGCATGCAGTATTAGTTTAAGAGCTATTTTTGGCAATATGGTCGATGTGCGATCCAGGAACAAGCTCCCAAGAAGTGCACGTGAGCTCTTAGGCTAATACTGCACAGACCAAGCTCCTGTATGCAAATTACCCCCATTTGCAGGTGAAAACCATGCAAATGAGGGTAATATGTGATCCAGGAAGCCGGCAGCTGTCAGTGCAGGATGAGTGCAGTCTGCAGAAATGTACACGGTTAATAACCGAGTACAT
This sequence comes from Protopterus annectens, assembly GCF_019279795.1. Classification (NCBI taxonomy): domain Eukaryota; kingdom Metazoa; phylum Chordata; order Ceratodontiformes; family Protopteridae; genus Protopterus; species Protopterus annectens. The sequence goes on along the minus strand of NC_056736.1, from coordinate 196,818,296 downwards.
TTCTGCAAACCACAAAACCTAGCTATGACAGCTCCAAATAAAGGCTGCATATTACTGAGGAAGCATGCCAATGGCCAAGTAAAAGGCCATTGACATTGCAAAATGTTTAATAAATAAAAAAAACAGCTTTCAATTTTTTTTTGCCAATCTCGCCTGGTTAAGTATAGGGCAGCGATGCACAAACGGGATCAGGGGAAATCAATAAAATAAACCTAAAATAAGAATTCTAACTAAAATCAGTATTCTGCCATGCAAGTCAACGGCAGGCAAAAGACAACTTGGCCAGTGAGTCGTGGTTGCTAGGAGGCTCAGTGTGGGACATGTAACTATGCATTAGTAGGAAATCCTATGCAAATGAGAGAAACGTTAGTGAATCCCATATTTTCCCAGGGTGTGAGGCAGGTCCCAAGACTATAAGACTATAAATAGTTGGGTGCAAGACTAGGATATAGGTGACATCATGGACTGGAAACCTGTGGCTCGAGATTGCTCCTAAGTTAGCACAGCTAAGCCAAGGATGTGTCTAAACCTGCCTAGCACACTTTACAAAGTGTAAGTGGGTATGCGTGCCACGTACCAGGTCCTACAGGAAGAAAAAGGAAGTTAAACCAGGAAAAAGCAGCTCTGTGCACATATGAGCCCTCTGTTTGCGTGGCACCAACATGGGCTTAAACTGGGTGGCAATGAGAAGGGAAAACAACACTAGGAAGGTAATCAAGGAAAACTAGCTTAGCTGACAGGTGAAATGTATCAGAATCAGCCAATTATACAGGCAGCAGACCAGCCCAGCCCAGCACACCACTAGAAACTATGCAAACCTCTTTCCCCTTGTTTTTCCCAAAAACCCTGCACCACAGGTGTATACAGACAGGGAAATTGTACAAAACAAAAGCAAGAAAAAAAATGTTAGGGGCTGCATTTGCTATCATAAACCAGCATGTGGAAGAGGCTGAGGGTGGTGAGGATGTGAATGCTGCTGAGCAACCCACAGTGAGGAGACGGAGAAGAGTGTACAGACCCAGGGTAACCTACCAAGGGCTACATGAGCTGGAGATAGTGCAGCACTATAGGGTGGACAGGGACCTCCTACAGCAAATTGTTGACCTGTGCCAGCCATGCCTCACACACAGAACTAGCAGAGGGGAACCCATCCCAGTGGATACCAAGGTATGTGTAGGTCTAAGAATACTAGCTACAGGTACCTTCCAAAGGCCAACTGAGAATATGATAGGGATTTCACAGGCATCAGCATCCAGGGAACTCCATCAGTTCCTGGATGCCATGTCAGCACATGTCGATGAGCATGTATATTTCCCCATCACCCGTGAGGCGTTGGCTAGCAATATGCATCTCTTCTACCAGATAATAGAATACCCTGAGGTAGTGGGTGCAATAGACTGCACGCACATATGCATTAAAGCACCACCAGGTGAGCGGGGTAGGGTCTACATCAACCACAAGTGCTTTCCCTCCATCAACTGCCAGGTCATGTGTGATGGCCAGGGCATAATGATGAATGTGTGTTCTGGCTGCCCTGGAAGCTGCCATGATTCCCACATCTGGCATCTGACACAGCCGTACCAGACATTTGCCAATGGGGACATCCCACACAGTCACCTAGTGGGGGATGCTGGATACACACTGGAGCCATGGCTGATGACACCCATCAGAAATGCACACACACACCCAAACAAGAACTCCATAATGATGCACATGCACAAACACAAATCATAATAGAGTGTGTGTTTGGGATGCTCAGGTCATGGTTCTGGTGCCTGAACACATCCGGTGGAGCTTTGCAGTACTCACCAACTACATGTACCCAAAATGTCCTTGTATGTGCCATGCTACACAATATGATCCTGTGGAAACAGCTGCAGCAGGAACAGCACAGGGCATGGCCACACAGCCCCCCAACAGTGCCAAGGCCTGCACAGGTGCAGAGTGACTCAGAGGAGGAACAACTTGAGCCTGCTTTAGCAGGCAGATGGAGGCGTGCCCAGTATGCCCTGGCCTTGGCCAAGAGGCAACGCATAGCACATGCACTGACACAGTAGGGACCCAGGGAATGACACCTGTCTCCGACTTGCACATACAGTAAAAGGGATGCCAAACATGACACTACTTGTACTTAACCATGTATAGGGAGTGTACTATGTGCATCTGACATAGGCAGCCCTGCATCACCACCCTCAATACTGGGACACCCACAAGATAAGTGACTCACGCATGCCAGTCAGGGGGCACATACTTAACAACAGTCACAGCCAGCAGGATAAGTGTAGACAAACACAAACAAATGCTGTACTATGGTCTCTGAATGAGCCCCATGGGTAACCTGTACCCCAGCCCTACACAGACAGACTACAGCAGGCCAGCCAGTTGGATGTCAGTTGTAAAGGCTAGGAAGTCAGAAACTAATATGGAGGGAGTGAAAGCTATGATCTGTAGTACACTGGTTTGCCTCTAGCCAGCATGATAGGTAAGACTACAGACTGAAATGGTGTACCCGACATACCATTACAGTCCTAGCAACTGTGTAAAAGTGTAAGGTGTGCCCAACCATCCCATGTACACTTATGGTAACAGTCAGGTGTGCCCCCCCACCCCTGTGTAGAAATGTAGAAGTGGTTTGGTGCCCCCCCGCTAAGCAGAAATGTAGCAGCCGTCAATGCCAAATGACTGATTTATACCCTGCAGACACAGCATGCTACCTGTCAGTGTACAGCACAAAGGTCAGCACCGCAGTACAAACCACCTGGACTTGATCCACACATGCAATATAGATGGCCATACTGGGCATGCTCACACACTTAGAGGAATGAAGGCAATGTCAGTCAACAACATACTGAAAGCCCATACTGGGCATGCTCACACACTTAAACACAAGAAGGGCAACAACAGTGGACCAGACATATCTGGCAGTTGCAGTTGTCAGTGCAGACACATGTCAGTATGCACCACTTCTGCCTTGCATACACAGTGGATAGGAATACAGACATATATGTAAGGACAACACACTATAATAAGCCAAAGGTAGATGGATAAAGATGTGTTGAAGAGGGTGACCGTGACAAGGGGACATCTGGGCCTGTCACACCCAGCACACAGCCAAAGGGCTCCAAACATATGAGGTGCAGGTGTCACTCACTGCAGATACTAGCCACCAGTATCTGTCAGCATGATGGCATGTTGCACGTGCCAGCTGTGCAACATGACTGTGAAAGGAAGATGTCACCTAGTAGCTGTATACATGTACCTGTGGCATATGACCCTGTGTGTGCCCACATGTGGCATGTCAACCCCAACATGAATGTGTTATGGCCCATGCACACACCTCCCTCCCCATAGCAGTATCATGACAAGCCTGCTGAAGTCATCCAATGTGAAATAAACCTTTGGTGGAGCTGTGTCTCAGTAATTTCCATGGCGCGTCCCATAACTGTGTACTGCTGTACTGATAAACTAGTTAGGTAGTAGTCCTAACCCCAGACTTGGCAACTGTGTGAGTGTGTGTATATGTGAGCGTGTCTCAGTCTCTGGCTGTGTAGAGATAAATGTTTTCTAGGCTACTCACACTCAGTACAGTTCATATACACAACATTGGCAAGGCTGCTGATGTCATGCACCTAGAAATACACCTCTGGGGAAATCATAGCTTAGTAATTTCAATAGCGTGTCTTGTAACTCTGTACTGCTGTAGTGTGATAAAGCAGTGAGATAGGTGTTCTAACCCCAAACCTGGCAAGTGTGTGTGTGTGTGTGTGTGTCTCTGTGTGTGTGTGTGTGTGTGTGTGTGTGTGTGTGTGTGTGTGTGTGTGTGTGTGTGTGTGTATGTGTCTGACTGAGTAGGGAGCAATGTTTGTAGGCTACTCACACCTCGTACAATACACATACTTGACTTTGTCAAGGCTGCTGATGTCACTCACCTAGAAATACACCTGTGTGGAAATCATAGCCTAGTAATCTCTGTAGCACACCTTGTAACTGCTGTAGTGTGATAAAGTAGTGAGGTAGGTGTTCTAACCCTAGACCTGGCAACTGTGTGTGTGTGTGTGCATTGTAAGGTGTGTATGTCCACATCCACACTCACTACAACCCCCAGGGCATACCGAAGCATGCTCTCTGATGTTTGACATCTCCTCGTACCCTTTGCCCATACGGCCTCCGTATGACCCATGTGGTGCATGTGATACTTGCACATTGATGTGTTGTGGCAATCCCACTAGTGACGAATTGCACTCCTGGCCCTGCCAAGTGTCGTTAATGTGTGTGCTTCCCTGTGTGAGTGTGCCTGTGTTCACACTGGCACCTGTGCATGCCAACAGGCTTGTGTACAACACCAACCATATATCTACTGTATCCCTGTTGCAGATGTCACTCACCCTCACATATATGTTCTGAGTGCTCCACATCAGGTAACTCATGTGGTGCATCCAATAACTGCATCAAACTGTGATAGCACTACATAGTTGTTGGGGGTTTGATACCCTGTGCTGGTAGGTGTGTGTGTCACGAACATGCTTCAGTTTTACACTCCCACCCCTCCCTGACATGTATTTGCCTCTGCTTGCCTCCCCACTCCCTCTCTGGTGGATGTGGGGACCAACACCTGCCTTTCTTAGGCAGCAGCACGTGTATTTTATGTGATGCTCATGATCAGCTGATGATCTCTGCACACATTGCAGCCATCCCCTAGCTGATTGCATGTGGAACAGCTGTGGTAATAATCCCATAGCCAATTGCATGGAAACACATTCCAATACCTAGGAGCCTCATGGTGGTGTTGGGCCTTTTCAGTCATGGTGAGAAGGAACTAGATCTGTTGTTTGACAAAACGGCATGCCAGATGGATTATTGATTCACCTCCAACAACATACACTGTGGAAACAGGCGAACAAACAGGAGGGTCATTTGCCTGACCTGGCTACAGACTGTAAGTGCTGCTATACTGCATTTGGAGTAATGTTGGTTTAATAGTGTTTGTCTGGATATGCCTGTCATACATGTAGTAATACCTGCCATGTCAGTTCCATGTATATGATGAATCCCCATCTGCAGGGACATCTGCAGGCTGGACAGTGTTGTGCCTATGATTTCATGTGTTGTCCACAGTGCATCCTTCTGTGGAATGCAGATGGTAGTGTGAGGATTGCAGTCTGTAGATGGTTAAGACCATGACAGTTACTGACTTTATATCCCTCATAGGACATCTGTTGCAACAAACACCGTTACAATGGAAAATATACAAGGTTATCACAGCAACATGTCTATACTGGCCCTATGTATGTGCTGTCAGCCACACCGCTGTCAACGTTTGTACATATGGCGTGCATGAAGTGGTGCATATGTGCTGTATGCCATAAATAGTAACATCATATCTGATAACAAGCCAGTGCTACACATGTCATATACAGTAGGGGGTTATTTCATGACAAAAGCTGGACATTCTGTGGATGTTTGTACAGTACTGAGGTCTGTGTAGTGATGGTGAATGTCAGCAGTGTGTGTATTGTTTATATGTACATTAGACTGTGTACAGACTGTGGTAGATGTCCTTGTCCTACCTCCCTGTCTATCAGATGTTGCTTCCCCACTGTATGGTACCATTTCTCCATATATGTTTGTAGGGCTATACATACACATGTCCCAAACCACAGACAGCAATCAGACCAAACTGTGTAGCAGCTCAGTATATGTAGGGACATTCAGTGACTGGCACATATGAGGATGGTGTAGAACAGATAGTCCATATACTGTAATATTATGCTAGCCTGCTGTGTTCACATTGGTTGTGGTAATGCACTGTCACACAGTTGTATCTTACCCTGTGCTGTGACATGGTTGTTGAGCTTGCTATATATGCAAGTGCATGTGAATTCCCCCATACAAGATGTAGGCCAGTGTTGAGCCAGTCTGCCTGTAGCCTGCACAGTGCATTGTTACATGCCTAGCAGCATAGTGTACTTAACCAGTGGGATGTCATGTGCAAATACTTGTAAGATGTACTGCCGCCGGGCCTCCCTTAAACATCCGGTATGTCAGACAGGACAGTGGGATGCTGTACAGATATATGTCAATATCTAGTGGATAGTATGTGTCCATGGCAACCCTGTACCAGCAGTCATTATCTGTCAGGCCGAACAGGAGTGTGTGACTCCATTATCTATGGTGCCAAATGTATACCAGTCATTATGTGTTATACCCATCTACATGGCTGTCTACATCCATATTGTCAGGCCCGGTACACATGTGGTGCACTAAGGGAATATGTGCATATCTTTGGATTGTACAGGGTGTGTCCGAAGTTCCATATAAAGTGGCCAATATCTCTGCTGCACTCCACAGGGGCATTACATCCTATCAGCGGTACTTTACAATGATGTCCATAGGATGTCTGTCAGTAGCCAGTGGAACACATGTTATAAGCAGATAGCATCCACACACACCATGTCTGTGAAGACAATCCCAGTCACAGTATCAACAGGCTAATAATATACCTGCTATACATACCTGACATCCCCTTGCAGTACGACATTGTTCCTGTAGGGGCTGGGGTACGGCTACACTCCATGTCCAGGACATATGTACACATACCAATCCAGATAGCCATATATATATATATATATATATATATATATATATATATATATATATATATATATGTATATAATGACACGTGTACTACATTGAATTACCACTGTCATGGCAAGCACCCACTATAAATCCCTACAGCATGTGGCCGTGGTCCCTTCACATTTCCTGTGTGACAGACATCCGTCCTGTGTGTGGGCATCAGTGATACAGGCAGCCGGTAGCAATGCCTCTCACAGGAGAACATGCACACTCAGAGCGAACACATTTGTAGGAGGTTCTGGAACTACAGACAGACTGTGGGTAGAGTTGTGTAGTGCTTTGCATTGTACTGGTGTTACAGGATGTGTGTGTGTGTGTGTGTGTGTGTGTGTGTGTGTGTGTGTGTGTCTGTGTGTGTGTGTGTGTTTGTGTGTGTTTGTGTGTTTGTGTGTTTGTGTGTGTGTGTGTGTGTGTGTGTGTGTGTGTGTGTGTGTGTGTGTATGTACATACTAGTGTACCTTGCAATGCAGTCTGTCTGCATAGGTCATGACTGTGGGCCTACCTCTTGCTGGACAGAGGTATACATATCATGTGATGTCCGTCCACCACACAAGCCATGTGTCAGATATGACACTGGCAGTTTGTGTGTGTTGCATGCTACCGATACATGGCTACATCCATGTCTATATCTAAACTCAATTCCCTGACTAAGGGTATGTTGCAGACTATCCTGTAACACCAGCACCTTGCTTAGTGAATGGCAACAGTGTTCCACATATATGCCTGTGTTCCAGCCTCTGTCCCCCATCTACATTCCAAGCCCTGCACATTTGTCATGCTGTTGGGGGTTGTGCTGTAGTGGACTGTGAGTATATTTAACTGCCATTGCAGCCATTAGTACACTGATGTTGTAGCCCCCGCACATACACAGGGGCTGGGGCCATATATGCGTGGGCATCGCCTGCACAACACATGTGTGCCCTTATGCACTGCAGAGGCCAGTGTATGTAACAGTGGTTTATGGTCTTGTATTATTGAGTACAGGTGGGGAGCACCATAAAAGACCTACGCTGTTACAAATGTGGGGGTATCAGGGGTGAGCTGCCACAAGGTATGTGGATGTACAGTACTGCATACTCCACCTATATTGCAATTACTAACATGCCTTGGGGTATTGCAAGCCTACTGCCCCCCACCTCATTCACCTTGCAGACTACATCAGTCCACATGGCTGTTCCCTCCTGCTGGTCCATGCTTGTCTGTGAGAAGAGCAGATTATAGTTGTGGATCATGCTGGTGATGATGATCTCCTCCTCAGCGGCATTGCATGCAGGGTTTCTCAGATGTGCCTTACTCCCTGAAAGACATAATGATGGGAATATGTCTGAGTAACTCATATATCAAGTTTACCATAATACAATACAAATATCAGTCTCCCGCCACCATATCAGCTCCAACATAATGTTCATACTACGCTACTGGTATGTGTCTGGTATGTGTACCATTGGGCCACATATTGTATTGTTCTACACCTTCTGCTATGTGGTTATAGACATGCTCCCTGTGGGGACACTAGAGTTGCCGGGCTGTTACAGGGTATTTCACCTGCATGCCATAGTTAATGCCACTATGTTTCCACATATGCTTGTGGTAGGCTTGCTATGTGATTGCTACACATCTGCCATTCTGTAGTATAGGGGATATCTATGCATTCTGTTGGACATGTTCTGGTATTGTGTGGACTATTACAGCCCACATATGTTCCATGAAAGTTACACACTAGTATGTGTAGGGGTTATTTGCCAGCAGGAACACCACTCCAACCTAATGTGCACATGTTACCAGTCCACATCACATCCATGGTCTACCATGGAACCACATTTTCTACAGTTCCATCACTACCTTCATATGGAACCACCTCAGGGGATGGTGTTCCCCCATGGAGCACACACAGACATGTGTCTGTCACCCAGGTAGGTCACGGGTATTGGGCATAGGGATGTCCACAGTGACATGGGGTATGTGCTACATCACCTGGAGGCATACAGTACACATACACACAGATCGACATGCATGTCCCTCCTGCCCAGCACACAGCCCAGGCATTTTATGTCCATGTAGATGCTGTTGTGACTGTCCATGGGTGGCCACTATGTTCCCTTTGTTCCCATGTGGGGGCTCAATGGCCTCCACATTCCGAATTTAACTACCCATCCACAGTGTTTAACCACCATATGTGTCATATACCAGTCCTGTATGCTGTCTTGTTTGTCACCCTACCAATCCTACATACCAATATGTGCCTAATACCCTTCACCAACATATATATCCCACCATCCCATATAATTGCAATGTGTTCCCAACACGGGTTACACACCTCACTCCACACTTCATCTTGCAGCCATGCGCGGGTGTGTATTGATGTGTGATGTTCTCTCACACATGTCATGGCAGGGAAAATGTATTGCCATGTATATATATATTTTTATATCTACACACACACACACACACACACACACACACACACACACATATATATATATATATATATATATATATATATATATATATATATATATATATATATACACACACACACACACACACACACACACATATATATATATATAGATATGTATCTAGATATATAGCTATATATATATATGTGTGTGTGTGTGTGTGTGTGTGTGTGTATAAAAAAAAAATATATATATATATATATATATATATATATATATATATATATATATATATATATATACACACATGGCAATACATTTTCCCTGCAATGACATGTTTGAGAGAACATCTCACACACACACACACACACACACACACACACACACACACACACACACACACACACACACACACACATATATATATATATATATATATATATATATATATATATATATATATATATATATATATATATATATATATATATATATATATATATATATATATATGTGACATACCCACACACATATATCTGTCTGTGCATGTATATATATATATATATATATATATATATATATATATATATATATATATATATATATATATATATATATATATATATATATATATATATATATATATATATATATATATATATATATATATATATATATATATATATATATATATATATATATATATATATATATATATATATATATGTGTGTGTGTATATATACATATGTGCATATATGTGTAGATATAATTTTGTGTTGTTTATATAACTATATAAATGTATAACTGTCTGAGGTTCTGTACACATACACAGCTGTGAATATGTATCACACATATATGTATCTGTATGTGGGGTGTGTATAAATATCTGGACCACACTCATGTACCCTCTTTACTTCACAGCTGAACTGTTCTGCCTTGCTGCAATGCAGACAAGTGTCACATGTGAACACAGACTAACATTATGGGGGTATATATGGTGCCAAACTTTAGATAAGCATATTATACTGCTATGACAGTGTGGGCATGCTTTCCTGGTCTCACACATGTGTCTATCATGGTGGTATTAATACCACCAGCCGTTGGCCACAGTAATTTACAGAACACAGATATCATGGGTTACATCCTTGCCATTCACTGCTGGTCTGCACATTTGACAGGTATGTCCCACTGCCCACAGGGACTAATACTACTGTCCAGTGCAGTTGTTGAGCACAACATCATTACAGGAATATGTACTGATGGCACATAAACATCCTTTCACAGTACAC
>NC_056736.1:196727971-196805471 GCF_019279795.1 Protopterus annectens | reverse complement strand
GTATATCTGCCATGGTTTAGTGGTACATCTGTTTGAGTAGTGAGTGCAGGGTCCTGGGTCCGAGCCTTGGAGAGGCAGTTTATTTTGTTTCTGAGCAGAACAAGGGCCATTGGCTACAGAGTGATTGAGACACTCTTTAGCAGTTGTAAGCAAGGTTGCATGGGTTTGCGCGGAGTTAAGCAATGCCTACACAGGTTAAGCAATTCATCAGGTAACTGAGTATAAGAAACTGTAACCTGACTTTATCAGTGCTTACCTCCATGCAGACACACCTAAACATGCTTACTATAGTTTATTTGTGTTTAAACCTGCTTACTGCTGTCTAAATACATTATGACACTGACACTTCACATGTGCATTTCATGCAGTACTCCAGTTCACATTTAAATGTTATTATGTAGGTTTTACAGCAAAAAGATGTACAAATATGTTCATATACAGCTTTCATATGGAAAATGATATGTGCTGCAGTGGGACTCAAGCGGGAATGTCTGTTCATTAGGCGGGTGCTCTAACCACTACACTACACTATTGCTATGCTGCTTCATTTGCATATATACCCATATACCTATGGATCCTAGTTCCCCAAACACCCACCCCAACACATCACTGACACATCAGTCGTCCATTCTCCAGTTGGAAACATGGTGTATCCACACCACTACACATTGGCCACTCCCTACTCCTCTGGACCCATCCTATGGGTTGACTCAATCCAAGTATCCTCAGACATCCCAACCTTTTAGTCCCCAAACATTGGTGACATGAGTGACCACTAGGACACTATTCGCAATGTTTGGGTTGTCCTTCCTGGGACACACATGTTTTTATTTCATGATTAGACTCTGTACTTTATTACTTTATTACTCCAGTTAACAAGACCCTAAAATAAATTGGTATCTAAGACTATATGATAATGCCCACTTTACACATGTAAATCAATGAAGTACGAGTTCGGCAACATTATATTACAAATAGGACCGGTTTAGTGATTTGTTATGATGTAGCCAGCAAATCACAGGAATGATTCAAATATTTCATAATGGGAAAGTCCTCACATTTTATTATTTTGAGAACAGCCCTAACTTTGAAACTAAATACACAACTCTGAATTATTGCAGATTCATCCCTTCCCTCTATCTTCTCGTAACTCTAATACTATAGTACTACAATATACAACAGAAACAAAACAACAGCTTATTTTGCCTTGGAAGTTTATATCCCAGCAGAATTGTGGAAATGTTGCAAAGACATGTATATATATATATATATATATATATATATATATATATATATATATATATGTAAAACAACCATTTCATGACAGTCTAAGTAAGGTATGCACTGTTACAAAGGCCATGCATTTGGCATAAAATTGAGTCGAGATATATAAGCCATAGTGCAGAGAAGGGGGTCAGCATCTTTTCTCTACTGGACTATGAATAAGTGTTTATTTAACATCTGTTAACCAAGTATGCAGACTGTTCCAACGAGGCAGGACTACATTTGGTCATGACTTGAGCCATAGAGGCCAAACAACACAACTAAACATACACGAGAATCATACCTCTCAACCTCTTAATGTAAGAAGTCTAGCCAAAGGCTAATATAATTGGGGGTGGGGGGGTCAAAGATTGGGACATACTGGGATCAATTCAATAGCTCTGCTTGAAAGAGGCCCAGTAAATTGATCAATGGGGTGGTGTGAGCCGACACACCTTGCCTAGGCTTATAAATGACCTTCGGCAGATAGTCTAGCAACTACCTATGAACCTATTACATGTATGGTTATGCACAACCTATTATTCTATCTACTGTCAAGGTTTGTAGGGGCACTTTCATGTCATTTATGTCTGCAAAAGGAATGAATGTAGTACAGGGAATGGACGTCTACATATAGATGTATGTATGTGGGTATGCATATATATTTATAACAAACTCACTGACCTCCACAAGGTGGTCCATTTAGAACAGGGCCATCCAACCCTAAAAAACCTGGATCCATATTTCATACCCATGGTTCTTCCACCCCACCCGAGTTCCACATACCCACAAACCATCCATTCTTCAGTTGCTATCCCAGCTATAAAACACCTCCACACGTTGCCCTCTCCCCAGCATTAGGGACCCTACATGTATATTGTCTCCACCCATGTATCATCAGGCTCTCCAAACCTTTTAGTCCTTGAACATACCTGCCCTGGCTTGTGTATTGGTCAGAAGTCCAAACAACCTGCACGTTTTAGGTAGTTCCACCAGGGACTACCCTGTAATTGTTTGTAAGGCAGACTTAGCAGGTGGACAATGTTACTCCCACTGGTAGTATTCTGCCTGTGGGTTTGAGAAGCAATGATTTGCTCACCCCTGCCCAGCTTGATATGACAGCACAAAATAATGCAGGTGTTACTGCTGTTTTCCTTCTCATTCTTTTTGTATGCTTTACTGTCATGATGTTCATGCTTCATATATATATATATATATATATATATATATATATATATATATATATATATATATATATATATATATTATCTGTACATACACACACACACATACATCTACATAATTATATACATTTCCTATACTGTTGGATGCCTATGCTGGATGATGTGTTTGTGATCATAGCAGCTGAATGTGTATCCGCCATGGCTTAGTGGAACTCATGTCAACTACAGTGTGCAGGGTTGGGGGTTTGCAACCTGGCAGCGCAGATTAATTCGTTAATGGCCACAACAACAGCTGTTGGCTACAGGGTGACTAAGGCACTGTAGAACATTTGTAGGTGGGTATGCGCTAGTTTGCATGAAGCACAGCATTACTAATCTCTGGTTGCAGCGTCTTGCACTCAGTTAGCGTCTACATTGCTTCACCAGTGTGGTACTTGCATATCGGCAGCCAAACAGGCTTACACCTGCTTGCTTCCGCATACACACGCGCAATGTCATGCATTTTCTTCACATCTGTCAACCGGGACAGTCGGACTGTATGCTTGTTCATTGTCAGTGGTGGCCTGCAGTGTAGAGCTGTACATTGACCCCAGCTACGTATCACAATTAATACTGGGGTGTTCTCATTCATAGAGGGTAATAGACATAACATAGCTACGTCCCCCATTAATCATGTTTAGTTTACATTGAACGGTCGGTATTATCCATGCTTAGGTCAGGTTTATATGTCAGGTATGACTCTTGACAAAGGTCGGTTTAAGGTGAGATAGGATTCCTGTTTCACAGGTCTGGGTAGGTTACATGCAGGTATTCAGGGTAGGTGTAGTTATTCCATACCTGTGTGGTACAGTACAGGTGAATAGCTAGGGAGTAGGCAGGTAGGAAGTGGGGATGACATTGTAACTGTATAGTAGCCCATAGGTATAATTGGATGGGGAGCAATAGGGAAGGTATGTCGGATGTTGGGATTTGTATGCGAGGTAGGACAAGAGGTGTTAGTATCACTAGTTGATGTAATGGTATAGAGTGTGAGGTGGGGGGGGTTGCAAGGTGGTGAGCCTGTGCTGCTCCAGGTGTGCTTGTGGTGTTCCTTCATGTGTTAGTTACATGTGTCCTGTGGGACAGCTGTGATAATACATGTGGGTTGGGGTTCCAGATACTGGCAATATAGTGGGGGAAGAGGGTGTCACCTACGTGTACTCGTAGACATTAATAGAAATGCAATAGGGGCTGATAGGTACATGGTGTGCATGGGGCACAAACGGGGGTGTTAGTAGGGGGATTATCCAGGGATGTGCAGCATGGTTGCAGGAAAGATCAACAGCTGGCCATGTTGTCTACAACAACAGCTGTGTATATGCACTGCATTTGGTGTTTGTGCCAGACACTCACACCCCTGGGTGTGGGTGAGAACTACAATAATACCTTGTGATGCCTATTACATCAGCTTACATGCCTATAGTGGGGTGTTGCGACCATGTGCTCATAGGTGTTGTGTAGTAGTAGGTTATGCAACAACACATATGGTTATACCATACTTAGCCATGTAAACTGGACTGTGCTGCGGTGGGACCCATATTGGGAATGGCTGCCTGTTAGGCATAAGCATGCCTGTCCAGAGTTTGCATCGTACTATTGGTGTTTTCCTCTTACAATCTGCACCTGCCTGGCAAATACCTGGGAACTGACACCATTAAATACAGACAAGTAATTGGGTTTAGGACCCCACATCCTTCAGCAGAGTCATGCTAATGCATAACCTACTATTCTATCAGCTTTCTAAGGTTGTAAGTGGAATGTGTGCTTTCTGTCCCTATTTGTTCCCCAACGGTTTAGGTTCTGTCCAGTAGTTTTGCTCTTAGGGGTTGAGAGGTATGGGCGTAATCTCTGCCCAATTCACAATAATACTTACATCCCTGGGGCGGTCCTAATACAACTGCACCAGCCAACACCTACACACCTAGGCCCATAATTGCTTACCCACAGTTCCCCCACCTGCCCCTCCTCTACAGCACTCATCCTTACTGTGTGTGCAGGTGGGGTCTAACCACACCACTACACACTGCCCACTCTCCACTTGTCAGGACCCATGTCATACGTTGTGTCGACCCATGGGTCATCAGGCTTGCACAACCTACTGGTCCATGTACGTATACAGCCTGGTTGACTGAATCATTACAGGGACTGATTCCGATGATCATTAATGGGACATTGATTTCTTTGTTTCCAGATTAGACTTGGCAGGTCTCTCCCTCTGGTAGTATCCTGCCTGTGATTTGGGAAGCAGTGGTGTGTTTACTTGTATCATGTGTTTGTATGTTTCGCCTGTCTGGGGGGGTGGTTGCCACTACATGTTACACGTTTGTTGATTGGACCCCTCACCCCCATTTGCTTGGCCTGTGAACATATGTAATTTGTGACTGCTGTATCATATCCTAGCAATTTACATGTGTATATTTACACACACATGTATGTGTATGTATATATATATATATACATATATATATATATATATATATATATATATATATATATATGTATATATATATATATATCTGTATATATATATATATATATATCTGTATATATATATGTATATATATATATATATATATATATATATATATATATATATATATATATATATATATATATACAGATATATCTGTATATGTATGCATACATGTATATATTTATATATTGCTGTCTATATATATCTAACAACATATGGGTGTATGGGTGTCTGCATATGTATATATCTATATGTGGGTATGTAAATGTATTCTGTCTCTGTGTGTATATATTTGTACTGTGGAGAGGGAGAGGTATATCTCCATGTAGCTTTGGGTAGATATACACACACATTCCTCTACATATATACATCTACATCTGGTTATTTTGTTCTTTACCATGTAGATTAGATTACAGTGGGACTCGTAGTGGATGTGGCTGCTCGTTGGGCGACGCCTTTGCCCAGTGAATACTTTTGCTCACATCCCTGGGGCTGTCCGTATAGATCCACATCAGCCAACACCTGCACACCTAGACCCATAACTAGCTAACCATAGTTTCCCACCCGCACCTCCTCTACAGCACCCATCCTTACTCTGGGTGCAGATCGGGTCTAAACACACCACTACACGCTGCCCACTCTCCACTTCATGGGACACATGTCGTACGTTGTCTCAACCCATGGCTCATCATGCTTTCCCACCCTTGTATTTTGGGTATGTACACACCCCAGCCAGAATGGTCATCGCATCGGCTTCCTTTGGTTATATGTCAATTTTTGGGGCATCCCACAAGGGATGCACCTGTCTGTGTTCCAAGATTACATTTCACGGGTGCAATCCATACCCCCCGGTTGTGTCCTGCCTGTGGTCTGGGGAGAAGTGGACTATTTACATTGTTTGTGGGTTTGTGTGTATGTTTCCTCTGTCTGGCTGGGTGGGGGGTCATGCTACGTGTTACATGTTTCTTGCTTGGGCCCCTCACTTCCATTGGCATAGCCTGTGAACATGTGTCAATCTTGTGTGCTTTTTCTTATCATAGCTGTATATCTGTGTATATCTACACACACACACACACACACACACACACACATATATATATATATATATATATATGTGTGCAGTCATATACTTATATATCTATATATATATATCTATATCTATATCTATATATATATATATATATATATATATATATATAAAAATCCTTGTGGGTATATGGGATGTATGGCCTTAACTTCACTTATCTATTCCTATGATGGCTTAGTGGTTAGCTACTGTAACTATAGTGTACAGGGTCATGGGTTTGAGCATTGTTGAAGCAGTTTATTTTGTTGCTGGGTGGAACTTGGGCTGTTGGATCATATGTGATTAAGGCACTTTACAGTGGTTGTAAGTGGCTTTGAGCTGGTTTGTACAATGGTAAGTACTGCTAACCTCTGGTTACAGTTTGTTGCCCTCATTAGCTTCTACTTTTCTTACTCTGTGTGGGCAGTGCTTACCCCCACGCAAGAGCACTTGGACACACTTACCGCTGCTTATTTGTGCTTAGACTTGCATACATGTGCCTTATTCATTATGACACCAACACTTCACATGTGCATTTCATGCAGTACTCCAGTTCACATTTAATTGATATTCTGTAGGTTATATGGCAAAACAATGTAAAATTATGTTCACATACAGATTTCCCGTGTGCTGCAGTGCGACTTGATCCGGGAATGCCTGTTCATTAGGCGGATGCTCTAACCACTCCACTATTGCTGTGCTGCTTTATTTGCATATATATTCCTTGTTATCCTCTTCAGGCTTTTCAGGTGCTTTAATCATAGCTAGGCGATGGGCAAACCCATGCACCTATGGTTAGCTGTACTCGGGGGTTTTAAAAAAATAAATAATGGGGATTCTTCATTTTATTTGAATGTACTGTTGCTGTTAAACACATGGGGACTGTTGGTGGGGATATGCGGACACTTATGAGTAGTCTCACTCATTTATTTACACATTCTTCTGTTTTACTTTGCAGGGGCGTGTTTATTCTGAGAGCTCTGCTCTCAGACATGCCCCCTGCACTCGTCCATGCTCAATGTAGCATTAGGATTTCAGGCAGCACTCCTTCATTAATATACATGTTGTGCTGCCCTCATCCTCTTAAACTGCCACTTCTGTGCAGGACTAAATTAGTCCTGCATGGAAGTTTAGTAAATCCAGGGGAGTGTTTGCTCCCAGTGCAACTTAAATGCAACAGAATTCTTTGCCAACAACCTTATGAAAGCACTCAGCAGAGGCTGTGCTGTATTTATAAGCCACAATATTAGACAAATTCTTACAGATTCCTGTACCTTCTCAACATCATTTAAACTAAATAAATGAATGAATGAATGCATAAATGCAACTGGCATTTAATGAACTACAGCAGGCTGGGGTTCTGCAAGCCGTAGAGTAAGATATGCAAATGCATCCTAGAAGGCAACAGCTAGGCTCCAAGTTACAGTTAAGCCAGCTCTCTGATCAGGAAATGATAGACAAGTAAGTAATTAGACAGAGAGCCAGTGCAGGCTATGCATAGATTGTGCTTGCACACATGTATGTTCATACTCTGACACGTAACCCAATACCTCTAGAGACAAAAGCTTGTCTGAGTCTAGGTATATTAGCCTCTGGGACATTTCAGAAGCATATGGGATATGCCATATGATTGTTCCAGAGAGCTGCCTGTCATATCCTCTCACATCCCAGCAGCAATGTTTACCAAAGTGGATTATTGCACCCACTTTCCAGCAACAGTCATGGATCAAAAAAACAGCCATGTAATAGTTCTATACAATAACCAACTTCCTGGTGTCTTCAAAGCTATAGACGGCACACACATTCCAATTAGAATCCCCACTGTACCTGATGCAGAACTGTACATAAATAGAAAGGGGTGGCCATTGCTCAGTTGTCAGGTGTTGTGTTCAGCAGTCGTGTACAAATATCATGGTAATGCACCATGATAGTGTCCATGATGCTGCAATATGGAGGGAAAGTGGTCTGATGGCTGCTTTTCAATAAGATGAAATACCTGAGGGTCTACTACTCAGTAAGAATGAGACCAAGCTATGATGTAATCTGAATCCATACCAGTCAAAATTAAGCACGAGAACAAAATATATGTTATATTCTTCCCACAAATGGGTGTCCATAGTTGTCCACTGGAGCCTTTGCTAATGATGCCATAGAGATCCCCATCAAACCCTGCTGAGGATGCACATGACAGAGCACACACTGTGACACAAAATTAAGATTCAGATATCTCTATATACCCAGTGGTGCACTATAATATACAATGGGAAAGGCATTACAGATGATTACTGTGTGTGCAATGCTACAGAACATGTTAACTTCAAAACATTGTGGTTTGCCAGCTGTGGGTGTTGGTGACTTACCCCAAGAGCCTCAGATGTCAGAGGATGACCAGGAGGACACAGGGTGACAAAGAGATACGTGTGGGTAATGGAGGATGTGGCCATATGTCCTAACTCAGGAAATACAACAGCATCTGATACACACCTTTTAGTCATGACAAGCCACAAGTATATAAGTGCACAGTGTAAACAGTGATGTTTATGTGTTGCCCCACAAAAGCAGCACATATCACAACTAATGGAAATAAGCCATTAGTTGTCCACATTGAACATCATACATAACATAAACTTAAGGCATACCAGTAAGAATATATACAAAGCCATTAGTTGTCCACATTGAACATCATACATAACATAAACTTAAGGCATACCAGTAAGAATATATACAAAACACTCACAAGAAATATTATTTCAACATGACTGTATGCAAGGTATATCAGCAAGCAATTATGAAAAGCAAATGTGTGGGATGCAAGAGGCGTGCACAACAAAAGCTGTTATTAGACAGGTAGAATATCATCATACAGATAAATAACATCTAGGTCCACAATGTTAATGGGAATGTATCAGACAATGCACACCCAAAAACAGAGGCTGTACACTAAAAGTGTTGTATTACACATAGCATTGTATGATGTGCAACAGTGTGTTACTACACAGTAAATAATCCTACTTCAGCAGGAGTAATTGTAAACATCCCAATGACTGACCCAAAAATTATAAACACAAGCAAGCATCACATCCCATGGTCATGTGTGGCTCTAATGAGAAGAGGTCTGCTTCTCCTCACTGGAGGTATTCTGCTTTGTACAGTTAGGGCATGCAATACCTAGTTAATTATATGGTACTGCTCTACACCAGCATAGCAAGGCTTTCAATGGATTGTACATCAGATAACTCCTGATGTGCTTTGTAGCCAATGCTGCCATGGCTTCTCCATGTCTGCCCTCCAGGCCTTCATGTAACACTCACAACTGGGATGCTACACAACTGGTGGCATGGGTCATGTGCACACAGGTCAGATCCATGATGCTGCTGTGAGTGTTCATTCACCTGTAATAGTAGGTAGAAATCCTGACATGCATCCAGGCACACGATCTACACTCCCATATGTAGTTTGATAGACAGTATTGCTCCATCATGTGGAAGAGTCACCATAATTTCCAGACTCTACATGGGACAGTGGTTTGCGGTCATCATCATGCACATCATCAGAATGGCCAGCCACATTATCCTCAACATCTGAGGCTACAGTATGATCCACATGGCTGTCCCCTTCTGGGCTGGACAGTAAAACCAGTTTAGTGACCTGTGTGCCACTGGCTGTGTTGTCACAGTGAGGCACATCACATGCCACCTCAAGATCAATGGATGGGCTACTGGAGGAGGCAGGCAGTAGATGTGCTACAAAAAGAGGCAGATGCCACAAGTCATAGTCCTTCACACAAATCAAATGATGCAGCTTAGTAATAAAATATGGGACAACTATGTGATTACAATGTTTATGAGGATATGAACTTACAAGGACATTTTGGCTTTCGGTAGTTCAGGAAGGCCATATAACAGAGAGATGACATGTACATTACATATAAAACAAATATGACAAATAAGACTAATAAAAATATTAAAACATACCTGATGTGTCCTCTTATGACTTCAAAGCCGGGAGTGAGGGTTAAAATGCAACTGTCACAAGGAAACGTAGACATAAAAACTTGATCATTAAGAACATAGCAAGCATCAAGTACCATTCCAACAGAGATATAACACACAGGAGATAATATAGACACATACTTGCTGGGCGAGGCTGATGTGAAGATTGTAAGTGTCCTAGGCAGGTGAAGAACACAGAAGTCATGAAGGGCACAGATGGGATTATCAATAGTGACATGTAGTAAACAGATGCAATGTCTTACCAGTTATGTTCTCCCTGTTTGGAGAATGTGTCATCTGTCATAATGCAGATCTTACAGTAGAACAAAACACACAGATGTTAACATGTAACTATGCTCCAAAGTCATGACTGCAGGCAGAGGCATAGAACAAATATGGCTCACACTAACAGCATATAGAGACACTTGTGTGACAAATGGGACACATGATATCCAGATGTGCCTATTCATGGAACAAAGTGACATGAATATCATTTCTCACAGGTGTGCTAGAAAGTGCCGCATCGTATAAACAAGATGGACAACAATACCTGGTCTGTCTCTATGGCAGCTCTAAGGCCAAGTCTTATGATGATGTATCTGCAGGTTGAAATGTCAGGATGAAATCAACAATTGACTGTACTCCACAGTCATGACAGGCGACAGACTCACAATAAACTATGGACCACAGTAACTGTATATGGAGGCACTTATGTGACATCTGTTGCTGCTGTGCAGATGTTGATGGACCTTTGAAACTGATAAACAAAAACATCAGACATGTTACTGGGAGTGACATGCATGTACTGTGTTGGTAAGATAACAGGACATAACACTAACATCATGCATATACATCATGCGTGTTTCCACATTCATGAAGTAATTTTCATGCTGGAACACACATATAACAGTATTTTCCTAGACTTGTCTAAAGCCTTCAATGCAGGTTGTCACAGTAAACTTCTATTTCAAATACTCTCACTAGGTCACTCTCAGCCCACCCTTCTGTGGTTCAAAAATTGCCTGTCTAATAGGTGTCAGTCAGTAAAATCCTAGGATCATAGGATCACAGGATCATAGGAGGCTACTAGGCTAATGGCCTTCAGGATCTTACAAGCCTAGCCAGGTTCTTTCCCTCTTTTAATGGTGCTATTAGTAGATCTGACTCAACACCTGCTGCCCCTGTCCAGAAGCTAAGTCCTAGCTAAAATGTGGCTCTGTTCTTGCTCTAAGCTAGAATGGCACTCCACACTCTCTCCTTACCTCCCAGTCACCACCTTTGTACCAAAGGCTCTATCCTTGGTCCCTTCCTCTTTAAAATTGTCACCAATACCCTCTATATATCTACACAGCAAGGCCACTGTAATACAATAAGCAGATAGTTTTACTCTCATTTGCCCATCTGACAACATGGTACACTTCCAAAAAAATACTCAGGAAGCATTAACAACTTGAAACTCACAACTCATGCTCAACCCAAAAAAAACAAGCAAACTACTTTTTCCTCAAATATCTCATGAAAAAACAAAATGTAAAGTTCTCTCTCTTGATAATACAACCATTGAATTCACTTCTCATAGCAAATTATTAGGGTTGATAGTGAATGATAAGCTTAAATTCACCCTGCATATACAAAATTTCATAAAAAATCATCAAAAACTAGGGATTCTTTACAGACCCAAAAATGTTGTCAGCAATGCAACTAAAATTACACTTGCCACTACTTATCCCCTCCCCACACTTCTTTATGGTACTCCCATCCTTACTCTCCTCCAGGCTTCACAAAAATTAAAACTTGAACAATGCTTTGACAAAGTTGCTAAATTTGTGTCAAATACCCCTTTCAGAACCCACCACTATATAGCAGCAAAAAGCCTTAATTGGTTAGAACTGCCTCATTAACTAACATAAACACGGCTTCTTACACCTTTAAAATTATCCAGCATCCATCTGCCCGTCTAGCACTAAAAAAAAATAAATAAATAAACATGCTATACAACTATGTTCTCAGTATGTTACTGGGTTCCAGTGACCAAAAACTCCTGTCTGTCTACAGACCTATCAAATCTGCTGGGCATTGCCTCTACTCATACAAAGATGCTAAGGCCTGGAACTCCTTACCTGTATTCATCAAGTTAATACCCTCCCTCCCATCTTTGAAAACCACTCTGAAAGACTTCCTAACTAAAATCTGGCTCTGTTCTTGCTGAAAACCAGGATAAACTATATTGCTAAATGTGAGCAAGTGCCTTTATGTTCCTTATCCCTCCTTATTCTCCCTTCTTCACTTACTTTCTTAATTCTATTAAATTCTCTTCCCTGACTTTCTCTTTAGACATATCATAAGTGTGTTTTCCTTTACTTCATATTACAATTCCTGTTTGCATTAAACTAACTTACCTTTAATTTTTCTACAAACTGTCAACAATTTTTATAAATATTAAATGATTGTCATATAAGTTATATTGATTCTTAACCAATGTTTGTATATCATCTCCAATTTATTATAATTATTTAAACTGCAGATGTTTTTGCTTTATTCGTGAAGATTATAAAATTATTGTTCTTAAAGTGTTTTGTAATAATTTGGAGGTTTATTCCCTGGATTCCACTGAAAATGGGCTTCTGCTCAGTCAGACTTTCCCAGTAATCAAATGTCAGTAAATAAATAAATAAATAAACACATTTGTGAAATAAATATCCTAAATTAGGTAGTGTATATGCTGCATTCAGGGTCACCCTTAGGTCAAGTGGTACCCTAGGCAAAATGGCTTCACAGCCCCCCCAACAGCACCTGGTGACCCATCCTGGTCTATTTACACCATCCAGTTTACTGGAAAAGCTCCCCTGCTAGAGTAGTGCTCTAGGCGGCCGCCTAGTTGGCCTATGCCTAAGGCCAGCTTTGGCTGCATTATTTTGAAATTTAACACATGCATAAATGTCCTAAAACACCTGCTTCAATACCTCCCCTGGGTATCTAAGGATCACAACTGATAGTATGGTGAGATGACAGGAACATTGTTATCTCATCCAGGGGAAGCAAGCGTAGCCCACCTCCACTGGCATTCCTTATACTCTCATAGCAGCAGAGTCTGTTAGCTGCATGGAGGATCATGTCAGAGCAACATCACCAACAGTCCTCCCTGGATCTGTTGTGACCACCCAGAGCACTATTCCTGTTTGTCAGATCTTTCCACCCTTCATTCCTCCACACAGAGTGTAGCCTTCATGAGATCACAGATGCACAGGTGAGAGCTGCCCTCTCCAAAGCAAAAAACACAGCATCAATGGGACAAGACAGTGTCCTGGGCTGCATCTTACATGAGCTCCAAGAAGAACTAAACCCTCATATAAAGTCACTATTCAATCTCAGCCTTACTACAGGATATGTAACCAAGGAATGGTGTACAGCAAAAGTGGTCCCACTCCACAAAAGTGGTGCCACAACAGACCCCAGAAACTATCGCCCTATAAGCCTGACTAGCCTAGTCTGCAAAGCTATGGAGCGTACCATCATGGAAATCATAAACAAAGACATTGGGAACCTCCAGACACTGGATCCTACCCAATTTGGCTTCGTTAAGGGCAGATCTTGCCTCTTGAACCTGGTTGACTTCTTTGAAACAGTTACCAAAGCCATAGATGAAGGGAAGGTAGTCCACACAGCCTACCTGGACCTTGCAAAAGCCTTCGACACAATACCCCACTCTGGCATCATAAATAAGCTCACCAGCTTAAATATCAACCCCTATGTCAAAAGATGGGTTGCAAACTGGCTCAGGGATAGAACCCACATGGTCAGAATAGCAGGTGCCATGTCAGACTCTAAACCAGTTACAAGTGGTGTCCCACAAGGCTCAGTCCTGGGACCTCTATTGTTCGGTATATATTTTGCCGAGGTACAGACTAACACGGGTAGACTATGGCTGACCAAGTTCACAGATGACTGCAAACTGGGTGCTGTAAATGACTCTCCAGCTGACACAAGCATCCTCCAAAAGGGTCTCACAGAGATGGATAACTGGTACCAGAGCCATGGCCTAAAGCTAAATGCCAAAAAGTGCATAGTCATCCCCTTTGGGAAAAACAAAGTGCCCACAAATTACCACAAAGGTGGTAATCCATTAAGTACGGAAGAAGTAATTAGGGACTTGGGGACCCAAGTAGACAGCAATCTCTCCTTTGACAATCATGTTGCCAAAGTGGCTAGAAAGACCTTCTATATAGCCCACCTTATCATGAAAGGGTTCACATCTAGATCAAGAGAGGTCATTGTGCCCCTCTACTCATCACTTATCAGGCCCATAATTGAGTACAATGCCCGTTTGGTATGTACCTTACCCGACACCTTCAGCAACTGGAAAGACCCCAAAAGTATCTCACCAAGAGGATCAAGGGGCTCAAACAAATGCCCTATGCAGTTTGGCTAAAGAAACTCCAGCTCTACTCAGTTGCGTACCGCCTACTCAGAGGCGATCTGTGTCTGACGTATAAAGCCATGTCCAACCCAGAATTAATGGACATGCTTGACCTCAGGAAATCCAAATCCCTTAGAGCTACATGCTCCGGGGACTTGAACCTCAGCACAGAAATAAATAGGACATGCTGGAGGGACAGATTCATATCCCAGAGGCTCCCCTCACTCTGGAACAAAATCCCAATCCATATTAGGCAGAGCCCCTCACTGACCCTCTTCAAGAGAAATCTTGACGAGTGAATGGGAGATCGTAAGTTTACCCCTGAGATCTCTTCTGTGTCCCTGCTTGACAGAGGTATAGTAAACTAACCTTAAAAGGACTACCTTCTGTGACCTACTATACAGAGGCACAGTCAACTAATCTAAAAGGGTGGCAAAAGCCAAACGCACTCTGGCTAGGCTTATAAATGCCCTAGGGCAGATAGCTTAGTATCAACCTATGAACCTATGAACCTATGAACAGTATTTCCAGTCCATCCAAGAAGGCTGCAGCCATGTTGGTGCAGAACCTCGATTATAATTTCATTCTCTCTGTGTGGGGAATTGTCTCCCCTACTTATGATTGACATCTGTAAGACAGGGTGATATGCACATGTTATTCTTTATATCGGGGCTCACATATTGACATGATGATGATGATGATACAAGTATATGTTAATTGACTTGTTTGCCTCTCATTTATAGTGTAAAGCTAAGCAAAACTATCCATTTCATGTATATAACTGTTATGTGTAGATAAACAGAATGGATATGAAAACAATGTCTAAATTTATTATACATGTAACAACATCAACACATGTAACAATCCATTCAAAAGCTGTTGAGATCATACGTAGATTTTGAACACATTGCAGTGCATATCATAACACATAAGTGACAACCACACTACCATTGTGCCACATATTTATTACTATGACAGTGGTGTTTCCACAGTTACATGCACTCCCAAGCATAATAAGCATGTGTATGTCAAGAATGTTAGATGCCTGTCATATACAACCTGTCAATGAGACACATCATAACAAACGTTACTGTCATTAAGTACATAACGCACATAACGGGTGTTCTAAAGAAACAGTGATGAAAATATTTAGCATATTAAAATGAGGTGATATGCACTCATGACTGCATATCAGCACTACAAACAGTAAACAGTCAAAGTCATCCTTATGTTATTTCTATTGGAGTGAATGTCATAACAACTACTACTATGTTACTAAGAATCAGAGAGCATCCATAAAGTAGGAACTTAACATACAACTTATGGAAACCGTAACTCCTCAGTTTCTATAGACATACCACAGGCATTAGAGGTTATACCACAGATATTAGAGGTTAATCAAAAATGATGATGGGTATATTTTTTTTCAATCCATATGTATAGTAACTATATTACTAAGCATCATAGAGTATTAATTTTTAGTATTAGTTAATTAGGTTAGTTAGGCTAATTAACTAATTAGTATTAGTAAACTAGTCAGTGAACATACAACGTACAGAAATCCGTGCAATCCATCTGTTTCTGCAAACATACCACAGATATTGCATGTTAATCAGAAATGACTGTGCATATTTTCATTTCATCCATATCTATAGTTCACTGGGGCAGTTTCCCTTTTATCTGTACAACTGCACATAGGGAAAATGTCCATTGCACTGCTGCTCATTCACCCATCTGTATGCATGCTGTTCGATTCTACACCCCTCTTGTATGTCACAGACAGATAGTAATGCAGACAATTTACCAAAAAAGGACTGGCAACATGTATAAGTTGATTTATATAGTTTACTGATAATATAATTATGTGATAGTAACAATCTATTCTACCACAACAATTTCAGAATGTGACAGCTTACCTTTGAAGCTAGTTGTACATTACCACTACCTTAACATGAATTCAGACATGTGCACACAGCTGTTAAGTACCATTTGTACCATATATAATTAGTGAGATTCATTAATGTTCAATATTTTGGAACTCCATTTGCATAAGTCCATGTAAGTTCTCAAAATTCGTCACATTAACCAATGGCTAGGTGTAACTGTAAAGAGCTCAGTGCAACTACCCAGTAAGTATCAATAAACAGGAATATCTATAACACATGCCTGATGTTCTCCAATAGTCTGATAACATCCGATATGCACTAACTTTAAAATGTAAAATTGATACATTTACTGCTCATATCATTGCTACCTGCAAACTGAGTTGACCTCAGTTAGCACTTTTTTCAAGGCATTTTTGTACCACTGTCAGTGAGAATGTCAAACAAAAGGAGGCTTCTGCGTGTCTGTGCATCAAAATGGACTGAGAAGAAGAACATCCAGATGCTCACTGTCTATGCTAGGGTTGCCACCTTTTCAAATGCCCAGAGTGGGACATTTCTGGTATAAACGTCAGATTTTGCAAGCCAAAACATACCTACGACCAGTACAAATGACAGAACTTCACTTTGTTGCCTACATAAAAGCTTATTCTTGTAGCATTTTAGTTGCTTATTCTGTTTCTTATAACATTTAGGTGTTTCAGATACAGAATAACTGTTTATGCAACTATTACATAAAATATAGTAAATAATTTTGCCCTATAATCTCAGGACATTTGCCATTTTTACAATTTTTTTGCAGGACACAACTGCCCAAAGAGGGACTGTCCCTCTCAAAGTGGGACAGGTGGTAACCCTAGTCTATGCTGGATATGAGCAGAGGATGAGAGCATGCCCCAGGAACGTTGCGGTGATCGACATCTGGAAATAGATTGCAAGGGAGCACCTCAGATGAACTGGGATTTGCCATAGAGGAGTACAGGTCCATCACCTCTATATTCACTTACATCTAAGGGACACAGAGGATCTTCACTGGAGGGTCACAGAGGTACAGCGCCAATTAGAAGATGCCTGCAGTAAATTGCATAATCCACATCTTAACACCTACATTATAATAAATGTATTTTGTATGTGTATCTGTTTCTGAGACTGTTTCAATTGTATTTTATGGGTAACTGTACTGATAATAACAATGCAAATTTAGTTAACTTTACTGTGTAGACACATTGTGAGGTTGTCCACAACTACATTGGATCAGTGTACACATTCTGAATCAACTTTGATTATAACTGTACATTCATACAGCCTTAACACATATAACCGTTACTGATATTCCATTTGTTCTCATTTTAGAATTGATAATGAAATGTTATGTCACTTGACTCAAATAGTTAAACAATGGCATAAAATAACTGTTGACCTTTTAGGTATGAGTTCAAATCCCACTGTAGGCTACTTTTAAATATTGGTGTTTATGTAGATAATATTGAACATACCATACAAAATACCTATGTTTATTTGGGAACTTATACAGTAGAGCTTTTTACACATCTATCATGGCCTGAATTCACTAATGCCTATAGTGCTTAGGGTGGGGATGACTACAGATTTGTCCATTATCTATGACATTTCTAGAAGCATCACAAAGCATACTACTGTATGTGTGAATGCTGAGTAATACACACATTATTAAGCTCTACATAATAGAAAATACATTATCATAATATCCATGTTTGATCTAAGCACCTTCATGAATGTAAGACCATTGCAAGTCAGCATGCCTGAAATATATTGGAGTTTGTAAACAAAGGAATCTATAAGACAATTAAACACAGTATGCTGATACATGCTAATGTTATAAGATGGATAAATACATGGTCTGTCTTTATTCCATACAGTTTTACAGCATTGAAGGAAGTGTACTATCCAGTCACTCAAATCATTAAGCAGTATGTCAATATGAATATTTCATGCATATGTGGGGTCTATATTAGATTGCAGAAGTCACTCTTCAACGAGCACACATTCATCGACCCATATTCAGCGAAAATGACTTCCTGATAAACTGAATACTCCCAGGGCAAAGAACTACTTGCCCTGCAGCACAACGGACCTAAATCTAGTTAAGTCTAACCCACCCAAGTGGGGAGCTTTGCACTCCACACCCCCGATGTGGGAGTGGGAGACTGCACCTTCCACACCCACCCTAACTGTATATACCAAGTCTGAGATTGTATTAGAGTGGAGAAAAGGTAAAGCTGTGCTGTGAGGTAAGTTCTTCCTTGACCTGGGAGGGCTCAGCAAACTTGCAGAAGTGATTTTCGCTGAATATGAGTCCATGAATGTGTGTTTGCTGAAGAGTGATTCAGTGGACTAATATAGACCCCATATGTGTGGGTTCAAATCTCAGTATATACTGTTTTGGATATTATTTTGGCAGTTGCATATTTCCTATTTCATAACAAATTTGGAAGATCTGTACTTGTTTGGTAAGTTATGCAGTACAGCTTTTTACACAGCTAGTATTTACGTGGTGCATTGATGCCTATAGGGCTTATGTCTGAGATGACTATGCATTTCTTTGTTTCTAGAAACATCCTACAGTATTTCTGTATGTGAGAATGCTGATTAATACATTCATTAGTAAACTGTACATTATTCCGCAGTGGTGGTGCTGCGGTAGTGTTGTTGCCTCACAGTAAGATGCTGTCCGGTTTGATTCTCAGCTAAAGCGTCTTCTTCATGGACATATGCGTGAATGGGCGTACCTTTGATGAAGGTTGTGCATCAGGGCTGGCAACTCGGCACATAAAAATCAACTGCCAATCATTAGCGGACCGGAGTTCCGCTGTGGCGAGCCCTAACCGGGAAAAGCCGAAAGACACATGATTAGTAAACTGTACATTATAGAAAATACAACAATATTGTAACATCCATGTTTGTGATAATCACTTTCATGAATGTCATAGACATTCAAGTCGGCATGGCTGAATATGCTGTTTGTAAAATAAAATGCAATTACAATACATTTGGATCTGTAAACCTTTTTGTGTCTTATGGCTGTAGGTTTACACTGTATGTGTAAATGTGTGTTATTTAATCACACAGTTGTGCATTAATGCCATTACTGGCTTTCCCATTTTAAAAGTACCTTTTGATGCTCATTTTTGCAAACTTACTATGACAGTTTAAGTCAGTATGTTGACATACGCTGATGTTATTAGGAGCTCTGCCACACTGCCCAGTTCCCAATCATCTTCCCTGATGACCTTTGGCCACTGCATCCAATCCTGATACTTCAGGATACTGCAGGAGCTCTGCCACAAGGCCCACTCTCAAATATTTTCACTGATAATTTTGTTATTGTACAATGTAAGCAATTTTAACATAAAGAACCTTGCTGTGTACTAACTTCATCTAGTTAAATATGTGCTAGCCCTGTGTTGGAAAGTGGCTGTAACATCCCACTCCATTGTCTCTTGACCAATAGATCACACTGTACATGCCAGTTTTATTTATTTATTTATTATTAGTTTCTCCAGCTACCGGGTTTCTGCATTTAGGAAATGAAAGAAAACCTGTTCTGTTTTGTGCCTTTTTCCTAATTGCATTGTACTAGCTACAAACTGATTACTCTGTTATAATTTGACCTGAGGGTTGGAGCTCTTCACTATCAATAATGTTGTTTGTGGCACCTGTTGTATTATGTTTGCATGATGGTATATATGGGCATGTGATAATCAAAAGTTTTTTTTATTTTTTTGAACCGTTGCATCTTGCTAGTTAACAGTCACACACTACTGCATTCCTTTCATTTATACACAGATGTTTATAGCCATCAGCAATCCAGTTTGACCATGTGACATATGTTTGCCATTTGCTTCAGTGTAGCTTTTCAGGATTTCCACACCACTCTATGTGATAAATGGGTCTACTTCAGAAGAATGAAATCCCACTTACCTGAATCATTAAATCTCAAGACAACTTTGCTGAAACCACTAATAAATGAACACTCAGAAGACCAGAAAGTTACTGTTGAAAATGTGCTACTTGGCCACCATGCTAAATTTTACCTTTTTCCCCACTGTAGTGTGATCTCATAGTTGGAATATATAATTAGTGGAGGTGTGGGGGGTGTAGCTCCCACATAGGGGTGTGTGGGGGTTGAAGCCCTTAAATGGGTGGGTTTAATTTGTTTGGGTTTGATGTTTTTGAGGTGCACATAGTTATTTTCCTGGAGTTTCTAGTCAGTGATCCGAGTGTTTGTTTATTAGTGGTTTTGGCCAAGTTGTCTCAAGATTTAGCGATTCGGGTAAGTAGGATTTCATTCTTCTAAAGTAGACTCAGTAAACACATTCATGTACAATGTGTCTCTTTAAATAAGGATATCTTGCTTTACTGTGTGCCTACTTTCTCTTGCTGGTATTTCCTGAATGATGTGGGCTTGTGTGGTCCATTTCCCTTCCCCCATTTAGCTTTGGCCTGTATGTTGCACATTCACATGGCATATATTATGTGTATGTTTACCTTATTTTACATTATCATCATTGTCATGTAGTAGCATTGTTACAATAGTATCTTGTGCCAATGTGTTGGGCATCATACACATGTCAGGAACATGCATGCAAGGTGTTGGCAATTGACTGGATTTCATCATTGTTTGTGTTATACTTGTACATTGAGCATTATCCAGGAATTGTTTTTCTTCCTTGCTATGCACACCCTGACATTTATTATCAGTCACTACTCATACATATCTCACCATTTATATAATATCCCATGATATTGGTGTGTGTATATTTGTGCTAATATTTCTTTCTGCTAAAATCATATTAATCCATTGCATGTCACACATATGCATTGTATTCTTGATAACCCATCTTTGTTCTTTTGACATATGGATTCCATTTTGTCTATGTTCGAGTTGTGTACACTTATTTGTGTATCAGCTAGCCACTTTCTTGCTTTGCTGTGGTTCTGCTCTTTTGCAGTCTGCTTGGTTATTTACCTTTCACATGCAGAGCAGGACGTGCTAGTGTATCTTCAACTTGTCTTTTCCTGCATTTCCTTGTCTAGATTTGCACATTTGTGCTTTTGATTAGCATACATTTGTACTGCTGCCAGACTAGCTGATGCCTGGACTCAATATTCACTGTGTACTACAATAACCATTTATTTTACTACAACACACACCTCTCATAGGTCATACAAAAGTCTGTTATGACTACCACACAGTTTGAAACATCTCAGCATTGAGATGTGAATAGGTTCATATGTAGTTATACATTGTACCATGTCTGGCATGCATCCCTACCTTTTTTTGTCTGTTTCCCTTCATACATGTTGTACAGTCTGAATATGTGCTATCTGTGCACCTTAACTCTCCTTTATGTTTATTTCCAATATTTGTCTGTCTTGTATTGTGATATTTGCTAAATGTTTGCACCTGCTTTTTTGCCATCTTCCTCCCATCTTTCTTTGTCTTTCACATTCCTTCTAGTCTCCAAAAAACAAAAAAAATGGGGTCTATTCCCACACACAAAAAAAAATCCCTCTTACTCTCCTTCAGTCCTTTCTATTTCATTATAGCTCTTGTGTACCTCTTTTCTTCACCCTCGCCTCACATCTGCCTTTCTATCACCCTATTTCCTTGGGTGTATACTTTGCTTTTGTTAACCACACATCATATACCCTTTGTTAGCTACTGTTAGCCATGGGGAACTGGCTGTGATTGCACTTAGCCTTAATTGATTTTTTATCAGATTTTTTTGGATTCAATCAGATTTTGCAAATTGTGATGAGTCTATTAATATACATCCATCTAAAAGTTACGATATCCATAATTCTTTGTGGATATTTGTCACTTTCTAGAGATTGCCTCACATTTCTATTCCTTTAGTACTTTTAAGTAAGTTGCATTGAGTTTGCATAATTTCAATAGATGTACAATGGTAATGCACATATATATCTCAGTTTCTAAACAACTTTTCTTGACATACAGATTTGATGCGACTGCTTGGGATTGCCCAAACACTGATGCTTAAATCTGCTTTGTCCTGAGATATCCTCCATACACTGAGGCATATTTTGCAATTACTTCGCTGTCTGCAAGTTTTGGGAGGAGCTTGTCAATCTGCTTTAGATTCCATGAACTTTATAGAATCTGTCCATGTCACTAAGAAATGAGAAATGTGTACATTAAATTTCCAGAAATATAATTATTGTGCATTTATTTTAATGCTTGCAAGATGCACAGTGCTTTAAAAATGTGATTCTAATGTAAGTTACTCAAATACAAATATCTACATCTTTCTTTTTTATCACATTTACATCAACCATGTTTTGGAAATCTTTCCTCAAACATAGCTTATGCCAAGTCCCAGTCATTAGTTTTTCAACCCTGCTGAATACTTTAATAGTTCAATGTCAGAAAAGGAGCTGAAAAAATGAGCTTCATCTTTAAAAGCACTTTCCTTGACCTTGTAATCAATACATTTCCTTGCTTGCTAATCAGTCTAAATTATTAGACATATTTAGCAACAAGTCCAAGAATTAATTGGCATGATGAAGCAGCAAAGCATGCAGAAACCATATATTCTAAATAAAACATATGCTAGAAAACTCATTGGAAAAACATAGCCGGACATTTTTTACTTTGCTTAGCTTAAGACAACACATTACCGCTTATTTGATACATTATAACATCAATAGCAAAATGTAGGTCAAGGTAAGCATTTCATCTATTTTATTTCTTACAGTATTTTGAATAATTAATTCCACTGCAATATCCGTTTAGTATTCAGTTACAGAGTTCTCATTATAGTTCATTTGTACATGTTTGCCCTTCTTTGCTAATGAGTACAGTGCAGAGTTTGAAAGCAAGAAGTGCAATAACATTACTCAAAAGCAATAAATGCAATACTGTATGAATTATTAAGCATGGGATGCAACAATGAAAGCCAGTGTATTCCTTTACTGAGGACATATGCTTAACTTTTAAAACTGCCATCTCTTTCTTCTTTGATGCTTCTGATTTTAAAATTTTAATCTCAGTATGTTTTCCTTGTATGTTTCCCACATTATCTTTTTTATTTTTTATAGGTTTTATTAAGGATGATGCATTTTGATAGGAAAATAATGAGCTCATTTCAAGGCCACATATTTCTAGATAATTATTTTTTATACCAATGCAAAATATTTCTTGTTTTAATCATTAAATCTGGAAACCAATCATATTTGCTTTCAAAAATGATAGTTACGTGACATTCTAACAGCAAACACAAAGCAGTTCATTGCAATACATAAACAGCTAAGTATCTTGAATTAAGTATTGCAAATAAATAAAAGGAAACTTGCTGTTCTATAGTATTACTGTCACAATAAGTTTTCCGTACTAATATCGCTGATTACTTATGCAAGGTTAAATATAGATGGGCTGAGAATATATATAACTTGCTTGTGATAGGAGAAACTGTAATCTTACAGATGCTGTGATAATTCCAGAAGAGACAATTCTGTACCTCAAGTTTTCAAAAGAATTACAAATACTCTAACCTTATAGTGTCTGGCCCAGCAAGGAAGAAGTTATCATCCATTACCTATGGGAAAACAGTTTCAGTTACCAGAGACATAATTTAATCATACTAACCATTTACTCATGAACCTAGGTCTGGTCAGCTCTGATAATAAGTCATCATCGATTTTCAAAGTATTTTATGTAATTAATTTAACTTCTTGGGGTGTTGTAGGCATTCTGTATATATACTTCAAGTATTCTACCCCCATAAAAATTATCAAGAGACCATCACACTTGTATTATATCTCCATAAATTCTGTAACAAACCTGAAAATACTCAGTCCTGATGACAGAGAGTGAATAAACTTGTAAGTGTGCTTGGCCAAATACATATTCTATATCTCTGTTGTTTAACCACCACTTTTGACATCAAACACATCATTTGGTACATTAGCAAGTCAAAAGATACACTCATTTCATAGTTTACTAGGGAATTAGACAAACTAATTTATTTGCTTTGCATTGCTTTGCTTTACCTTGCATTTTACTCATAAGCTGGCTAGCAGGGATCACCTCCTTTTTCATATAAGGCAAGAACTGAATGCAGACTGGATATTGTTGTGAAGGGCTGTTGTTCATTTAAAGCCATTATTTTACTAAGTTGTTGTCTGTGCCTTAAATAATCTTTTGCAGAGTCATATCTACCTCAGTCTTGAAACATGTAAAAAAAAATAACATAACCATCCTCATCTGCCTGGTTCCTGTCCAGTGTAGACAGCTTGCAAGGCTGCTGTTTCAAATTAATGAGACCTTATTTATCACTAAAATGCTGAGAATAGGAATGAGTTTGTGAGTCTTTTTTCTGATAATACAGTGATGCAAGGGACCAATGAAGTGCAGATTATATTACCCAAATTAAGTGAAGATACATGGTTTCATTTATTGATTGATTGGCCGGTTGATTAATTAATTTATTGACTGCATGTCATTAACACATTTATACTAAAAGAGAGTTTTTATCTGCATACTGTATTCATGTCCCAGTGGAGAGAGTATTTCCATTTCATTGAATAGTCTACATATTGAAATTAGCGTGCTTGTTAAGGGATAATGTTCAAAAATTAAAGGGAAGTTACTGATAAACCAAATTCTTTTGTTGTGTGACCAACAGTTTTATATTTTCTCACACACTCTGGGACTCTTCCATTTGCACAGCAAATGAGACCAATAAGTTCTTATTAGGATTTAGCAAAAAAAAAAGACTCAGAACTAGATGGTAGTGGATCAGTCTGGAAGGTACACAAGACGTATGAAACTGTAAATATTTGTATAGGTAAGGTCATCTCTAAGACCTCTAGATGCATAATTCTTCATCAAAAAAGAATGTCTTGATAGTCATAGTAAATTTTCAAGGTAATTTCCACCAGTGTCTTTAGTATAATCAGTCTTATCCCAAAATGCATAATAGTGTTATGCCTCTTATCACAAAATACTTTTCAGTGTAATACTTGCACGAGCATTTATGTTCACTGTAAGAACATTTAAAGACAAAGCTCTAGTTTAAGTGATATTAGCTTAGTAGACTGAAACCCTTCCAAATGGTCAAAGTATGTTAATAATGACAGGAGATGAGACAATCACATGCATGAAGTCTTTGAAAGACATGGAGGTTTTCACCTGTTAATCTGCAAATGTTTATCCAGAAACTGAGTACCTTCCAAAATAAGTTACCGATGATAAATACCCCAGGATTCAATAATGCCTACACTAAGTGTACATCATTCTGACTGAACAGACAACATAGACAAACACACACCCTTTCTTCCCCCTAATCTTAGTTTTCTTACTGATAGTCTTACAGCTTTAAATATTGACTGGGATTCATAAAGGTTACCACAATGTGTAGACTACATGTACACTTAGTGTAATCTTTCTGAGTGACGAGAAAGCACAAAATATATGATAAGAATGTTCTTGAATACATATCGTGTGCAATTAGTGTACACCTAGTGTAGGCTATATTGAATCTGATCCTTGCAGGAAGGAAGCTAAAGTTACCCAACATCATAACATGGTAAGTTCAACTGACCCAGGAAAATGTTTGATGTGTCAACACTCAATATCATTAATTGGACGCTAGTGACATTGGCACCCTGGAGCAAGCAAGGATCTTAATAATGTTATCAAAAGTCTGTAAACAACTTACAACTCAGCACTGATCAGGATTAACCAAATTTAGAACTAAGCATCCATCTTAAATGCCCATTAGTACTATTAGTAACTTGTAATTATGGCTGAGAACAAGTATGCAACTGTATGAGTTTGTCAGATAGGGATATTTATTCTCTTTTGGAAGCACTGCACTCATTATATCCATATATCTCAATGGCACAGATTTTCACAGAATGTCCAGATTTTTACCTCATATTTGTAATCGTTTTTCATAAAATTGTGGTTTTCTGGCAAATTAGTGGCAAATCATTAAAGACTGAAGTTAGAAAATAATGACAGACATTTGAAGGTAGTTAAAATATGTGTGGATCTTAGAATCAGAAGAAATGAATAGTATAAGAACTCTCTAAAAATTAGGAAGCAGAGTAGAGCACACAGAATCTTCAGAAAATACAAACTAATGCAAAACCTGTTATTTTATCAAGTTTCTAAGTTTGTAAGAGCAATATTTAAAAATTGTCCCTATTTTCGGGCCTTTGTCCCACTTTTATTTATGGATTTGTCCAGATTTCTTGCTCTAACAGGTAGAGAGGTATGACTATACCCTTCAAGAAGATGGTAACATCCAGTCTTCAAGACTATATTCATCTATGGAGGAGCTCCAGAAAAAAATGCCATCTGGAGACAGGAGGACATATCTTTCTGGTGACTTACCTTTCACCTATAATTATGTACAATCCCCCTAATTTTTTTATGCAATAGGCAGGTCTATATTAGATTAACGAAGTTTCAGAACTTTGAATAACATATGGTCGACAGCATATGATCAAAGTTCTGAAACTTCAAAAATCTAAAAAAAAAAACCCCATAAAAACAAAAGTAAGTGCTTTAAGCAGGAGGGCTACACCCACCTGCACCCCTCACCCCCGCTACTTAAATATACCAACTCTGAGATCACGATATAGCATAGGAAAGGGAAATCTTCCCTTTCTGTGCCATTCTCCATTAAAGTGCGATCTCGGAGTTGGTATATTTAAGTAGCAGGGGGTGTGGGAGGTGCAGGGGGCTTTCCCCCTGCTAAAACACTTTATTTACCTTTTTTTTTTTTTTTTTTTTAGATTTTGAAAGTTTCAGAACTTCAATCATATGGTGTCAACCATATGGTATTTGAAATTCTGAAATTTTGTTAATTTGATATAGACCCCAATAGGCTACATCATAGAGTCCCTGTCATCCTTTCTAAAGAGGTTAATGCCAAATAATTCATTAATCACTGTATTTCTGGAAAAAGATTTTCACTGTTCTATGATTTGAACTATAACTTAGTATAGTCCAGACTAATCCCTTCCATGTCTAATGAAGGTCTCTTCTGACAGCATTTTACCCTTCTAGCATAAGTCGGGGAACCATCCTTTGCATTCCTTTCTGTCTAAAACAACTTGAAAGGTATCAATGGCTTTCAGTGAATCATCATAGTAATTTAAATTCAGAGTATCCTAGACAAACTTAACAATATTGTCTATTAGTTTTAATGGCTTCAGCTTTCATTTTTAAGTATTTCATTAAGTGCTACTATACCATGGGTAAGCGAGGCTATATTACAGCAACCAACCTTTCTCTCCCCTATTTCTTTTGCCATACAGAATATTTAATTAATGTTTTAATAAACATTTAATTACATCCAATTTTACAAAGTAAATCTTGTCATCTTTACTAGTCACCCAAATGACTGCTGAAAAATGATCATTAAATTAGTTGTCACTACACATAAAAGTAGATAGCCAACATGTATTTCTCAAAATCAAAGCCCATTAAGCACGATGCACCAACGAATTTCACATATTCCCTTATTCAAAAAATATACTTGCAGTATTGTCTAATAATTGTCCTATCTAGCCTGTTCTATTAATTCCTGAAAATGGGCATATCTATTACCATGCTCTATCTCTCATAGCAGATTAAGGACACACGTATAAAAATAATTAATCTGCAATTGTTAAAACATATTTGGTTGTAGAAGCATCACTGCCTAAACATCCATACATAGAATCATTCTTGGTTAACATACCCTGCTGCTCCCAAGCATTGTTATAATTCCAACTAATTATTATTGGCTCCTACAGAGTACAGACATTTCTTTTCTGACTTTTTTGAACATTCCAACTCCAATGCAATGTGACATATGGAAGGAAACGAAAGTAATGGCAAGTGTGCCCTAATATCCCAAAGTACACACAAATCTACCTCATAGATCACTCAGAGTGCTCTCAGATTGCAATATCATAACAGCATGAGCACAGCACTTTTTTTCCTAACGCCTGGCTAAGAAGAAAAATAATAGGCACCGTTCAACAATTTAACATGCTTTTTATGTTTCATACTAGAAACATACATTTCCTGTACGCAAGCTATATGATAATACTTCCTCTCAATATAATTATATTAAGCAATCTAAGAGCTTTGTATAGCATTACTAAGGCTATTTGCATTTCAAAATAATTGGTTTATATTTTAATAATACATCATAGAAATAATTTTAGTAAAGCGTCTTTCCCTTCTCCTACCTCCTTTACCACTGCTTTATTGCTTGAACCATCAATTGAATGGGAAACAATACTCTTTATAAAATTTCTCTTTGTGACACCAGTTCTCTTTCAGAACAAATCCAGTCCCAGACAGAACAGCACAACTACACTTGGCAGCTTGGCCTGATGTTTGTGACAAAATAAAAAAAACTGATATACTTGACCACTTGGACAGTAGGCTTTGGAGAGAAGGGAAAATGAAAAAAAGGACAAAATGGAACTGAGTCAGAATCTCTTCCTGAAGACATATCATGGATGATTTGGGTATGAAATATAAAGGACAAATAAGCAAAATTTCCCTAAAATGTTCCCCTCCAAGGATCATAGCTGAACAGTGGTACACACTCTCACCAGGAAAGCTTTCTGGTAATTAAACTTTATGAACAGGAATTAAAAAAAAACATTCTTACCCTTACGCTAACTCTTCTCTAATGAGAATTATGAAGATATATTCATACTTATGTGTTATTTGAATGTATGCCATTTATTTCTTCTATATTTTACCACGATTGTAATAATTTTCATCATTGTTTTTATTTTTATTCAGTGTAATAGTACTACTTGACATTGTTCTGTGTGGTAATATTTGTTTGTGTGTAATTATTCTGGAGCTTTTATCCCCGGGCCTCCACTGAAAATGGGCTCATTCTAGGCCCAGTGGATTTTCCCAGTTAAGAAATGCAATAAATAAATAAATGTGACAGACAAAGAGAGTGAGAGAGTGATTAACTGAGATAGAGACAGAGCAGAACTATTTGCCCATTACTTAGCCATTGAAATATAATGTTGAATTGTATTGATATTAGAATGTTTTGTTCAGTCGCAACAATACATCAGACAATAAGACAAAACTTTTATTAAAAGCAAAAGCAGGAAATTATGTGAACATTTCTATAGATGTCATAGCTTACTGGACTTGGGAAAACAAGGGGATAGAATGAAAGAATGGTTTTGGTTGCAGGCAAACAACTGAGTGTTGCTAGTAGAAATCAGAAATAGTTATTAAGGACAGTGCAGCGATAGAAGAAGGTTAGAGTGATCTAAGTGAACTGCGTGAGCTGGAGAGCTTTAACCTTAATGATGCCCAGACATAGAAAGGACATCTTAGATCTCTCATTAGAGGAAAGAACACACATTTTGTTTTTTGGTGTATTTATGACTTGCAGAATTTTGCAGACATTTGTATAACTGCATGGCAGAACTATCTGGGAGTTGATGAATGGAGGTGGTCAGTCCACTTATGAAGAAAAAATGGGTGCTCGAACTGAATGGTAAATGATTCAAAATGGGGAAGATAGTTAATGACAGCACCAAATAAAGGTTGCATCCAGTTGAGGAAGCATGCCAAAGGCCAAATATACGGCCATTGGCAATGTTCACTGATGCAAAATAAAAATAAAAGTAATTTTATTTTTTATCCCGATCGCCGATGTTTAATCATAGCACAGCGCCGCGCAAATGCGCTGCGCTCTAAAAACCAGAAAACCAATAATTAAAATCCACAAATGTGGATTTTATTGTAATTCTTAATTCACAATGCAAGGGAATGGCAGGCTGAAGACAACATGGCGATGGAGTAGAGGTTGCTAAGGGGGGAAGCTCAGTCTAAGAGATGTAACCAAGCATTAGTAGGCAATCCTATGCAAATGAGGGTAGGGATAGTGAATCCCAAGTTTACATAGCACAGTCAGTGGAGTGTAGGAGTAGGATAAGGGGAGTATCAGAGTAGAAGATAGGTGACATCACGAGGGGGGTATGTATGAAAGAAGTGAAGCTCACTGAAGCAGAGTGGCATGTGTTTGCTCTCAGTTACTCATTACTGGAAGAGGTGTGTCAACAGGTACCCTAGCTAAAGGCAAGAAATTGAAAGTGTATGCCTTGGAAAACACTAAAGTTTCTTGAAGAAGTGCGGGTGCGCTCTTGTATATCCGAGTAAGACTGTGTGCGCGCGTGTGCGACTGTGTGTGCGCGTTTAAGCTGGAGTAAGCATGTCTAAGGTTGTTTAAAGTTGTGTAAGCGCGTTTGCACCTGTGTGCGTGCGTGTTAGCAATAGTCCGTGTAAGCATGTGTGTGCGCATGTGAGCTGGTGTGAGCATGTTTGCGCATGTGTGCGCGGTGCTGCCCCCCTGAGGAAACAGAAAGGGAAAAGGAAGCACAACAAATAGTAGGAAGTTAAGCAGGGAGTACTAGCAGAGCTAGCAGGTGAAAACAATCAGAATCAGGCAATTACACAGGCAGTACACTAGCCCAGCCCAGCACTTAAACCTCTGCAAACAATGTTCCAGTATGTTTCTCTCAGAGACACTGCAACACTGCAGTAAGCTAATATTAGTGAAAACTGAAAAAGCTTTACTGAGACAAAGAAATGTTAGGGGCTGCCATTGCTGTTATAAGGTGACATATGCAACAAGCTGAGGGTGGTGACAATGCGAATACTGCTGGACAACCCATAGTGAGGAGACGGAGAAGAGTGTACAGGCCCAGGGTAACCTATCAGGGGCTACATGAGCTGGAGATAGTGGAGCGCTATAGAGTGGACAGAGACCTCATGCAGCAAATTGTTGAGCTGTGCAGGCCATGCCTCACACACAGAACCAACAGAGGGGAACCCATCCCAGTGGAAAACAAGGTATGTGTTGGCCTAAGAATATTAGTAACAGGTACCTTCCAGAGACCAACTGGTGATATGATGGGGATATCACAGGCATCAGCATCCAGGGTACTGCACCAGTTCCTGGATGCCATGTCAGCACATGTCGGTGATCATGTATATTTCCCCAATTCCCGTGAGATATTGGCCATCAATATGCGTCTCTTCCAGCAAATAGCAGAATACTCTGAGGTAGTGGGTGCAATAGACTGCACGCACATATGCATCAAAGCACCAGCTGGTGAGCAGGGTAGGGTCTACTTTAACTGCAAGGGCTTCCCCTCCATCAACTGCCAGGTCATGTGTGATGCCCAGGGCATAATACTGAATGTGTGTGTTGGCTGCCCTGGAAGCTACCATGATTCTCATATCTGGCATCTGACACAGCTGTACCAGACATTTGCCAATGGGGACATCCCTCATGGTCACCTAGTGGGAGATGCTGGCTATGCACTGGAGCCATGGCTGATGACAGCCATCAGAAATGCACACATACCTGAACAGGAATGCAATAATGAGGCACATGCACAAACACAAAATGTAATCAAGCGTGTGTTTGGGCTGCTCAAGTCACG
The DNA here is from genome assembly GCF_019279795.1 of Protopterus annectens. Lineage (NCBI taxonomy): Eukaryota > Metazoa > Chordata > Ceratodontiformes > Protopteridae > Protopterus > Protopterus annectens. The sequence goes on along the minus strand of NC_056736.1, from coordinate 196,773,656 downwards.
GTTCCGGTGCCTGGACACATCTGGTGGAGCCTTGCAGTACTCACCAACTACATGTACCCAAATTGTCCTGGTATGTGCTATGCTACATAATATGATCCTGCAAAAACAGCTGCAGCAGGACCAGCATAGGCCCGGGCCAAACAGCCCCCCACCATTGCCAAGGCCATCACAGGCAGAGTGTGACTCGGAGGAGGAACAACTTGAGCCTGCCCCAGTAGGCAGAAGGAGGCATGCCCAGTATGCTTTGGCCTTGGCAAAGAGGCAACACATAGCACATACACTGGCACAGTAGGAACCCTGGAAATGATACCTCTCTCTGACACGCACATATAGTAAAAGGGATGCCTAACTTGACACTTCCTGTTTTCAAACATGTATAGGGAGTGTAGTATGTGCATCTGACATAGGCAGCCTTGCAGCACCACCTGAGGCATGATTGCCATGTGTCAAGCAATATAAAGCAGTGCCAAACAGCTTTTACCACCATTCAGTATATGTAAACAAAATTGCACACACTAACTAGTACAACTGTGGTCAATATTGAGCAATATTGTGCAATGTTCAGCAATGTTGGTTAGTGTTGAGCAATGTTGGACAAGCTTGGTCTAAGTTGGGCATAGCTGAACAAAAGCCAACATGCTCATATTGGCTCTACTGGCCCTTAAGCAGTCTGGTCTGCTCAGTATGAAAATATAAAGCAATGAGAGGCCTCAAATCCAGGATACTGCACACTATAATCATAGTACTGAACCACTAAACCATGACACTATTTCAGTGGCCAGCCTGTATGAATAAATGTTGATAAGTCTATGCAAAGTATCTCATGGAAACCCTGCAGGCACAGTATAATCCCTGTCAAGTTATGACACAAAAGTGACCCCTGCAGTAAGAATAGAACCTGATTTTCAACACACATATAGTTTAAATGTTAATATTGGTCATGTTTGCACACACCAACAAATGTAGTGGACCTCAGACAGCAACATACTGAAAGGTCACACTGGACATGCTCACACACTTGAATAAATGAGACAAATGTCAGGCAACAAAACACTGAAAGACCGAACTGGGCATGCTCACACACTTAGGCCATGTCTGAGTACAGCAGTGAGCCACACATATCTGGCAGTTGCATGTGTTAACCCAGGAACCTCTAACTATTCAGCAATCCACTCTGTGCACACAGTTATATGACAACAGACACATATATAATATAGTGGAACCCTGTCATAATCAAATATGTTCTGCAGATACTTAGGTTGTTCATAGAAAGTGGGAAAGCAAAGAAGATAAAAAACCTGCAATCAGTATCATCAATAAACAATGTGCATCCCAAACATTATCATAGGTTCAGAGGTTGATACTAGGCTATCTGCCCTAGGGCATGTATAAGCCTAGCCAGAGTGTGTTTGGCTTACACAACCCTGTTAGATTAGTACACTGTGCCAGTGAATAGTAGGTCACACAAGATAGTCTATTGTGCCTCTGTCTATCAGGGACCCAGAAGATATCCCAGGGGTAAACATACGATCAGCCATCCACTTGTCAAGATGTCTCCTGTAGGTGGTCAGTGGGGGGCTCTGCCTATGCGAGACTGGGATTTCATTCCAGAGTGAGTGGAGCCTCTGGGATAAGAATCTGTCCCTCCCCTCCAGCATGTCCTATTAGCATCTGTGCTGAGGTTTACATCCCTGGAGCATGTAGCTCTGAGGGATTTGAATATCCTGAGGTGGAGCATGTCCATTAATTCTGGGTTGGACATGGCTTTAAACAACAGGCACAGATCACATCCGAGTAGGCGGTAAGCGACTGAGTAGAGCTGGAGTTACTTTAGCCAAACTGTGCAGGGCATCTGTGTGAGTCCCTTGATCTACTTGTTCAGGTACTTTTGTGCCATTACAGTTGCTGCAGGTGTCGGGTAAGGTACATCCCAAATGGGGCATTGCATCCATGCATGGTCTTGATGAGTATAGGGGTACAATGACCTCACTTGATCTAGATGTGAAACCTTATGGGATAAAGTGGGATAAAGTGGGCTATTTAGAAGGTCTGTCTAACCACTTTGGCAACGTGATTGTCAAAAGCGAGAGTGCTAACAACTCGTGTTCCCAAATCCTTATCAACTCCTACTGTACATAATGGATTACCACTTATGTGGTAATGTGTGGGCACATTGTTATTCCCAAAGGGGATGACTATGCATCTAATGGCATTTAGCTATAGGCCATGGCTCTGGAACCAGTCATCCATCTCTGTGAGACCCTGTTTGAGGATGCTTGTGCCAGCTGGAGAGGTGATTATGGCACCCAGTTTGCAGTCATCTGCGAACATGGTCAGCCATATTCCTCCTGTGTTAGCCTGTATGTCAGAGAAATATATACTGAACAAGAGAGGTCCCAGGACTGAGCCCTGTGGGATGCCACATGTAACTGGTGTATAGTCAGACATGGCACCTGCAATACTGACCATGTGGGTGCTATCCCTGATCCAATTAGCAATCCATCTTGTGAAATATGTGTCAATATCGAAGCTGGTGAGCCTATGTATAATGCCCGAGTGGGGTATTGTGTTGAAGGGTTTTGTGAAGTCCAGGTAGGCTGTGTGGACAACCTTCCCTATGTCTATGGACCTGGTAACTGTTTAAAAAAGTTGAACAGGTTCAAGAGGCAAAATCTGCCCACAACAAAGCCAAAATGTGTAGGATCCAGTGTCTGTAGGTTCCCGATGTCTATGTGTATGAATTCCATGACAATACGCTCCATAGCTTTGCAGACCAGACTAGTTAGGCTTATAGGGCAATATTGTCCGGGGTCCATTGTGGCACCAACTCTGTGGAGCGGGACCACTGTTGCTGTATGCCATTCCTTGGGTACATACCCTGTAGTAACTCTGATATTGAACAGTGACTTAATGTGAGGGTTACATTTGTCATGAAGCTATTGTAAGACACAGGCTGGAACACCGTCTGGTCCCATTGATGCTGTGTTATCTGCTTTGGAGAGGGCAGCACTCACCTGTTCATTTGTGATGTCAGGGAGGCTACACTCTGTTGGGATGGGCAGTTGCTCTTTAGGGGGGATGGGGGGAGACATTTGCACTTAACCTGTTTGCCAGGATGTTGGCAATGTCTGTGGGTTCAGGGTATGTTTAGTCAGTATGCAGTAACTCACAGCATATCTGTGAGTTTCTACCCAGGTTCCTGACATAACTAAAGAAGGCCTTGTGATTGTCATTAGTGTCTGGTGCAATTTTCCATTAGAAGCGGGCCTTATATTAATTCATGAGTGATCGTAGCTTGTTTTTGCTAGTACTGATCAGACATGCCTTCCCTTTTTGGGATTGTGCTCTATCATGTAGTAGCCTCCTCCTTTCATTGTATAGCTTATTAATGGCCGGGGTCCACCAGATAGGCACCCTGCCTTTGGAGGAGTGAGTCTTGTTGTTATTTGGGATAGCACGATCCATGCATTCCAGGAGGTGTCCATAGAATGCATTTGTAAAGGATTCAGCGGTCTGAGCCATATTTACCACTGTCCCAGGGTCTTTGAAGGATACCACGTTGGTTTGGAGAAGTGTGACATTTGCTTTTGAGAAGTTCTTCACTGAGATTACCTAGGATGGGGGTGTGGATGGGATATGGATGTCCAGTGAGATAAATGTATGGTCTGACCTTACCAATGAGGGGTATACCACTGGTGTGGAACATAGAGTCCCCATGTTGCTGATGATCAGGTCCAACATGTTTTCCCCTCTTGTGGGTGTGGTGACCAGTTGTGCCATAGCATTTGAGTTTAGAAATAGTAGCAACTGTTGGGCGAGGGTGTTGGGATATGAGTAGTATTCCCAGTCAATGTTTGGGTATTTGAAGTCACCCAATATAATGGTGTTTGGGGAGACCTTCATATCCTCCAGTGTTCCCAGGAAAGCCGAGTGGGGTTCCTGAGTTTGGGAGGGTGGTGTGTAGCAGGCTACAGTCTGAAAGTCAGTTTTGCCCACTGTTAGTTGCACATGTATGGTCTCCGATGCTTTGTGCAGTGCTACTAACCTGGAGGTGTGTGTATCTGTGATGTATATGGATACTCCCCCTATTTTTGTTGGCCGGTCCGAGTCTTGTGACCAAAAAGCATGGTATGAAGTATAACCTGGTAGTGCTGGTGTGCTTTCGGGAGCCTGAACCAGGTGTCTGTTACTGCACAGATATCAACATTCTCCATACTGAGGAGAGTCCTGAGTGTGTGCATTTTGAGAGTAAGACATCTGGTGTTGACCAGCATTACCCTTAGTTTCTTTTACCTTGTAACGTCTATGGAGGTGGGTTTGTCTTTTGAGCTTTGCTTAAAAAGGCAATATGGGGATGGCAAGAGCCTTAGCCAGTATTCGAAAGTCCAGGGGTGACAGGTGCAAGCTGTCCATAGCGAAGCTACATGGCATGTCGAGCATGTCGTCCCAGGCTGACAGACACTGGATCCCCTTTGAATGACACCAATATGTTAGCCAACTGTTAAAAATGATCAGTTTGTCTGTATACTGTGACATCATTCTTGGTAAGGGTAAGATGCTACACAAGGTCAGGGTCATACTGGCCTAGGCTACATGATCAGAAAGCTCCTCTATGTCTCTTGTCATGTAGTCCAGGGAGGAATGTCTGAGGTTATTTGCACCAGCATGGACAATGATGGAGCCATATCTGTACTTGCTTTGGAGTGACCTGAGTACATGTGTTATGTGGCGGATCCTGGCACCTGACAGACAGCTTAAAGTGACCATCTCCTTGTTCAGCCTGGTGAGTGGGATGTCAGTGTGTCTGACAATAAGTGTCACCTATTACAAGTGTATCAGGTGTGATGTTTAACCCTAAGGGCAGTGACTGTGTGGCATACTGACTTTTTGAACTATGTGATATTTGGGTATTGTTATGGGGTAGCAGTTGTTTGTGTGGCTGCTTTGGAGGTCTCTGTTGCTTAGGCAGAGTTTATTTAGAGCCTCTGAGTATGTTTTTGTGTGGTAATGTAGTTTGATGGCTGTTGCTATAGGTCTATGTGAGACTGGATTTGTGGTGTGTGTGGTTACCTTCACCACCTGATAGACTGTGCCATTCATGGGTCGAGTGAGCTCAGCCTCCTGTATGTCTATATAGTTGCATCTCTCACATATATCTAAGTTTGTTGGGTGGAGGAGAGGGTTGTCTTTGTACATAATGCAGTTGTAACATTGTGTCAAAATTCCAATATTCACCAGCTGGACTGGAGAGTACACATGAAACCGACCTTTGGACATGCCAGGATATTATGATGACATACTCTGTTGACTGATCACAAAGGATCAGAAGGGTGTTATATGTGTAAAAGAGTATAACAGGGGTTTAGTGCTCAGGTTTGTCAATGTTTTGGAAAGATTATCTGCTAAGGAGTCCAGACTGAACCATGACACCTCCTTCAGCTATATCATAAATAGCAATGTACACTCATATATGTCCTGAGTCAGGGCCAACTGTACCTGACTGACAATGCTGACATCCTGTCAGACAGGCCCATATATACATACCCACCACCCACTGACAAAAGGCCTTATCATCATACCAGGAGATATCACATGTAGAATGGGTAAACAGCTCCTCCCAAAGCCGAAAGCATGGTATCAATTGGATTACATTGTTTCCCTATATGTGTCATGAGTGAACTACAGAACAAATAAACCCAGCACCTGAACAGTCTGTTGAGCCTCACTCTCTCTACAGGATCTGAAACCGTTGAATGTGTTACAGCAATATATGGCATTCCTCACATGTGTTGGTGCACAACAGACCATGGGAAGTATAGTCCAATAAGCCTATGAAGTCTGATCTGCAAGGCCATGGAGTCCATCATGATTGAAGTCATAAACAGAGCTATTGGAAGCCGACAAACATACAACCCTACCAACTGTGGTATGTTCATGGGCAGATCATGGTTCTCAAACCTGCTAGACTGTTTGCAAGGCAGCCACCCAGGACATACATCACTGAAAGGAGCTACACACATCCCACATAGACTTTGAATATCCCTTTATCAACATCCCAGACACATGTCGTATCCACAAAATCAACAATCTGTGCATAAATATGTATTGTCATATGAAGGAATGGCAATTTGTCCACAGATAGATCACACAAGCTAAGGATTGTGGGGTCCTGTTCAAGCTGTTAACACCTGCTGACCCACATGGTTCATTCCTGGGATTGCATAAAAGAAAGTGTACACACATTACCATGTCCAGTTTGATGATGTCAGCATCCTACAAATATTGCAGGAGAACAGAAACCACCCAGTAAAGCATGTAGTGTGTCGTGTTAAAGCATATCTCTTTAGCATTATAAAATAGTTAGGTAGGGGTTTGAATCCTGCCATTGCTGACTGTGTGTGTGGGGGGTGATGTGTGTGATTTCCTTTGAGAGGAGTGCCCTTTTTGGAGACTGGGAAAACACATTAAAAGAGGTACATTCCTCTTTGGAAAGTCTGATGATGTCAGTATCCCCCAAATACAGCAGTGGAAATGAAAACTCCCAGTAAAGCATATACGCATCATGTTAATGCGTATCTGTCTAGTATCATGGGGGGGCGTGTATGTGTGTGATTTCCTTTGAGAGGAGTGCCTTTTTGGAGACTGGGAAAACACATTAAAATAGGAACATTCCTCTTGGGAAAGTCTGATGATGTCAGCATCCCACAAATACAGCAGTGGAAATAAATGCTCCCAATAAAGCATATAGCGCGTTATGTTAATGCGTATCTCTCTAGTATTATAACATAGTTAGGTCGAGGTTTGAATCCTGCAATTGCTGACTGTGTATGGGTGTGTGTGTAGGTGTGTGATTTTTTTGAGAGGAGTTGCCTTTTTGGAGACTGGGAAAACACATTAAAAGAGGTACATTCCTCTTTGGAAAGTCTGATGATGTCAGCAGCCCACAAATACAGCAGTGGAAATGAAAACTCCCAGAAAAGCATATAGCGCGTTGTGTTAATGTGTATCTCTTTAGTATCATAACATAGTTAGGCAGGGGTTTGAATTCTGCAATTGCTGAGTGTGTGTGGGGGTGTGTATGTGTCTGTGTGATTTCATTTCAGTAGAATGCCCTTTTTGGAGACTAGGGAAACACCTTAAAAGAGGTTTATTCCTCTTTGGCAAGTCTGATGATGTCAGCATCCTACAAATATAGCAGTGGAAATGAAAACCCCAGTAAAGCATGTAGCGCATCGTGTTAATGCATATGTTTCTAGTGTCATAACATAGTTAGTTAGGGGTTTTAATCCTGCAGTTGCTGTGGGGGTGTATGTGTCCGTGTGACTTCCTTTGTGAGGAATGCCCTTTCTGGAGACTAAGGAAACACCTTAAAAGAGGTGTATTCCTCTTCAGCAAGTCTGATGATGTCAGCATCCTACAAATATAGCAGTGGAAATAAAAACCCCAATAAAGCATATAGAGTGTCATGTTAATGCATATGTCTCTAGTGTCGTAACATAGTTAGGTAGGGTTTGAATCTTGCTGAGTATGTGTGTGTGACACTGTTTGTCAATGCGGTGTAGGTTTTGCTTTTACTATGGTATGACATATCAGGATTAAAACAGTATGTGCATTGCACACATCAGGTATCTGTGTGGCAAATAAATATATGTACATGTGACCTCAATTAGTACATAGTTGTGAAGCCTGCATACTACATGAATACATTTGTTACCTTTGACAGATTGTGCCGCTGCTTCTCAGATCGTAGGTCACATATGTATGTATGTGACAAGGCTGGCCACTGTAGTGATCTGTGGCCAAGGCCATCTGTGTCACACACACCCATGACAGTTACTATAGACTAGTGTGAGTGAGGGTACATGCCTGGGATATATATCAGACATGTTCATACACAACAAAGCCTGGCAATAATGGACAGTCATTATAGGTATACAACAGCCATGTGGATATGCATACAGGCCCCTAATTTCTTATGTGATACACCGAAGGACTCCACAATACCTTCGGATATGTGGATACCAAAGGACAGATGACATAACACTTGGCTGTATGCACACTTTGGTACCCGACATACATATTGGGGGCTACCACCTATGTGGTACTGTCGGGATAGTATGTATAGTAAATGTGGATGACTATGCTATAGTTGGCTTAGAGCTATACAGCATGTGTTGGACAACAGGTATCTGTCTGTATGATACCCTTGTGTAAGATATGTGTCCCATCCAGAGAATGCATTGTAGGCCAATGCATGCATTGCCAGATGTGGATGAACATATCCCTAGTGTGTTTGCATGTACCTAAGAGGGCTATATGCCAAGCAGGTGTGGTCCCAGGAATGGGTGGCAGTCAATACCACTGGTTACTGTTATAGTATAGTACCAGAAGGATCCAACTGTTACTTAGTTCCCTACATCTGTCTGTCAGTTGTCAGGACATCATCTAGTGATTGGTTATAGTCAGGCTGTTGAGGTTGTGTATACTACCAGAATGCAAAACATTGACAGATAGTAACAGTATCACCCACAGCATAGTGTCAAACCATGTCATACACACATGTGCACCCATGTTAGAACATGTCTGTAGTAGAATGCATACTGGCCACCGAGAGATACTATGAGATGTTAACACTGTGTAATACAGGGTATGTCACACATCCCATGTGTCCACTATGCATGTGTATGTAGACAGTGCACCACCACCATGTTCACAGATGTACACCTGCTAATCTGTACTGCACACATTACACATGTACTGTCCACTCACTAACACATGCTGGTAACACTATACACTTCAGCCAAGTGGCACATGGGTGGACAACACATACTCAGACTTAACACTGGTGTAAACAATACTACATTGACAATCATAGCTTTGATGCATCATGCCTGCTCAGATATACCTACAAGGATATCATTACACTTTCCTGTTGACAACTTGCTAGCATTGCTACACTGCTATAATGTCACCCTGTGCATCAGCACCATGTTAGCCTGTTTCTGCATCAATGTTACAGTTGACAGGAGATGGCACAGGTTTCATCATATGCACAGGGTGTGTTGTTGGTTTGCCAGAGCCTGACATTGACCCATCCAATCGACATGTGTGTGTGTGTGTGTGTGTGTGTGTGTGTGTGTGTGTGTGTGTGTGTGTGTGTGTGTGTGTGTGTGTGTGTGTGTGTGTGTGTGTGTGTGTGTGTGAGGGACAACAGTACAGCATGGGCCAATGTTGATGTAATGTGTGTGTGTATATATGAGCCCTATGTGTTTGGTTTATGTGTATGTGTCTGCATGCACACAGCTCCACCATGTGGCTGCCATATATGGGAGGTTGTGGGACAGCCACAGCCTGTACCTGCCAGGCTGTACAGATCATTGTCTCTGGGCACGGACATGGTACCTGTGCCTGGCAGGGGTGCTACGGACAGTATCAGGTACCAAGCCTGACTGAGTACTATCATCAGAGGCAGAGGTATGTCGACTGGACCCATGTCCCTGCTGGGACTGGCCAGAGCCACGTGCACGTGGTCTACTAGGATGGTCAATCAACAGGCCAGCCCCAGCATTGCTGGGGCTGGTACTGCCACTACAGGAGTGGCTGTGATCTGTGGGTTATCCACGATGATTGACAGCCATTGATGTTGCTGGCATACGTCCACGTTGACGTCTCAACCATCCCGCATGGTTCTGGCTCATGGAAAACACATTGTGGAGGGCATCTAATGTCTCCCCCCAATGTCTATCAATGACCTCGGTGTAAATACGGATGGTACCGGCAAGGTCACAGATACTGTCATTGATAGCGGTGTAATGGGCCTTCTGTGCCCTTAGTCCCTGTCTGGCGTACCATTCCATAAAGGCCTGTGCCTGCATTACAGCCCGGAACACACTTGAGGTTGTAAGACCTGCTGTGAGGGGATGCTTGTGCCATGGATACCACACTATCCTGGTCAATGCCACCTGTATGCTGTCCCTTGGCTAAGGCCATTGGTGATGATGGATGTATTGGCAGTATGAGTGTGTGCATAGATGGGGTGGAAAGCTGTGTACTGTCGATTGGCAGACCAATGACAGACCCTGTCAAACCTGCCTGTGCCACAATACATGAATCATCATCTCCACTATTTGTGGCAGTGACTTCAGGTTCCCTGCTGCATTCAGCCAATCCAACCTCAGCACCTGTGAGAGAAAGACAGGAAACACACTTTACAATCTGTACATGATGTTATCACACATGCACACATGCACACATGAAAACATGCACACATGAACACATGCACTCATGCAAACATGAACACATAAACACATGCACACATGCACACATGAACACATGCACACATGAACACATGAGCACATACACACATGAACACATGAACACATGCACACATACACACATGCACACATGCACACAAATACACTCCTCACTACAGCAGACACACACACACACCAGCAATCCAACACATACTCAATAGTGGTTGAAGGTGGGTGACAGTATCACAAGGCAAACAGTCACCTAACACATGTCAGCATGCAGAATATGTGCTGCTCAAGACCATGCAGTGTGAGTGTAGACAGCCCTAGTTAATAACAGTATACATGGCTTTGATGCATGTGTGTTGTTGTTCAGTGATTGGCTACACCCTGGAACACAATGTGTGCAAGGACACAACATTGTTGTGCAAGTATTATCAGCTCTGCAATGTCCTGTGCACCATCACTCACAGGTATACATACCATGGCTGCATGTGTTATCTGTGTGTCACATAGATTTCCATGTCTGATTACAGTGTCTGTGTCTTTAGCAGATAATAGTGGGCACAGGTGTAGCACATGCATGCTATGTATACACATGGGATGAGTGGTGCATGTATACGTCATGGAATACCATGGCCATTGTACAGTAGTTATGGTGAGTGTGGGGCATATTGCAGATATGTCAGTGCCAGCAATGGCATGGCATGCTACATGACTGCAACATTAAACACTACACATACCCAATGTGTGTCATGTGACCTATACACACAATAGCATTCCAGGAGTATATGTGTCACTTTGTACAGATGCTGACTGCTATGCATATTATGTATAGTTGCATATGTTTGCACACACACAGCATGCTATGCATATTGTGTATAGGTGCATATGTTTGCACACACACAGCAATGAGGTGCAAAGCAATGACTGCTATGTGTAATACTGTGGTCACTGTAACTGGATGGGGTGTAGTACCATAAGCCATCATCATAATGCATCATGTGGTCACTCAAGGCTACTAATGTGTGACAGACCACTGCCTAGCATGCTGTACCTGAACTGCAGTGCCGTGGCTACATTCACAATTACACAGCCACTTTGTACATGGGTGTGTGAGGTGCCCAATAGGGAGCATTTCCTAACATGACTGTGTTATGTGTTGAAGAGTGTTGCACAGCCCCATGATAGGTCTCTGCCCCTCAGGTATATCATGTGTGTTGTGTGGATGACATGTGGGATACTGAAGTGTGACCTTACAGCGGGTGTGTGGTAACACCATGTGTAGCATGTTGAGGTGTACTGCGTATGACAAACATGTTATGTTGGAACAACTGTATCAACTATGCCTATCCAATGTGCAGTATGGTTTTACCACAAGTGTGTCTGATGCTCTGTGTATTGCATGTGATTGAGGCAGCTACTGACATTACTGAGATGTGCAACGTCTTACAGCAAACATGCACAGCATGCATTATGCATAGGTATGTTACGTGTACATGGCCTACACCTCACCTATGACATGCACATTTCATTACCAATATTAAAGTTATAACACACTCACCAGCATGGATCATCTGCCCTGCTGTCACACCAGAGGGACCTATAAGAATATGAGACAGTTCGTCAGTGGCCACAACTTTGACATTGCTACTGTGGGTTTGCTAAACTACAGTAGAACAACAGTCGACAGTCACATGTGTACAGATAATATTCCAAATATCAATATTGCAAAACACTAGGCAGCACAACTGCTAAACACACAGTACACATCTCACATATGCATAATCTAACAATACAGGTAACAGTAGTCTACAGATAGGGCATGTTACCCGCATGCTCCATGTCAACATGCTGGGTGGGTCCGGCCTCCATGACAACACATGTCTGTGGCAGTTGCTGTTGTTGGCCAGGAGCCACCACGCTTAGGAGCAGCTCCTCCACTCTGGGGAGGGGGGGATGAATGGCCACCCCACCACCTGTGGCAAGCTGTTGTCTATGGATATCAGACGCACACTGCCAGACATGTCTAATTAAATCACTCCAGTGATGGTGTACCTGCTCATATGTCCAGTTATGCATGCCTATGTCATTTACCCGATGAACAAGATCTTGCCACAGTGCAGTCTGCTCATTCTGTTACTGACTGCTTCTGGAAAAGAGCAGGGAGTAGTGCTGCACCAGCCTGTGGTGGATTTCCTGTTCCTCTGCTGCTGTGTAACAGGGATTATGTTGGTGGACCATCAGCCTGAAAGAGAAATGAACAATATGTGTGAGCGAGTCCTGTGGCACACTTTACACTCTTAACTACAGATATCACTTAACTGCCATATATAGCATCTGTTTGTCTGTCAGAGGATACACACGTTCAATACCACATATTGGTGCTCAGGCCACAACTGACTGACAGTGCTTGGCACACACTATATATCAAACCACTATACACCAGTACCTGGCACACTGTTTGTGACACAATGCACAACCTCGCCACAGGGGTATATATCATGCTAATGCATGAAGAAAGATGTCATCCATTGCAATGAATGTAAAGTACAGTTACAGTATTACCAGTAAACCACCCTAGTCGTTGATGCCATACCCCTGCCTAACATATGCACAGTTGTTAATATAGGTGGCATACTGCTGTAACAGACTATATATGTTGCTAGATACACATGTATACCCTGTAACACACATATGATTGTGGGCATGGTACAGGCATAATTACACACACATCAGACAAACATACAACACACCAATGTATGCCAACCCAGATGAGCTTTACCTGTGTACCATACAGTACTGTGTGCCACTACTTACAAAACCTTATGCCTGAGGTAAGTAATCTGTGCAGACTACAGGAAACACACAAGACGGTATTTCCAAGCAATGTGAACATACACCATACTGTGCTGTTTAGGCCTACAGCTTCAGGTAGTACTACAGTTCATATGGGAGTTGGATTCACCAGCAGTACCATTCACTAAGCATACATGTATTGCTTTAGCCTACAATGGGACACCGCAGTCGTCAACAAGGAACTACATCACAACGTATGCCATACTATTATGTCTGCCTAGCAATAACATACACATCTTTTGCTGGCCTCACAGCTAGGATACAAACTACCATGTCAGAAACAAATTCACACTAAGTTATCACACCTTTACAGACCTTGCACACATCCAGCGTTACACTCATTCAACCTCACATAGCAGGTATTGCATTGAGTACATGTGTGTGTGCATTGTGTCATAGGTAGGTAATACGCTATTGGCCCTAGGGCCTAGAGCAGCCTGGCCATATGCTACCCTGGCCTTTGACACACATGTAATTTGATTTCACTTGCCCCTGTCAACCAGAATCACAGAGGTGATTCCCAGGGTGTATTACCTATCTCCCAAACAATCATCAGGGGTATTTATGACAACTGCTAATGAGGAGCCTTGTTTGCTATTGCTAGGTGGTTTATTCCAGAGTATGGCATATCTCTGAGATAGAACCCTATCCCTCCAGCATGTGCTGTTTAGTGAGCTGGTGAAGTTTAGGGCCCAAGAGCATGTATCCCGGAGGGATTGTGATATGTTGACATGGTGGTTGTTAAACAGCTATGGGTGTGACATACCTCTGTATGTCTGGTAGAGGTCACATTTGTGTGGGTGGCATGCAACATAGTCTAGCTGTGGTTTTGTGAGTCAGTCTGCATAGGGCATCTGTTTAAGGCCAGTATTACTCTTTGTGAGGTATGTCTGTGGCCTTTCCACTTGCTGTAGTTGTCATGTGAGGTACATACCACACGGGGCATTGTGATGAGTAGAGGGGAACACTGACCTATATTTCCCTAGATGACACACCTTTTGTGATGACATGTACCACATAGACAGATTAAAAGACTAGTGTGGCACTGTGATTATCAAAGGGGAGGCTACTGTCCACCTGTGTCTCATGTTCCCTTATCACACCTTCATTGTTAGGTAGATTTCCACCTATGTGGTAGTTAATGGGTACAGTGTTTTGGAAAGGAGGGATGGCACTGCAGTAATGACACTGGTCTTCAGTCCATGCCTTGGTCACCACGCACCTGTTGCGGTACATATGCCCCATGCCTCTCTCTCTCTCTCTATGTATATATATATATATATATATATATATATATATATATATATACATATATATATATATATACATATATACATATATATATATATATATATATATATATATATATATATATATATATATATATATATATATATATATATATATATATATATATATATATATATATATATATATATATATATATATAGATATATACACACACACACACACACACACACACACACACACACACACACACACACACACACACACACACACACATACCTCTAAACATCCATTGCTGTACATATAGATGTACATATAGGCACATGTAGAGTCCACCTTTCATGGTGGGGATATCAATTATGCGACAGTTGTGAGATATACAGTTATGTAATAATATTGCACAGTGTTGTGCAGAATGCATTTCAGTGTCCTCAGCCCATGTAGCTTTAGCATGCCTCACTGGCTGTAACACAGCAGATCTGACAAATCAGTCCCACAGCGTTTAACCACCACATGACATATACCAGCACTGCATGCTGTTTTCTATGCCACACACTACAACCTACATAGATATATGCACATAACAACCTTCAACAACATATATATGTCCACCCTTCACTAACAGTTGCAGTATGTCCCTTGCCCTATGCACATGTGCAGATACATATAGATATGTACTGCTGCCACATATGGATGATTCACAGTGTGTAGAGTACTATTCAAGAACATCTACTACATGCCGGCAAATACATATGAGTTACATACCTTACCTTTGTATTTCTCTGCTCCGTCTGTTGTTACTGTTTTTTTTTTTGTGTGTTTTTTTTTTGGGGGGGGGGGCTTTTCTCTGTCTGTTTCTGTCTCTTTTGTCTGTGTCTCTGTCTCTGTCTCTCTCTTGCTCTCACTCTCGCTCTCTATCTCTCTGTTCCTGCAGTGATATTATTGCATGTGTGGACAGCAGGTACAGCCTGCTTTTCTAGGTATCTGCCCATGTGCATGTGACAGCCTCTGCACCAATTGGTGCCCGCCATTTATTAATTGCATGCAGCCTGATGTGTGATAATTGCAGTACTCACTGTGATTGCAGCCCACTGCTATAAAATGCTAGGTTAGGTAGGTGTAGCCCTTTCAGCTTTCCAAGGTGGGGCCCATGCTTGTTTGTGCTGGACAACGTTGTGTCAGTCAGAAGGTTGGTATATGTCTCATATCTGAAGCTAGGGTTGTAGCCAGTGATATGCATGTTGTACTCAAACCTGAATGTTGCTGCTTCCAGTACACACTTCTCAGTGTAGACTTTTACTCACCCCTCCAAATGCTAACACCGGATACATGAGAGTATGTACTTTCTTTTTGAATTAGACAATTAACTGCCATACAAAAGTAGTCATTGCAATGTATTCCTCTGGCACATGCACTGTTTGTGAACTGCTATACTGTAATTATTAAGTTACTCACTTCTGAACAGTTTGTGTTTTTTTTGTGTTGACATTAGCACAGGCTGCTCAAGACAACTGGACATATTTCAGTACTAAGTATGCCTACCTACACCCTTGGTTTTGCCAGAATACACAGGTATGTCGTTCTTTTGGGTAGGGGTGCAGAACTGCAAAGAGCATTATTTATTATTGTGTGATGTTTATTTTGCTGAACATACAGTGTTGCTGTGTACCTGTTCGTCTATCAAGGCAAGTAGTCTGTCTGCGTAGCTCCCACCTGTGGACATATCTAGATGGTAGCCAGAGGTTAGTCTATTATTCTTTGTCTGTGCACCACACCAGTCTTTTCAGCACTGGCACAATGGCATTGTCACAGTTGGTTGCTAGCAGTACATGGCTACATCCTGTGATATTTCTGTGTTGTACTCCTACATAAGGGCATGCTTGTGGAACTCCTTCCAAAGCTATTTGCAGAGTGTGTAACAGCAGAAATGCTGATATCCCTGTGTGTTTCTGCCTCTGCCAGGCCTCAGATACTCTCAGGTATATATTTGAACAGCCTCAGGTAAAGGTACATATAAGTGAGATACACCTGTAATATATTACAGACTTATTTCAGTTGAGACTTTCTTGGGAATCGGAGCATATGTATTACTACACCTTTTCTGATGTGCAAGCAGTGTCTACTCTCACTTATTGACATTATTCATTAAGGGTGATTCCCCACTTTTCTGCCTAATGTTAGTACTTTTCAGAGTGATTCAGAGGGGCATAACTAACATTTGTTTATGAATCACGGACATCCCTGTAAATCAGTCACAGTTGGGAAGTCTGGCCTCTGCCCTGTTCAACTATGCCAGTGTTTATCCTGGTCTGATACTGTGTGGGGTTTGTAAGGTGCTACTGTAACATTATTCCCTGCTAGAATGTCTGGTTCTCTTTTCACAGTCATGTCATGCAATTCCACAACAACTGCTGGTAAAGACCCACAGAACAAGACTTGTGTTATGGCATTCCCATTTTCCCTTTACATTCTCTCATTGTAATGCATGATATATTTATTTATTTCAGTACCATGTATTGTATGTCTACTGTGGCTTAGTGGTACTTTATACAGTCTAGCGTGTCCAAGGTCTGGGGTTGTAGACAGTCAGAGGTGTTTTATTTTGCTGCTGAGCAGAACAAGGGCCCTGACATAGAGTGACTAAGGCACCTTTAAGCAGTTGTAAGCGGGTTTGCGTGGGTTTGCGTGATGCTTAGCAATGCTTAGCTAAGTGCACACATGCACACACTCGCTTAAATCCGCTTACTACTGCTTAAAAGTGCTTACTCCCGCTAACCCCCAAGCTAATTTCTTTGAAAGAAAAGAAAATGGGGAGATAGGAAAGTGGTGAAAAAGGGGGCACAAAGAGGGAAAGACAGTAGGAAAACAAGCTCGGGATGTGAAGGATGGGTGTAGGGAAGGTCCATAGCTGCCCATTTCTTTACCAGCAACAGCTGTGCATATGCAATAAATTTGGAGTGAAATTTGAAATGTTCCACCCCTGGCAGAGGGGTGAGGACAACAAAGTATGTTGTACTGCCAATTATAATTATCAGTTTACATGTCCAGCGGACATGTGTGCGAAATGGGCAGCTACGTATGGGGCGTAATTTTTTTGTGGGTATAGATTGCCCTTTTTTTTTTTTCAGGTGAGAGTGGAAAGAGATAGAGGAAGTAGGTATATTTGGGGAGGTGGGTTGGGAGGTAAACAGATAAGACAAACAAGACGCATACAGGGGCGATGTATGACACATGGGGTGCGTGAACACAATTTACGGGGACGGATGTTTGGAAATCAGAAGCCCATGAGCCCACAGATGGTAACAGTGGAACTGAGATCCCCACCCATGGGCAGTCACCACTGCACCTTTACAGTCCCAAGTGTGGCTGTGCTGGGGGCTGCATAGGATGGGCAGGCTCACCCGTGAGAAGCACCACTCTTGCCTCGAGCTGGCGTAGCGTATCAGCAACTGAACGCTGGATCTCCCTACGCACCACAACCCAGACCCTTCAAAGGGTGACAGGTAGCCCTTCTCCACCCACGCTAGCACGGGGGGGATGAGCCCCATCCCATGCAGCGCTTCCACCCGAAGATGGTACAGGACGAACGGAGGAGGGGAGCCCGGGCTGGCCACCGGACCTGCTGGTGCCAGGTGCACTCGCCAGATGAGGAGGGACAGTTGGGTCTGCTGGGACCGGCCTTCCCATACGTTCTGTGATTAGGTGTGTTTAATTACAACATAAACAACAGCATTCCAAATTAGTTGTAACAGCATGCAGTAATATTCCTACTAACCCAACCCACCAAGGTTCCAACAGTTGAACAGCAGGCATGACACATGCATATATTGAACGACAGTGGACATTCCAACAGCATGCAGGGATGATTGGTAGCAACAGGCCACCATGATTGTGGTGTTTGAACATGGCACATGCATCAAAGTGAATGCAGATATTTATAGAACAATAGGACATATGTCCCAACAAATGTTTGAGATTACACATACCCATTGAGGTGTGGAATTGCATGGTTTATGCACATACAGTAGGGTGTAGAAAGAAACCTCAATTAACATCTTATAAGTACTTTTAGTCTACACTACATTCCTAGTGACTGCAGGTGTATATCCCTACATGTATTATTACACTTGCCAACATGCAATAGGTTGTGTAATGGGTTTGGCTAGTTCATTATATACCTGACCTATATCTGACATACTAACTGTCCATGATGCACATGTTACTGCTACATATTTATTGATTTTATTTATATTTCTTTATCTACATATCTGGATGTGTTCACATGACATTTTCAGTTCAATTTGTACAGAACCCTGCATTTCGTGTAGCACACTCACATTTCTGGGGAACAAATTAACAAGCTACTTGTGTGCCAGATTTATCTATGCATGCCAGCCAGTAACTGACTGTTGTGGACTGTATATATGCTTCACAGCTACTAGCACTTCCATCACCCACTTTAGATGGGCCTGCCCAACTGTGGGTTGCCAGCAGATATTAAAACAGTACTATTTGTATAATGCAAGGGTACAACAACATTTCAAAGTAAGTGACACAGACACACTCCAGGTTTTATACCTTTATTAATTACATTACACACTTTTCCACAGGCTCTCTCCTTTATTTGATATTACAGTGCATATGGAAGACATATTCAAGACATATTATACCTTAATTAATAGGTTAGAACACTCTTTTTCAGGCTCGCTCACTTATTTTATATGACAGTACCTGCAGAGTTATTATTCCGGACATATTTTACCTTTCTTAATGGGTTACTACAGTCTTTTCTGGCTCTCTGACTTATTTTATATAACAGTACATGCAGAGGACTTATTCAGGGCATTTTACGGCTGTATTATTGGACTACAACACTTTCTTTCAGGCTCTCTCACCTATTTTATATAACAATACATGCAGAATATTCACTAACCTGCCTGGTGGCACAGCCTTAGCAGCCTATCTGCATAGGCTTGCTGATTCGCTGCACGGACACCTGCAGCTGTGAAATAAATGAAGGGATATTGAGACATGCCTATCCATTATACAGAATCAATTATCATTTCATACATACTGCATTCCATGGCTACCTACTCAGTTGTGGTGCATCTTGCATCCCACAGGCCTCCTGTATCCATTGATTCAGTAGGTCCTGCTTCCGTCTCTTCAGGTCTTCATGGTGGTGATGGACCTGCTCACCAGTCCAAGAAATGCCTGTGACACTGGTGAGATCATGAGCTAACCGGTTCCAAGCCTCTGCCTTGTACTCCGTCCCTTGGAACTGGCCCTGCAGGAGGCTTGACTCATGACGGTGGACAAAGATCCAAACCATGTATTTTGACTCCTCAATGCCCCAACGTTGCGCTCGGAAGCATGTACCCTCTCCAGAACCAGCCATTCTAACTGCAGATGGGAGCTCCAATCAGTTATGGTGAGTATTCCCACCTATGGGGCTTAAATATGCCGCATTTCCCCACACTTTTTTGTGATTGGCCATTTTTGAAAATTCTCGGCTGACTGCAGACCTGCTTAGTAATGGTTATTCTACCATTTATAAGTATATGTATGTTAACAGTGGCTGTTTATCTTAAGCTGTCATAGCTTAGTGGTTCTGTACTTTGATTATGGTGCACAGAGTCCTGGGATTGAACCTTGTCATTGCATTTTATTTTACTACTGTCCAGACAGGCTAGGGGGTGTGGCTGTGTTTAAGCAACTTTGCTCAACGTTGCTCCACATTGCCCTATGGTACGCTGGTTGGCACGGCGCACCTCCGCACAAACCTATTGCACTGGGTAAAGCACTATTTAGCTATGGGCAACTCTATTGTGCTGGGTAAAGCGCTGCTTAACTACGGGCAACTATATTGCACTGGGTAAAGTGCTGCTTAACTGCGGGCAACTATATTGCGCTGGGTAAAGCGCTGCTTAACTGCGGCCAATTATATGTCAGGATCCTTTATAAATATATATTTTGTTCACTGATACATAGGCCATTTCAATGCTTTTTAGTAAAATTTTAATCATATATGTCAGGAATTATTTCATATACTAATTTAGAACATAAATAGGAAGGGGAGTGGTGGGACTCGAACCGTGAATGCCTCCTCTTTGTGTGGATGCTCTACCATTACGCTATTGCTATTAGGCGTAATTTGCATAAACATTCCTTCTTATGCTCTTCCATGTTGGGATTGCCAACTGCAGCTAAGCAATGGGCACACCTGCACACACACACACAAATACGGGCAGCTATATCGGGAATTAGAAAAAAAAAATAAATGTTTTACTTTTTATAACTGTGCTGGGGGGTTACATTGTCAGGGAGTGTGGCGTTGTGTACATGGACATATGAGCAGACTCGCTCTTGTGTGTTGACATTTGGCATTTCGGACACTTGCAGGGATGTGGACCTTTAGACTGCTTGGCAGTCGGACACGCCCCCTGCTTTCCTGCATGGTCCATGTTAGACTTGCAGTTGAGTCAGCATGCCCTCATGAATATTCATGGCATGCTGATGTCATACCATTCAACTGCAGCCTCCAAGTAAGACTTATTTAGTCTTACATGGAGGATTCGTGAATCCGGGGGAATATGTATCTTAAATTGGTGGGACAAAATGAAATCTGGCTGATTAGGTCATGTACTTTACTAAACAGTAGTAAGGAGAGATATCATGCAGAATATGAAATTTACAAAATTCTTAAATATATCTACAAAGATGATCAGATCCTTCAAAACTACAGCAACAATTAAAAAGAAACAATCGGCACTAGCACAAATTTTTATATTTTATAAAAGAGGAGTGGGTTGAAACATTATGGAATCAGAATAAAGAGTGAAGACTATCTCATAAGGTATTTAGGAAGTATGTTTTTTGTTTTTTACTTTTATAGATTTAACATGTGTTTGCAATGTTATAATATAGCTAGTGAGGTAGTTTTTATCAACTTTTTTAGAGGATATTATGTGTGTAATGTCATCTTTTTTTCACTTTGTACTGAAAAAAAAAAGATAAAAAATTATATCCATTGGGCACGAAACCCGCATTACAGGCCTAGAGTCAGCATCTCATTACTGAATGGAAATCAAATGGGACACCATTAGGATGCTAGCTTTAACCTCCTGTCAATTTAAAATCCAGTAAAAATTATATTGTTAACAAATTCCTCTAAAAGGTTTCAAGCTTTTGTAAGATCTATTTCAAATGGAAAAAGGGAAAAAAATATGCTGTCAAGAACAATGTAGCACATATTGTGAAAGATTACCCAAGCAAATACTTAGCTGTCCCCTAACACATTTCAGATATAGTCCCCTAACACATTTCAGATAAAGCAATCAGTTCATCAGTCCTTTATAAGAAGAAAGCAAGAGAATGAGTGAAAAAATGAACTAAATCTATATCTTTATCTATATCGATATCTAATCTATATCTATATCTATAGCTATATCTACAGCGATCTAAAAGTAGAAATGTCAATAATAAAATGACCATCAAGATAGAATCATATGTGTAATAGATTGACAGGTAAAAATGTGAAATATTTGTACAAAAGACTGAAATGCACATCAACATCATACTTAATCTCATGAAAAGCCCCAGCAGTGAAGGAGTAATATTTAACATAACTGATATTAACATGAATTTAACATTTTTTGAGCTGCAAGGCATTGCTGCTGCACACTTGAACATTGCAGTTGAAATCATCGCTCTACTGCCATTTGGTGTGACAGTGGAGATGATATAAACAATTGGTGGTATGCGAAGATTAGCCCCCCACATTAGCTGTGGACACAGCTTTCCTCTGCAAAACTGGAACAGTTAATGCTTTATCCATTGTGTGCACACAAAGGTCTGTCTTGAATTTAAAGTTTAACATGTTTTTCAGAGTGCAAGAAGACATCAGTGCCGTTACGTTACTGCAGAATTATGCTGTTTGAAACCTATGTATTTCACATGTGACTGTAGTTCATAGGGTCATAGGTGTGTACTAGGATAACAACCACTGGGGCCTTTTTAAGCCTAAACATGCATCCCAAATTTCCCAAATGTCTGACATGTTCTGGTAGCCTTGATAAGTGGAAGCAGGTTGCTTGGGAGATGAAACATTTCAGGTACTTGGGAAATAAACCATTTAAAGGCTTCCTTTGTCTATTAGAGACATATGTGCCAAACCAGGGATGACATTTCTGTTCTCCATCCAATTGTCCAACTTAGATTTGAATTGGGTTAGAGAGGAACTCTGCTTCACATGGATACATAGCTTGTTCCAGAGAAAGAGTATAGTATTTGCGATTCATACCTCTCTCTCCAGCAGGTCCTATTCATATCACAGGTAAGGTTTAAGTGTTTATAATGGGTGATTCTGGTGTTGTTTGTTTAGTAGATATGCAAGAAGTACATCAGGGTGGGGTCCGACAATGTCTTGGATGCTAGACATAGATCTCTCCTCAACAGCCTTTAGAAGACAGAATACAGGGACAGGGCTTTGACATAGTTGGATAGGGCATGTTACTTACTGACACCCTGTATTCTTTTAGTGATTAACGTCTGTTGACATTCAAATGTTTCATGTGCCTGGTTAGATAAATACAAATGTGAGTATTGTACTGAATGATAGGTCTGATGAATGACAAATAGAGTGGAACTATGACCTCCTTGGACCTAGATGCCATACATTTGTTTATATGTTACACATCATAGAATGATTTCTTCAATACTATAGACATGTGATGATCAAAAGCTAGCCTACTTTCTATGTGTGATCCCCAATTCCCTAACTACTATGTGACTCTTAGGGGTATGTTGTTAATACAATATTTACCAGGGGTGGATGACATCCTAAAGGATACTACTATGCATTTCTTTCTATTTTGTTTTAGTCCATACCTCTGACACAAGTCATTTGCCTCTATTGGACACACTTGGAAACTTCACGAAGCAGATCCCAAAAAGGAGCTATACCAGGGCCAATCCCTGAGGGGCTCTGTTTATGACTAGCCTCTTTGAAGAGGCGGACTCCCCAATTCTAACTTTCTGGGCCATTTCTGTGAGCCAGCTGGCTATCAGCTGGTTGACATAAAAGGTTTATACCTAACCTCTTGAGTTTGTCTACAATGTCTGAGTGGGGCATTGCGTCCAATGCCTCCGGTTAGGGCAAGGTAGGCAGTGTGAACAGTTTTGCTCAAAGAAGTTCACCAGGTTGAGTAGGCATGACTTGCCCTTACAAAACTAAATGGGGTTGGGTCCAGTGTCTGGAGGTTTACTGTGTCATTATTGATCATTTCCATGATAAGTATTTCCAGGCCTTTGCATATGAGACTAATGAGACTTATGGGTCTGTAGTTCCAGGTTCTACGAAGTGGGATGATGGTTGCTGTTCACCATTAATACTGATTCCAGAGGGCTATATATATATATATATATATATATATATAATGTTGCTTCCAGTACACACTTCTCAGTGTAGACTTTTACTCACGCCTCCAAATGCTAAAACCGGATACATGAGAGTATGTACTTTCTTTTTGAATTAGACAATTAACTGCCATACAAAAGTAGTCATTGCAATGTATTCCTCTGGCACATGCACTGTTTGTGAACTGCTATACTGTAATTATTAAGTTACTCACTTCTGAACAGTTTGTGTTTTTTTTGTGTTGACATTAGCACAGGCTGCTCAAGACAACTGGACATATTTCAGTACTAAGTATGCCTACCTACACCCTTGGTTTTGCCAGAATACACAGGTATGTCGTTCTTTTGGGTAGGGGTGCAGAACTGCAAAGAGCATTATTTATTATTGTGTGATGTTTATTTTGCTGAACATACAGTGTTGCTGTGTACCTGTTCGTCTATCAAGGCAAGTAGTCTGTCTGCGTAGCTCCCACCTGTGGACATATCTAGATGGTAGCCAGAGGTTAGTCTATTATTCTTTGTCTGTGCACCACACCAGTCTTTTCAGCACTGGCACAATGGCATTGTCACAGTTGGTTGCTAGCAGTACATGGCTACATCCTGTGATATTTCTGTGTTGTACTCCTACATAAGGGCATGCTTGTGGAACTCCTTCCAAAGCTATTTGCAGAGTGTGTAACAGCAGAAATGCTGATATCCCTGTGTGTTTCTGCCTCTGCCAGGCCTCAGATACTCTCAGGTATATATTTGAACAGCCTCAGGTAAAGGTACATATAAGTGAGATACACCTGTAATATATTACAGACTTATTTCAGTTGAGACTTTCTTGGGAATCGGAGCATATGTATTACTACACCTTTTCTGATGTGCAAGCAGTGTCTACTCTCACTTATTGACATTATTCATTAAGGGTGATTCCCACTTTTCTGCCTAATGTTAGTACTTTTCAGAGTGATTCAGAGGGGCATAACTAACATTTGTTTATGAATCACGGACATCCCTGTAAATCAGTCACAGTTGGGAAGTCTGGCCTCTGCCCTGTTCAACTATGCCAGTGTTTATCCTGGTCTGATACTGTGTGGGGTTTGTAAGGTGCTACTGTAACATTATTCCCTGCTAGAATGGCTGGTTCTCTTTTCACAGTCATGTCATGCAATTCCACAACAACTGCTGGTAAAGACCCACAGAACAAGACTTGTGTTATGGCATTCCCATTTTCCCTTTACATTCTCTCATTGTAATGCATGATATATTTATTTATTTCAGTACCATGTATTGTATGTCTACTGTGGCTTAGTGGTACTTTATACAGTCTAGCGTGTCCAAGGTCTGGGGTTGTAGACAGTCAGAGGTGTTTTATTTTGCTGCTGAGCAGAACAAGGGCCCTGACATAGAGTGACTAAGGCACCTTTAAGCAGTTGTAAGCGGGTTTGCGTGGGTTTGCGTGATGCTTAGCAATGCTTAGCTAAGTGCACA
The DNA here is from genome assembly GCF_019279795.1 of Protopterus annectens. NCBI lineage: Eukaryota > Metazoa > Chordata > Ceratodontiformes > Protopteridae > Protopterus > Protopterus annectens. The sequence goes on along the minus strand of NC_056736.1, from coordinate 196,748,403 downwards.
CATGCACACACTCGCTTAAATCCGCTTACTACTGCTTAAAAGTGCTTACTCCCGCTAACCCCCAAGCTAATTTCTTTGAAAGAAAAGAAAATGGGGAGATAGGAAAGTGGTGAAAAAGGGGGCACAAAGAGGGAAAGACAGTAGGAAAACAAGCTCGGGATGTGAAGGATGGGTGTAGGGAAGGTCCATAGCTGCCCATTTCTTTACCAGCAACAGCTGTGCATATGCAATAAATTTGGAGTGAAATTTGAAATGTTCCACCCCTGGCAGAGGGGTGAGGACAACAAAGTATGTTGTACTGCCAATTATAATTATCAGTTTACATGTCCAGCGGACATGTGTGCGAAATGGGCAGCTACGTATGGGGCGTAATTTTTTTGTGGGTATAGATTGCCCTTTTTTTTTTTTCAGGTGAGAGTGGAAAGAGAGATAGAGGAAGTAGGTATATTTGGGGAGGTGGGTTGGGGAGGTAAACAGATAAGACAAACAAGACGCATACAGGGGCGATGTATGACACATGGGGTGCGTGAACACAATTTACGGGGACGGATGTTTGGAAATCAAAAGCCCATGAGCCCACAGATGGTAACAGTGGAACTGAGATCCCCACCCATGGGCAGTCACCACTGCACCTTTACAGTCCCAAGTGTGGCTGTGCTGGGGGCTGCATAGGATGGGCAGGCTCACCCGTGAGAAGCACCACTCTTGCCTCGAGCTGGCGTAGCGTATCAGCAACTGAACGCTGGATCTCCCTACGCACCACAACCCAGACCCTTCAAAGGGTGACAGGTAGCCCTTCTCCACCCACGCTAGCACGGGGGATGAGCCCCATCCCATGCAGCGCTTCCACCAAGATGGTACAGGACTAACGGAGGAGGGAGCCCGGCTGGCCACCGGACCTGCTGGTGCCAGGTGCACTCGCCAGATGAGGAGGGACAGTTGGGTCTGCTGGGACCGCCTTCCCATACGCTCTGTGATTAGGTGTGTTTAATTACAACATAAACAACAGCATTCCAAATTAGTTGTAACAGCATGCAGTAATATTCCTACTAACCCAACCCACCAAGGTTCCAACAGTTGAACAGCAGGCATGACACATGCATATATTGAACGACAGTGGACATTCCAACAGCATGCAGGGATGATTGGTAGCAACAGGCCACCATGATTGTGGTGTTTGAACATGGCACATGCATCAAAGTGAATGCAGATATTTATAGAACAATAGGACATATGTCCCAACAAATGTTTGAGATTACACATACCCATTGAGGTGTGGAATTGCATGGTTTATGCACATACAGTAGGGTGTAGAAAGAAACCTCAATTAACATCTTATAAGTACTTTTAGTCTACACTACATTCCTAGTGACTGCAGGTGTATATCCCCTACATGTATTATTACACTTGCCAACATGCAATAGGTTGTGTAATGGGTTTGGCTAGTTCATTATATACCTGACCTATATCTGACATACTAACTGTCCATGATGCACATGTTACTGCTACATATTTATTGATTTTATTTATATTTCTTTATCTACATATCTGGATGTGTTCACATGACATTTTCAGTTCAATTTGTACAGAACCCTGCATTTCGTGTAGCACACTCACATTTCTGGGGAACAAATTAACAAGCTACTTGTGTGCCAGATTTATCTATGCATGCCAGCCAGTAACTGACTGTTGTGGACTGTATATATGCTTCACAGCTACTAGCACTTCCATCACCCACTTTAGATGGGCCTGCCCAACTGTGGGTTGCCAGCAGATATTAAAACAGTACTATTTGTATAATGCAAGGGTACAACAACATTTCAAAGTAAGTGACACAGACACACTCCAGGTTTTATACCTTTATTAATTACATTACACACTTTTCCACAGGCTCTCTCCTTTATTTGATATTACAGTGCATATGGAAGACATATTCAAGACATATTATACCTTAATTAATAGGTTAGAACACTCTTTTTCAGGCTCGCTCACTTATTTTATATGACAGTACCTGCAGAGTTATTATTCTGGACATATTTTACCTTTCTTAATGGGTTACTACAGTCTTTTTCTGGCTCTCTGACTTATTTTATATAACAGTACATGCAGAGGACTTATTCAGGGCATTTTACGGCTGTATTATTGGACTACAACACTTTCTTTCAGGCTCTCTCACCTATTTTATATAACAATACATGCAGAATATTCACTAACCTGCCTGGTGGCACAGCCTTAGCAGCCTATCTGCATAGGCTTGCTGATTCGCTGCACGGACACCTGCAGCTGTGAAATAAATGAAGGGATATTGAGACATGCCTATCCATTATACAGAATCAATTATCATTTCATACATACTGCATTCCATGGCTACCTACTCAGTTGTGGTGCATCTTGCATCCCACAGGCCTCCTGTATCCATTGATTCAGTAGGTCCTGCTTCCGTCTCTTCAGGTCTTCATGGTGGTGATGGACCTGCTCACCAGTCCAAGAAATGCCTGTGACACTGGTGAGATCATGAGCTAACCGGTTCCAAGCCTCTGCCTTGTACTCCATCCCTTGGAACTGGCCCTGCAGGAGGCTTGACTCATGACGGTGGACAAAGATCCAAACCATGTATTTTGACTCCTCAATGCCCCAACGTTGCGCTCGGAAGCATGTACCCTCTCCAGAACCAGCCATTCTAACTGCAGATGGGAGCTCCAATCAGTTATGGTGAGTATTCCCACCTATGGGGCTTAAATATGCCGCATTTCCCCACACTTTTTTGTGATTGGCCATTTTTGAAAATTCTCGGCTGACTGCAGACCTGCTTAGTAATGGTTATTCTACCATTTATAAGTATATGTATGTTAACAGTGGCTGTTTATCTTAAGCTGTCATAGCTTAGTGGTTCTGTACTTTGATTATGGTGCACAGAGTCCTGGGATTGAACCTTGTCATTGCATTTTATTTTACTACTGTCCAGACAGGCTAGGGGGTGTGGCTGTGTTTAAGCAACTTTGCTCAACGTTGCTCCACATTGCCCTATGGTACGCTGGTTGGCACGGCGCACACCTCCGCACAAACCTATTGCACTGGGTAAAGCACTATTTAGCTATGGGCAACTCTATTGTGCTGGGTAAAGCGCTGCTTAACTACGGGCAACTATATTGCACTGGGTAAAGTGCTGCTTAACTGCGGGCAACTATATTGCGCTGGGTAAAGCGCTGCTTAACTGCGGCCAATTATATGTCAGGATCCTTTATAAATATATATTTTGTTCACTGATACATAGGCCATTTCAATGCTTTTTAGTAAAATTTTAATCATATATGTCAGGAATTATTTCATATACTAATTTAGAACATAAATAGGAAGGGGAGTGGTGGGACTCGAACCGTGAATGCCTCCTCTTTGTGTGGATGCTCTACCATTACGCTATTGCTATTAGGCGTAATTTGCATAAACATTCCTTCTTATGCTCTTCCATGTTGGGATTGCCAACTGCAGCTAAGCAATGGGCACACCTGCACACACACACACAAATACGGGCAGCTATATCGGGAATTAGAAAAAAAAAATAAATGTTTTACTTTTTATAACTGTGCTGGGGGGTTACATTGTCAGGGAGTGTGGCGTTGTGTACATGGACATATGAGCAGACTCGCTCTTGTGTGTTGACATTTGGCATTTCGGACACTTGCAGGGATGTGGACCTTTAGACTGCTTGGCAGTCGGACACGCCCCCTGCTTTCCTGCATGGTCCATGTTAGACTTGCAGTTGAGTCAGCATGCCCTCATGAATATTCATGGCATGCTGATGTCATACCATTCAACTGCAGCCTCCAAGTAAGACTTATTTAGTCTTACATGGAGGATTCGTGAATCCGGGGGAATATGTATCTTAAATTGGTGGGACAAAATGAAATCTGGCTGATTAGGTCATGTACTTTACTAAACAGTAGTAAGGAGAGATATCATGCAGAATATGAAATTTACAAAATTCTTAAATATATCTACAAAGATGATCAGATCCTTCAAAACTACAGCAACAATTAAAAAGAAACAATCGCACTAGCACAAATTTTATATTTTATAAAAGAGGAGTGGGTTGAAACATTATGGAATCAGAATAAAGAGTGAAGACTATCTCATAAGGTATTTAGGAAGTATGTTTTTTGTTTTTTACTTTTATAGATTTAACATGTGTTTGCAATGTTATAATATAGCTAGTGAGGTAGTTTTTATCAACTTTTTTAGAGGATATTATGTGTGTAATGTCATCTTTTTTTCACTTTGTACTGAAAAAAAAAAGATAAAAAATTATATCCATTGGGCACGAAACCCGCATTGCAGGCCTAGAGTCAGCATCTCATTACTGAATGGAAATCAAATGGGACACCATTAGGATGCTAGCTTTAACCTCCTGTCAATTTAAAATCCAGTAAAAATTATATTGTTAACAAATTCCTCTAAAAGGTTTCAAGCTTTTGTAAGATCTATTTCAAATGGAAAAAGGGAAAAAATATGCTGTCAAGAACAATGTAGCACATATTGTGAAAGATTACCCAAGCAAATACTTAGCTGTCCCCTAACACATTTCAGATATAGTCCCCTAACACATTTCAGATAAAGCAATCAGTTCATCAGTCCTTTATAAGAAGAAAGCAAGAGAATGAGTGAAAAAATGAACTAAATCTATATCTTTATCTATATCGATATCTAATCTATATCTATATCTATAGCTATATCTACAGCGATCTAAAAGTAGAAATGTCAATAATAAAATGACCATCAAGATAGAATCATATGTGTAATAGATTGACAGGTAAAAATGTGAAATATTTGTACAAAAGACTGAAATGCACATCAACATCATACTTAATCTCATGAAAAGCCCCAGCAGTGAAGGAGTAATATTTAACATAACTGATATTAACATGAATTTAACATTTTGAGCTGCAAGGCATTGCTGCTGCACACTTGAACATTGCAGTTGAAATCATCGCTCTACTGCCATTTGGTGTGACAGTGGAGATGATATAAACAATTGGTGGTATGCGAAGATTAGCCCCCCACATTAGCTGTGGACACAGCTTTCCTCTGCAAAACTGGAACAGTTAATGCTTTATCCATTGTGTGCACACAAAGGTCTGTCTTGAATTTAAAGTTTAACATGTTTTTCAGAGTGCAAGAAGACATCAGTGCCGTTACGCTACTGCAGAATTATGCTGTTTGAAACCTATGTATTTCACATGTGACTGTAGTTCATAGGGTCATAGGTGTGTACTAGGATAACAACCACTGGGGCCTTTTTAAGCCTAAACATGCATCCCAAATTTCCCAAATGTCTGACATGTTCTGGTAGCCTTGATAAGTGGAAGCAGGTTGCTTGGGAGATGAAACATTTCAGGTACTTGGGAAATAAACCATTTAAAGGCTTCCTTTGTCTATTAGAGACATATGTGCCAAACCAGGGATGACATTTCTGTTCTCCATCCAATTGTCCAACTTAGATTTGAATTGGGTTAGAGAGGAACTCTGCTTCACATGGATACATAGCTTGTTCCAGAGAAAGAGTATAGTATTTGCGATTCATACCTCTCTCTCCAGCAGGTCCTATTCATATCACAGGTAAGGTTTAAGTGTTTATAATGGGTGATTCTGGTGTTGTTTGTTTAGTAGATATGCAAGAAGTACATCAGGGTGGGGTCCGACAATGTCTTGGATGCTAGACATAGATCTCTCCTCAACAGCCTTTAGAAGACAGAATACAGGGACAGGGCTTTGACATAGTTGGATAGGGCATGTTACTTACTGACACCCTGTATTCTTTTAGTGATTAACGTCTGTTGACATTCCAAATGTTTCATGTGCCTGGTTAGATAAATACAAATGTGAGTATTGTACTGAATGATAGGTCTGATGAATGACAAATAGAGTGGAACTATGACCTCCTTGGACCTAGATGCCATACATTTGTTTATATGTTACACATCATAGAATGATTTCTTCAATACTATAGACATGTGATGATCAAAAGCTAGCCTACTTTCTATGTGTGATCCCCAATTCCCTAACTACTATGTGACTCTTAGGGGTATGTTGTTAATACAATATTTACCAGGGGTGGATGACATCCTAAAGGATACTACTATGCATTTCTTTCTATTTTGTTTTAGTCCATACCCTGACACAAGTCATTTGCCTCTATTGGACACACTTGGAAACTTCACGAAGCAGATCCCAAAAAGGAGCTATACCAGGGCCAATCCCTGAGGGGCTCTGTTTATGACTAGCCTCTTTGAAGAGGCGGACTCCCCAATTCTAACTTTCTGGGCCATTTCTGTGAGCCAGCTGGCTATCAGCTGGTTGACATAAAAGGTTTATACCTAACCTCTTGAGTTTGTCTACAATGTCTGAGTGGGGCATTCGCCCAATGCCTCCGGTTAGGGCAAGGTAGGCAGTGTGAACAGTTTTGCTCAAAGAAGTTCACCAGGTTGAGTAGGCATGACTTGCCCTTACAAAACTAAATGGGGTTGGGTCCAGTGTCTGGAGGTTTACTGTGTCATTATTGATCATTTCCATGATAAGTATTTCCAGGCCTTTGCATATGAGACTAATGAGACTTATGGGTCTGTAGTTCCAGGTTCTACGAAGTGGGATGATGGTTGCTGTTCACCATTAATACTGATTCCAGAGGGCTATATATATATATATATATATATATATATATATATATATATATATATATATATATATATATATATATATTTCATGCTATTTAGAAGGCATCATGGGATATTATCTGGGCCTATCAAAATAGTGTTCTTGGCCATATAGCATTAAGGAACTGTACCCTAGTGATAGTAAAGAGTTTTATTTGATGGCATTTCCTGAGAGAGGCTGAGGGGAGAGAGGTGTAAAATTAAATAAGGCTAAGTAATTTGTGGAAATTTAATTTGTGCCTGGATATAGGTAAGTACTATTCTAACTGCCATTCTGGGCCATTTTAAGCCTAACCTTATAAAGTTAAGAATCAAACCCTGTACATTTTGTCTGTGAGTTAAACACCTTATCCATTATGCCAATCTCCACAAACCCCACCCAACATCCTGTCCAGATGAAATGTGTAGTTTTAGAGCATTTTCAGTATCAATCTCTCTGTGTGTATCTCTCTCTCTCTATGTATATATATATATATATATATATATATATATATATATATATAGATAGATAGATAGATATATACATATATATGCTGTATCTATCTATATGTCTATGTCTATATATATATATATATTTATCTATATCTATATGTATAGATGTATAGATATATATGTGTATACATGTAGATATACATAGATAGATAGATAGACAGATAGATAGATAGATAGATAGATAGATAGATAGATAGATAGATAGATAGATAGATAGATATACATGGGAGCCATGAATTTGATTGAGTTGTTCAGTTACAAAATTTTCTTGACTAAACAGATGGTCAACAAGTGGAAGAGATCACAAATATTCTCATGGTTGAACATGCCCTTTCTCCAGATACTGCACAATCTCCGAGTTAGTATATATAATTATCAGAGGGTGTGGGGTGCAGGGGGTGTTAACCAAATGCAAAAAAATATGTTGTTTTTTTTTTAAGTTTTGTGCTTGCATGAACCAAGACTATCACTTGACACACATACAGTAAAATGTCAACATTTATGTTGTCGACATTTTGTGGTCAACATTTTGCACCTCAATGTTTTGGTTCTTTGATGATATTCAATATACCCTAATGTCTAGTGTGTGTGTGTGTGTGTGTGTGTGCGTGTGTGTGTGTGTGTGTGTGTGTGTGTGTGTGTGTGTGTGTGTGTGTGTGTGTGTGTGTGTGTGTGTGTGTGTGTGTGTGTGTGTGTGTGTGTGTGTGTGTGTGTGTGTGTGTGTGTGTGTGTGTGTGTGCAAGTGTATATATCTACATGCATACATATATCTATCTATATATACATATACATATATATATATATATATATATATATATATATATATATATATATGTATGTATATATCCATATAGACTGATAGATAGAGAGATAGATATACTTAAGGTAGACAATGAAGGCACACACTTGTTAAAAAAAAAAAGAAAAAGAAAGAAACAAGTCCATTCTTACAAACAAAAATGAAACTGGAAAAGGTATCCCATTTGGATGGCACAGTATTTACAAACCTATAGACAGTTTATGCTGCATCTTAACTCATAAACAGCTATCTGGTGCGGAAAGTCACACATATAGCAGCCTACACACATCTTGCATTCCAGAGCATTTTCTGAAAATTCAGCTTAAACAGCATAAGATAAACAAATGTAAATATTTTGTGAACAATAAAAGCTATCAAAACTGTACAAACAGCAATGTTATCAGTAAGAAGTATCCCTTACAGTGATAATAGTCGGTTCATTCGGAGTCTTTTCAATAAATATGGCTATAGACTGTAATACACAAACTCCAAATTACATTTTTTTAAACTTTCACAAGCAAATTATTATATCTTAAAAACTGTACAACCTAGACATATATTGTTAAAACAATTTAGCATTCACATGACAACAAGAAATTACTCTATAAGTGGATGTTTGCCTTGATATTTTCAGAAATATGAAAACTTAAGCTTAATTATATAATTAGAAATACAGATATTACTGGATATCTCTTAAGATAGGCAACTTGCAGTGTAAATATCAAAGCCAGTTTTATTCACCATCATTTAAAGTTTCATTTAATGTCATGCAACAGTTTGTTAGTCACTTGGTTTTTGACGTATTAAGTACATATGGAAATATTGATTATTTTCATAATTATCAACAAATAACTGGCACTATTTCCAGAACAGAATGATATAAAATGATATAAACCAGTATCCAGTGGAAACAACAATCTCAGTGTCATTTTCTTAATAGCTCATTTGCCCTTTCTAATAGTATTACTAGCTGGTAAGTCACTTGGTTGAAGAATCCAGGCCCAAAAAAATTCTGGATGCCATAGATAGCTATGGGTGTAAACTAAAAGTAATCAAAAAAGGCATTATAGGTTTGAATGTGTTAAAGTAATTCTTTATAGCCCTTACAAGTACTCCTCTGTTATGGTTCAGTCACAGACAGTCCCAAACAACATCTCTACTAACAGGCTGACAAATAGCTTCAGACCCTATGAAACCTTCCTCTTTGCTCCATTAAACAAAAATTGTTACTTTAACCTACCTCAGGTTAATACCATCTAGCTCTATGAAACTGGTCAGAGAACCTATAGTTTGGACTAATATATACCTAAGACAATGGAACAAACTCTTTTCATAGAAGTAGTCATAGGCAATAACTTTTCATTAACTGACTAATGCAGAAAATTTCCAGATGGAGTATTGTTAGAGTTTAACAGACACATGCCACTTAATGCAGTTTTAGAGGCACACTGCCAACCTTCAGTGGGCAATATAGTTCAACTCCCCGTTCTACTGGCACAAAGCATCAGTTTTGGAATCAGAGCAATAGGCTGCGGGACCATAACAATTCATTGATGATCCTTTCAGCTAATGCACTTCTATAAGTTATGGTGCATTGAAATTATACCACAATTACTAACTGCCAGTTATGCAGAATTTGTACTCTATCTGGTGATCTATAGTAGATAAACATCAGTGTGGCTAGTAACACAATGACATTTTTTCCTAGACTATGATGTACTACCCTTTGATTACTGTGCTTTAGCCTAGCCAGCAGCCTGACAATTCCTTGGAACATTCCCCATTCATTCTGCTGTTTATCTGTTTGCTGTGCTCCAGGTTTTGATTGTCATTTTATCTTCAGAACACCTCTACAGACTTTACTCTCTGAAGAGTGAATCAGAGTATTCATTCAATACCTTTGCTTTTGTCTCAGCTTTCTTTGGTCACCCTCCCACTTGTGCTCATCCTTGGAAGCCTTGTTATGCCCTCTTTTGCTTTCTTCTGTGCTCCAGCTTCCTTTTAGATCCCTTATGCTAACTGCTTTTCAGCTCCTACTTTTGTAAAATTTGCTAGTTGTCTTGCATTTTTGCTTGCCTCCTTGGAGTATACTTCTTTACCTTCTAACTACCTTCCTCTCTTGTTCTTCTTTGTCCTTAATTTTGCTCCATTGTCTAGCCACACATTTATTTGTGACCATATTGCCCACCTTCTTGTCTTCTCTTCTCACTTTCCTCATACCGAGTTAGATTGTCCAGCTGGGAAAGGTCCATTTTAAGTGGAAGCACTTGAAGAACGTCAACATGGTATTACATTTGTAAATACAGAGAACAAAGAATAGTGAATAATTCAACATAACACAGAAAAAATGTTATTTGTTACGTAACAGCCTACAAGCAATAGTTTCTTTATATAATAATTTGTAATAATCAAAAGACCAAATGTGATGGTGAAGCTTGCACTATGTTTTCTAACTTAAATATGACACTATGATAATAAACTAGCAAATGAAGGGGGATACAGTAACAGAACTAGCACAAAATATTCTACTTTCAGCATAATGTTGTGCTAGTAAATTAGCTAAGAGAAAAGTAATGGAGAATAGATACAGAAGCAAGGGAAAATGTTAAAAGACTGAAATAGGTAATATAATTCAGTCTGTACAACAATAAATTTAATAAACTGTGATTGAATTATTCACTATTTAATAATTAGTCCATATTAAACTATCTGTATCAAAGTTACTTCTCATTGCAATAATAGATGACTCAAAATACAGTTTTACCTTTCCCTTAAGCAGACTCTTTAACTCCTTTTATTATTTCAGGAAGTTATTAAACTCAGACAAGGTAGCACCCACACAATTCTTTACATTCTTTATATTTTTTCAAGTACAGGATGTAATATATTTGACAAAATCCAAAACGGAGCTGTGACAGCCCCAAATAAAGGCTGCATATCAAGTAGTAAGCATGCCAATAGCCAAGTATAAGGCCATTGGCATTGCAAGCAAAAAATATATACAAAAATCAACTTTTATTTTTTTTAGCTAATATCGGCTGTTTAAGTGTAGGGCAGTGACATGCAAATGAGATCGGGTGGAAAATAGCAAAATAAACCTAAAATAAGCAGTCTAACAAAAATCCGTATTCTACCATGCAAGTCAATGGCAGGCAGAAGACAACCTGGCAAGTGAGTAGTGGTTGCTAAGGGGAGAAGCTGAATGTAAGACATGTAACTATGCATTACAAGGCAATCCTATGCAAATGAGGGGAAGGATAGTGAATCCCAGTTTTCCCCAGCATGTGAGTCATGTCCCAAGAGCGTAAGAGTAGGAATAGGTTGGTGCAAGCCTAGGAGTTAGGTGACATCATGGGGGTGTGTGTCAGGCATACTGTAAGCAGATTGGAGTCCTGTGGCTCGGGTTTGCACCTAGCTTAGCACAGCTAAGCTAGGAGGTGTGTCTAAATCTGCCTAGCACTCTTTACAAAGTCTAAGCGGGAGTGCATGCCGCGCACCGGGTTTTACATGAAGAAAAAAGAAGTTAAACCACATTTGAGCACTCTGTTTATGCAGCGCGCGCACGGGCTTAAACAGGAAGGTGAAAACAGCAGTAGGAAGGTAATTAAGGAAAACTAACTTAGCTGGCAGGTGAAATGTTTCAGAATCAGCCAATTACACAGGCAGGAGACCAGACCATCTCAGAACACTACTATAAACTAAGCAAACACCTTCCCCTCTGGTTTTCCCCACACTCTACACCACCAGTGTAAACAATCGGGGAACTTTTAACACTCACAATAGCAAAATGATAGGGGTTGCAATAGCTATCATACAACTTGTGGAAGAGGTTGAAGGTGGTGAGGATGTGAATGCTCTCAACCAACCCACAGTGAGGAGATGGAGAAGAGTGTACAGACCCAGGGTAACCTACTAGGGTCTACATGAGCTGGAGATAGTGGAGTGCTATAGGGTAGACAGAGACCTCCTACAGCAAATTGTTGAGCTGTGCCAGGCACACCTGACACACAGAACCAACAGAGGGGAACCCATCCCAGTAGATACCAAGGTATGTATAGGCCTAAGAATATTAGCTACAGGTACCTTCCAAACGTCAACTGGGGATATGATGGGGATTTCACAGGCATCAGCATCCAGGTTACTCCACCCGATCCGAGATGCCATGTCAGCACATGTCAGTGAGCACATATATTTCCCCAACACCCGTGAGGCGTTGGCCAGCAATATGCAACTGTTCCACCAAATAGCTGAATACCCTGACATAGTGGGTGCAATAGACTGCACACACATATGCATCAAAGAACCACCTGGTGAGCAGGGTAGGGTCTACATCAACCACAAGGGCTTCCCTTCCATCAACTGCCAGGTCATATGTGATGCCCAGGTAATAATAATGAATGTGTGTGCTGGCTGTCCTGGAAGCTATCACGATTCCCACATCTGGCATCTGATTCAGCTAAACCAGAGATTTGCCAATGGGGACATCCCTCATGGTCACCTAGTGGGGGATGCTTTACACACACTGGAGCCGCAGCTGATGACACCCATCAGAAATGCACACACACCTAACAAGAACTCCATAATGGGGCACACGCACAGACCGGAATTATAGTAGAGCATGTGTTGGGATGCTGAAGTCACGGTTCCAGTGCCTGGACACATCTGGTGGAGCCTTGCAGTACTCACCAGCTACATGTACCCAACTTGTTCTTGTATGTGCCATGCTACACAATATGATCCTGTGGAAACATCTGCAGCAGGAACAGCACGGGGCAGGGCCACACCCCACCCCCACCATTGCCAGGGCCTGCACAGGCACAAATTGACTCGGAGGAGGAACAATATGAGCCTGCACTAGCAGGCAGAAGGAGGTTTGCCTAGTATGCCCTGGCCTTGGCAAAGAGGCAATGCATAGCACATACACTGACACAGGAGGGACCCAGGAAATAACACCTCTCTCCGACTCTCACATACAGTAAAAGGGATGCCAAACATTACACTACTTGTACCTAACCATATGTAGGGAGTGTTCTATGTGCATCTGACATAGGCAGCTATGCAGCACCACACTCAATACTGGGACACCCACAAGGTAAGTGACTCACACATGCCAGTCAGGGAGGGTCACATACACATCAACAGTTACAGCCAGGAGGACAGGTATAGACAAACACAAACAAAGGATGTGCTATGGCCTCTGAATGAGGCCTATGGGTAACCCCCCCCCCCAGGCCTACACAGACAGACTACAGCAGGTCAGGCAGTGGGATGTCAGTTCTGAAGGGTAGGAAGTCAGAAGCTAATATGTAGGTAATTAAAAGCTAAGATCTTAGTACACTGGTATGCATCTAGCCAGCATGATAGGTAAAAAATCCAGGCCACCAATTTGAGGCAAAAATAAACTTTTATATCACCACCACAAATACAAAGATGAACGCTTTCATCTGAAAACTAGACTTCATCAGATAAAAGGTGCCCCTGCTACTGATTACTTAAATACCATTTCTCCTAATACATGTCAATTAAAATTTAAAGAAACCACACTTCATTATCCATTTTTTTAAAAAATCTATAAGTTACTCACTACAGGATGAAACCCAGCAATAAATCCTGTACCTAAACAAATACATAAAGGATTCATAAAAAATTCATAAAAAAATCTTGCCTTATAAACTGAAAAAAAGGATGTGTCAACTTTCTTTCCACACATATATAATAGTGTTACAAATTAGATAAAAAATTTTATATGTGTATGATATTGTGTTCTTACATAAAACATTACATGTTGAAAATACACTCTGGATATGTATAGGCCTAAGAATATTAGCTACAGGTACCTTCCAAAGGTCAACTGGGGATATGATGGGGATTTCACAGGCATCAGCATCCAGGTTACTCCACCCGATCCGAGATACCATGTCAGCACATGTCTGGTTTATTTCATCAACACAATGTCTATATGTTTATTTATTTGTGTCCGGAGTGTATTTTCAACATGTAATGTTTTATGTAAGAACACAATATCATACACATATAACATTTTTTATCTAATTTGTAACACTATTATATATGTATGGAAAGAAAGTTGGCACATCCTTTTTTTCAGTTTATAAGGCAAGATTTTTTATGAATTTTTTATGAATCCTTTATGTATTTGTTTAGGTACAGGATGTATTGCTGGGTTTCATCCTGTAGTGAGTAACATATAGATTTTTAAAAAAAAATGGATATTGAAGTGTGGTTTCTTTAAATTTTAATTGACATGTATTAGGAGAAATGGTATTTAAGTAATGAGTAGCAAGGGTGCCTTTTATCTGATGAAGTCTAGTTTTCAGACGAAAGCGCTCATCTTTGCATTTGTGGTAGTGATATAAAAGTTTATTTTGGCCTCAAATCAGTGGCTTGCATTTTTTTATACAATTTTTCAGTACTTGGTTTGCATTTTTACATTTTATCTTGAGCACGATAGGTTAGACTACGGACTGAAAAGGAGTACCCGGCATACCAGTACAGTCCTAGCAAATGTGTACAAGTGTCAGATGTGCCCCCCCCTCCTATGTAGAAATGTAGTCACAGTCAGGTGTTCCCCGCCCCAATCATGTGTAGAAACATATAAATAGTCAGGTGTGCCCCCCCATTCTACGTAGAAATATAGTATCAATCAGGTGTGCCCTCCCACAATACTGCATAGAAATGTAGAAATAGTCAGGTGTGCCCCCTGTCCCAAGTATTCATATAATAACAGTCAGGTGTGCCCCCCCCCACAATCCTGTGTAGAAATGTAGAAATAGTCAGGTGTGCCCCCATCCTACGTAGAAATATAATTAACAGTCAGGTGCTCCCCCTGTCCCACGTATTCATATAGTAACAGTCAGGTGCCCCCCCCCCACAATCCTGTGTAGAAATGTAGAAATAGTCAGTTGTGCCCCCCCATCCTACGTAGAAATATAGTATCAGTCATGTGTGCCCCCCCACAATCCTGTGTAGAAATAGTCAGGTGTGCCCCCCCATCCTACATAGAAATATAGTAACAGCCAGGTGTGCCCCCTGTCCCACGTATTCATATAGTAACAGTCAGGTGTGCCCTCCCCCCCACAATCCTGTGTAGAAATGTATAAATAGTCAGGCGTGCCCCCATCCAATGTAGAAATATAGTAACAGTCAGGTGTGCCCCCAGTCCCACGTATTCATATAGTAACATTCAGGTGTGCCCCCCCCCACAATCCTGTGTAGAAATGTAGAAATAGTCAGGTGTGCCCCCATCCTACGTAGAAATATTGTAACAGTCAGGTGTGCCCCCCCCCACAATCCTGTGTAGAAATGTAGAAATAGTCAGGTGTGCCCCCTGTCCCACGTATTCATATAGTAACAGTCAGGTGTGCCCCCCCCACAATCCTGTGGAGAAATGTAGAAATAGTCAGCTGTGCCCCCCCCATCCTACGTAGAAATATAGTAACAGTCAGGTGTGCCCCCTGTCCCATATATTCATATAGTAACAGTCAGGTGTGCCCCCCCCCACAATCCTGGGTAGAAATGTAGAAATAGTCAGGTGTGCCCCCCATCCTACGTAGTAATATAGTAACACTCAGGTGTGCCCCCCCACAATCCTGTGTAGAAATAGTCAGGTGTGCCCCCCATCCCACATAGAAATATAGTAACAGTCAGGTGTGTCCCCCCCCCACAATCGTGTGTAGAAATGTAGAAATAGTCAGGTGTGCCCCCCATCCTACGTAGAAATATAGTAACAGTCAGGTGTGCCCCCCCAATCCTGTGTAGAAATGTAGAAATAGTCAGGTGTGCACCCCCATCCCACATAGAAATATAGTAACAGTCAGGTGTGTCCCCCCCACAATCCTGTGTAGAAATGTAGAAATAGTCAGGTGTGCCCCCCCCCATCCTATGCAGAAATGTTGCAACAGTCCATGCCAAATGATCGACGGATGCCCTGCAGAGACAGCATGCTACCTGTAGGTGTACAACACAAAGGTCAGCACTGCAGTATAAACTACCTTGACTCAAAACACACATTTAATACAGACGGCCATACTGGGCATGCCCACACACAGAGTAATGAAGGCAATGTAAGTCAACAACATACTGAAAGGTCATACTGGGCATGCTCACACACTTGATAAAGACCATGTCTGCAAACACCAGTGAACCAGACATATCTGGCAGATGCAGATGTTAGTGCAGACACTCCTCAGTATGCACCACACATGCTTTGCACACACAGTGGATAGGAATACAGGCATGTATGTAAGGACAACACACTATAATAAGCCAAAGGTAGACATAGATAGATGTGTGGAAGAGGGTGACTGTGACAAGGAGCCATCCAGGGGTCTCCCACCCAGAACACAGCCAAAGGACCACAACCACACAAGGGTCTGATGTCACACACTGCAGATACTAACCACTGGTATCTGTCACCATTACAGAGTATGTGGTGCACGTGCCAGCTGTGCAACATGCCTGTTCAAGGAAGTAGTTATCTAGCAGTTGTATACACGTACCTGTGGAATATGACCCAGGTTGTGCCTGCATGTGGTGTGTCAACCACTAGATGAATGGGTTATGGCCCATGCACATACAATGCCCTCACCATAGCCCCACTATGACAAGCCTGCTGAGTTCATTTACTGTGAAATACACATTTGGGAGAGCTGTATTCCAGTAATCTCTGTGGTGCATCCCATAACTGTGTACTGCTGTAGTGTGATAAACTAGCTAGGTAGGAGTTCTAACCTCAGCCTTAGCAAATGTGTGTGTGTGTGTGTGTGTGTGTGTGTGTGTGTGTGTGTGTGTGTGTGTGTGTGTGTGTGTGTGTGTGTGTGTGTGTGTGTCTGTCTGTCTGTGTAGAGAGCAATGCTTTTTAGGGTGGTCACACTCCCTACAATTGAAATGCTCTACTTTGTTAAGGCTGCTGATGTCATCCACCTAGAAATACATCCCTGGAAAGGTTATATCTCAGTAATCTCTGTGATGTGTCCCATGACTATGTACTGCTGTAATATGATAAAATAGCTATGAGTTCAATGCCCAGACATAGCAACTGTGTGTGTCTGTCTATCTGTGTAGAGAGCGATGCTTTTTAGGGTAGTCACACTCTTTACAATTCAAATGCTCATCTTTGGGAAGGCTGCTGATGTCATCCACCTAGAAATACACTTCTGGGTAGCTGTAGCTCAGTGATCTCTGTAGCACATCCTGTAACTGTAACCTGTTGTAGTGTGATAAATTAGTTAGGTAGTTGTTCTAATCACAGACATAGCAGGTGTGTGTGTGTGTGTGTGTCTCTCTGAATCTGTCTGTGTAGAGAGCAATGCTTTTTAGGGTAGTCACACTCCCTACAATTCAAATGCTCATCTTTGGCAAAACTGCTGGTGTTATCCACCTAGAAATACACCTCTGGGTAACTATAGCCTAGTAGTCTCCATAGCACATCCTGTAACTGCAACTTGCTGTAATTTAATTAATTAGTTAGGTAGTTGTTCTATTCCCAGAAATGGCAGGTGTCAGTCTGTGTAGAGAGCAATGTTTTTTAGGGTAGTCACACTCCCTACAATTCAAATGCTCATCTTTGGCAAGGCTGCTGATGTCATCCACTTAGAAATACACCTCTGGGAAGCTGTAGCCCAGTAATCTCCATAATGTGTCCTGTAAGTGCGCACTGCTGTAGTATGATACATTAGACATGTAGCTGTTCTACTCCCAGAGATGGCAATTGGATGTGTGCCTGTCTGTGTAGAGAGACATGCTTTTTAGGGTAGTCACACTCCATACAATTTGTATGCTCTACTTTGGCAAGGCTGCTGATGCCATCCACCTAGAAATACACCTCTGGGAAGAATTTAGCCCAGTAATCTCCTTAGTGCATGCCATAACTGTGTAGTGTGATATAGACCTCTGTTATGGGTTCTATACCTATGCATGTCATTTGAGGATGTTTTTTGTATGTTTCAATGTCTGTGTAGGGAGCAATGCATTTTAGGCTAGTCACACTCAGTACATGGCCAATGGCCTACTTTGGCAGTCCTGCTGATGTCATCCAATGTGAAATAAACTTTTGGGGAAGGAGTTTTCCAGTAATCCCTGTGGTGCATCCTATAATAGCTCTGGGCTGTAGTGTGATATAGACCCCCTGTTAGGGATTCTATGCCCACACATGTATATTGTGGATATTTTGCATGTGTTTCAATGTCTGTTTGAGGAGCAATGCATTTTAAGCTAGTCACACCCAGTACATGTCCAATGGCCTACTTTGGCAGTCCTGCTGATGTCATCCAATGTGAAATACACCTTTGGGGAAAAGAGTACTCCCATAATCTCTGTGACACGTACTATAACTGTGTAGCGCTGTAGTGTAATAAACTAGTTAGGTAGGGGTTTAACTCCCAGACATGACAGGTGTGTGTGCTTATAAACTGTATCTTGTGTGGTGATGGGTGTGAGTGTGTGACACCTGGGCCCAATGTGGGGCAGGCTTTGCAAATGTCTTTTATGGTGGTCCTATATCACAATGTCCACTGTACAGGGATAACAGATGTGAAATAGCCAAAAGAATAGTGTGCAAATCCATACACATACATGTGACATCATGGCCAGGCAATCACAGTTAGCAACCCCAGTATTACCCAGAGCACACTTTCAACCCATGTCTCATATACACGCACACACATGCTGAGGCAACAGCCTATATGTGTGTAGTGCACCGCATATTGGTGAATGATAGTAACTATTGAGTGATTGCAGTGGCCTACAGAGGGCATGGCACCCTGTCCATCTGTCCAATAGTTGCATACATGCAGACATTGCACCTACCCCATGTTCCCCACTGGACACCTGCAACACCTGTGGTGCCATCACATGTAACCCACAAAGGACTTACCATGCCTGAAAACATGCCCTGTATGGACAGATACCACTGAAGCCAGGGAATTCCGTTAGCATGCTATCAGTGTAGGTGCAGGGTTAATCTGCTGTCCATTACCAGTTGCTGCCACAGGTGGCCAAGAATGACACATCCAATGATACTCTGTGCACACAACATGGGCCCGACACCCCAGGTACAGTTCCACATGTCACTGTACATGCATGTGGGAGGTGTTCAAATCCCAGATACCATCCATGTCAAGGACTAGGCAACATGTACATGGCAAGTGATGCGCAGCATTGGCCACACACAATAGCCACACAAGTGACTGGATGGTTGATATAATACCCAGCTGTGTGGGTAAATGCAAAAACCACAGACCTGAGCCACAATGCAGACCATTGTCATGTGGCCTGATGCCAAGGTATACCCATCAACTAGCCTTGTATAGCCATCTGGCACAGTCGACCACCACATACCCATGCAGAAATGCACCCATGAATGTCAGTACTGGCACCCTGTGTGTTTGTGTGTGTGTTGTATAATGCGTATGATCAAATCCACACTCACGACAACACCCAGTGGCATACTGAAGCATGCTGTCTGATGTCAGACACTTCTCCATACCCTTTGTCCATATAATCTCCATATGACCTGTGTGGTGTATGTGATACCTGCACAGTAATGTGTTGTGGCAATCTCACTAGTAATGAGCTGTATCCCTGGCCCTGCCAAGTGTGTCAGTGTGTGTGCATCCCTGTGAGAGTGTGGCTGTGTTGACACTGGCACCTGTTCATGCAGACAGGCACGTGTACATCACCCACCATTTAGCTACCATATCCCTGTTGCAGACGTCACTCACCATCACATATATGTTCTGCAGACTCCACAACAGGTAATGTATGTGGCGCATCCAACAACTGCATAGGACTGTGGTAGCACTACATAGTCATCAGGTGTTTGATACCCTGTGCTGGTAGGTGTGTGACACAAACGTGCTTAGGTTTTACTCTCCCACCCCTCCCTGACTTGTCGATGCCTCCGACTGCCTCTCTTACTCCCTCACTGGTGAATGTGAAGACCTATACCTGCTTTTCTTAGGCAGCAGCATGTGTATTTCTAGGTAACGCTCATGATCAGCTGATGGCCGCTGCATGAATTGCAGCCCTTCCCTAGCTGATTGCATGTGGAACAGCTGTGGTAACATTTTTATAGCCAATTGAATGGAAACACACTCCAATATCTAGAAACATCATGTTTATGTTGGTCCTTTTCATTCACTGTGAGCAGAAACTCGTTCTGTTGTTTCGCAAACAGCATCTCAGATGGTGTGGGGATTTACCTCTAACAACATACACTGTGGAAACAGGCCAAAACACAGGAGGGGGATGTGCCTGACCTGATAACAGACTGTAAGTGCTGCTATACTGCATTTGGAGTAATGTTGGTTGAACAGGGTGCATGAGGATATGGCTGTCCTACATGTATTAATTCCTGCCATGTTAGATGTATGTTTTTGAGGACTCCCCATCTGTAGGGTCATCTGCAGACTGGGCAG
>NC_056736.1:196275471-196355471 GCF_019279795.1 Protopterus annectens | reverse complement strand
TGTGCATGTGCATGCATGTGTTTATGTTTTTGTGTACTTGCTTGTTTGGGAGAGAGATTAGTGTGTAAATGCCAGTGTTTCCCTGAGCAGAAGGTTACTACCATGACATGCAGATCAGCAACAGTGATACAGAGACTTGCAAATCAACTGATAATGAGGTCTGTCTTCATCGCAGCTAACATGTCTCTGAATCCCAAAACACCACGTTGTGGGAACTGGGCCTTTATAGCATAAACTTACTGCTTAAGCTAGGCCATTTAATAAATTTCTGGAGTTTTTGGAGACCCGACCAAGTAATGGCCAGTGTGATTCAGCAACTATGTTACACATTTTCCAATCTATTAAAGAAAAATTGTGCCATGGAGATTACGTGGAATGTTTGATGTAATTGATATAGTTGAGATTCAACATATCACTGATTTTGATGTATTGGGGCAGAAGATATGCTTTTAACTAGCAGCTTCATGAAGGTATCAGCCTGATATTTTTTGAACCAACTTTTAGGATAACTAGGTTTTAGATTTCGCTGTGCTATGTACTGGATCTCAAAACCAAGAATAAGGTCACGGGCTAATGGAATATGAATTTATTATAAAATAAACATAAAAAAATCGGTTAAGCGCTTTCATCTATGCCAAATGTAGACTTCATCAGAACACTAATTGAATAATTACAAGAATTTAAATAGCAAACAAGCACCAATGGGAATTCAGATTCGATAAACATAATGAATATTAATGAGTAGTAATAAATATTAATGTCTCCAACTTAAACATACAATCTAACCTGTACCCGTAAAAATATGTTATCACAAATGTAAAACTTTTTATGTGCAAAAATACTTTGTTAAAATCTGACTTAGATCTTTATAAATTTTTACATGTTGAATTTCCTGCTATGGCCACAGTTGTGGGTATTCCAAAAATCCACAAGAACTTATTTGTATTCTACTAGCCCATGACCTTATTCTTGGTTTTGAGATCCAGTAGCACAGCGATACATTTTTTGACTTGTTTTTTGAAGTTGGGTTTCGCTGTTTATAGTTTTTTTTAGGTCTTATGTTTCATACATTTCATGGTGATAACTACTGAGATATGATCTTTTCAATAATTTCTATTGCTGAGCTATTTTTCAGTCTTTAGAGAAGTGCATTGTTTAAGGAGGGATCTTGCTTTGTTATGGTATGGCCAAATGTTTAGGAAGCCTAAGGTGATCAACAAACTACTCAAGTGGGAGGAAGGACATGATGCATGACTAGGGATTATGGTTGACAGAACAAGATTCTTGTCTCATTCCAATGAGGATCAAGCATGTTCCTTGTTCCATGTGTAAGGCCTGCTAGGCATTTAAAGATGCTAGTTATGTATAGCCTTTTTGTAGATTTATGCGCATTTGTTCTTATTGAAGATGTAGATATACTGCAGTTGAGTGCAGATTTAAATATGTATTTATTTATTTATTTATTTATTTATGTATGTATTTATTTATTGGTATTTGTTTACTGGGGAAGTTTGGAGAAGCCTGATTGAGCAGTGCCCTTTTTCAGTGGAGGCCCAGGTAGAAAAGCTTCATTATACAGAAGTCATGGACATTATTTGCATTGTTTTATCATTTACAGTGAGTCGATTTTCATTCATATGCAACAGTTCCATTATGCAGACATCATTGACATCAGTTACGGCATTCACAAACAGTTTCAACTAAAGTTTGTTAGTAAATGGAATACCATAGCTAGCAACACTATGGGCAAGCCTCATGGTTTCTCCAATAATTTATCAGAATGAGACAAGGTTTATTTTTGAGGCTTTAATAGATCTTGTATCTTTTGTGGGTTTCGGTAAGGCATGCTAGAATCCTTTATCCATGAAAGTAGATATTTTAGCTTGTGTTTTAAAAAGGTATTATGAGCAGCATTTGTGATTGATATATGGTTTAACATCATGCTTTTCCATTAAGTATAGTGTTTCTACTAATATGCCAAATTACAAAGAGTTAAAAGAAGAGAAGCAATATCAATTAATTTGTTTTACAAAGTGGTTGAGACAGGTAGAATTCCAGGCCCCATCCAGTTTCTCTAATTTAAGGTTTTCAGACTCTTCACATTTGATTTGGTACCAAAGAAAAAAAGAAGGTGAGTTTTGGCTATTTCACCCTCTTTCATTACCATGCAGTACTTCAGGAAATTATGTATATAAGCAAGACAGATGATAATGTGCCATATGCTTCATTCGATGATGCCACACATATCATTTGTCAGTTAAAAGATCCTTGGCTAGCTTAGCTGGATTAGAATCTGCCTTCCATCTTCTCCCTTTTTGCCTTCAGGACTAGAAACTATAAGGCATGCAATTTGAGGACAGTTATTATTTTGACATGATCATGTATATAGGGTGCTCAGTGTCATGTTTGACTTTGAAAAATTTACTTCAGCTTTACATTGGTGTTGGGACTAGAATACCCCCTAACTGTGTGATGTGCATTACCTAGATTATTTTCAATATCATCAGAGAAAGGCAGCTGGGTGCCTGGGAACACTTTTTACATTTCAGGAGGTGTGTCATCAGACTAGGGTACCTCTACCTCATGTCAAAATAGAAAGTCACACTATGACACTACATTTTGGGGACTAAACGTGGATGTACTTTCCTCTTCATTTAGATTGCTACAGGATAAACTGGCAAGCATTTCATCATTAGTTTCTTCTTGCCAGGAAATAAAGTAATTGTTGGTAAGGTTATGCAACTGTATGGCCTTTTCAGTTTCACATGTAGGGTGGTAGCCATGGGGATAGCTTTTGTCAGAATACTGACGAATCTAATGTGTGGTGGGTCACAGAAGCACAACAAGATTGGGCTTAATGTTGTTTGTCTTTTCAGCTTTTCCCAGTTAGGGGTTGCCACAGTGGAACTCCGGTCCGCTAATGATTGGCAGTAGATTTTTATGGTGACGAGTTGCCAGCCCGATGCCCAACCTTCAGCGAAGGAACGCCCATTCACGCATGTCTTACGAATGCCACTCGACCGTGGGGAGGACATGCAGACTCCACAAAGATGGCACTCTAGCTGAGAATCGAACAGAAGAACCTCTTGCTGTGAGGCAACAATGCTACTGCTGCACCACCGCGGCTTAAGATTGGGCTTAATAGATCAGTAAAATTAGACTTTTGTTTATGGTCAGTCTTTTTGGTGGACTTCAACAGCATACTCTTCTTTCTAGCTGAAAAGATGCCACAAGACACTTTGTGATTATTCCCAGAAGCAGCATGTAGATTTGGCATGAGAACTTATTATAAAGGAGAATGGTTATCTGCACCCTGGTCTTTTCAATGCTAGAAAAAGAGAGATCAATATTATTGACTTGACAACCACCTGGGTTGCAGAGTTTGTGTAGAAAGAGCATTTATATAACAAGAAAGTGGTCTTTCACTCAGACAAAAAGGTTCACATTCAAGTTTTCATCAAAAAGCCATCCAAATCAACATGGGTTCAGTTTGTATTATTCATTACAGAGTTTAGTGGAAATGCCTCTCATGTAAGAAACATTGTTGAAAACGAATGGGGCATGTTTAGGGATTTGACCGATTTAGACACCTTTAAGGACAGAGACATTAAAACTGTATTTAGGAGGGGTATGAACATTAAAAGAACCTTGGAACAACAAGATGTTTCTATTCAACATCTTAGAACCAACACAGGTACCTTCAAGTGTGGCCATTGTTCTTCCTGCAAGTATATTTTGCAAGCCAGTCATGTTTACTTGGAAAGTAGAAGTAGGGACCTCAAGGCAAGGGGTCATCACAATTGTAAGTCAGGTGGACTAGTTTACTTGGCAACATGTCAGAAATGTCCAGCGTTTTACGTTGGAAAAACCGAAAGGTTACTTTCCAGGCGCATATACGAACATATTTATGACATCTCCAAGTGTAAGAACACCAGTGCCTTATATAAACACACTACCTCATGTGAAAATGCAAAATTTTTGTTCTTTGTTCTAGAGGTAGTTCAAAAGGACATTAGGGGGGGTCCATGGGAGGCACGATTGGCCCAAAAAGAAACATATTGGCAAATTTTGTTGGAAGCCAACAAATCCCCTGGTTTAAATGAATCCATCTCAATAGTGCCTTACTTGAAAATCAAGGCGCAGCATATTAAATAAAACATGAGAAAAGAGTTTACATTCAATACATATATATTTTTTGTATATATTTTTTGTACATTTTGTAATGTATTAGTTTATGTGAAATTGCTCCCTGGTTTTTATTAAGTTGTGTAATTATGATGAACGCAGTTTAGTATGTAATGTTGATATTTTATATATTTATAAAGTTGGTGTATACACATTTTTTAAAAAAAAGTTTTCTAAAATCATGTTTTTTAGACCAATTTATTTATAATGGATTAATTAGCTAATTAACTAATCTATTTGGGGAAGATATTTAAACTGAGTGGAACCGGAAATTGTTTTATCTGATGAAGTCTTCCTGAGAGACGAAAACGTGTGTGGTGCTTATTGCTGGAGTCTTTTACACGTTAATAAACTGTTCGTGATTTATTCGTGCCTGATTGTGAGCCTTTTTGCCCTGATAGCTACTGGACCGGTGTGGCTGCTTTCTCTTTTGTGGGGGTCAGTTTGTATTAAGGTTTTTGGTGTTATTCAGTTTGTGCATTAACTTATTTTTGTTTCTGAAGAGCACAAAGCAGTTAGCCACAATGTTGCTGATACATTTTATTGTCAGCAGGTTTGCATAAGTAATAGCCTAGCCCACCTAGATCCCACATGAAGTTTGGATGACTGGAGAGGAACAGCACCACTTTTGTGGTGGGATATGTGGGCTTTTAACACCAAGAAAGCATATGGAGCAGCAATCAAGGAATTCAGTTGCTTTTCTTTGCACCTTCCTAGTGAAGAGATAATTTGGTCTACTCACTTAACTTTGCATTATTTAACAATTTGTTGGGCCATTGATGAATCCAGCTCTACTGTCAGAGTGGATTTAGCTGTACATAGAATATCTGCAAGAAATTTTGAGCTTCAGGATGTAACTAAATACAAGTTGGTGGCTATGGTATTAATGAGTTGAGGCAAGCTCATAGGAAATCAGTCAGACTCCCAATGATCTATTGAGAAATTCTTTTGAAATCCATTTAAATAGGCATGCATGTTACACTGTCGAATTATTAGAAATATACAGTCTGGAGTACTTCATTTGCTTGGATGTATGCTTTTTATAGTAGCAAATCATTGGGACCTTTGAAATGGAGCCGATTATCATTGGTTGATGATGCTCTTATAGTTTGCGGTCATAAGTCTAAAATGGATTAGCCAGGCCTGGGTCATAAAGTACTACTGGATAAATCTTTATTTCTTTTACTTGGCCCCAGCACTGGTTTACTTCTCTGTGTAGCCTTCACTACCATTCTAGTATTGAGTGTTTGGTATCCATAACTCATTTCGTTAATGCCCAAGGGTCTTGATAATTGTTTTTAAAACGGCTTTATACTGTCAAGGCTTTTTTCTACAGCTTATTCTTTTCATTGTTTTAGAATGAGATGATACTCAGACATAACTTTTCAAGGGCATTCAGTAGCCCTAATCAAGACATCACGTAGATAACCACCCCATGTTTGCCTGGCTTACATTTTTTAGATAATTTTCAGGAGGTTGCTGTTATTAGTCATTGTTTGAACTTTTTCTTTTCTTTTTAGGTCAGCTGTGAGTCTTGATCTTTTGCATTTCCTGTATTTCCTGAGCAACCAGCAGAGTAAAAATACAAAGAGGAGGTTTGAACTTTGGGGTGGATCCTCATTTTTATGAAATCATTTAGAAAGGATTTCAAAGAAATTATTTATTAACATTTGCTGCCAACATTGTTACAAGATCCCTAAGAACAAATTACTTTCTACAAAGTTGAGAGATTTAACCACTGTACAGTATTTAATTCCAGATTTGCTGATTGTCTGGTCTGCTGTTGTGTCCTGGTTATTTTAACATGGGACCCTCCACCCAACAGCTTTGGGAGAGCCTGAAATCTTTTAAATCATAGAGTTGGTTGGGCTGCCTCTCCTCTGTTCAGTTTCATAGTCATTGGGAGCGGGGATCTTGCCAGAAGACACCATATTTTGTTTTGTGAAAATGGGATACATCTATCTGATACAGGTTATGATTTGTTAAATATCAATCTTTCACCTTTGTTGCAAAGCTTACATTTGAAACCATCAGTTGATGGTTATTCAAATTAATTAATAATTGATGAAAAAAGAGGTGCTGCTGATAATTTCATTTACAAGACATGATTTCCTGGTTTTCTTTACTAAAATGCATGAATAAAAATAAATTATAGCCAAGAAGGTAAATAAAATAAACTGTTTTATGAGGCAGCCGGGTGTGTGGTCAATGTGCGTCCTTCCCCTCCTTTTTCATTCCCACCATTCCTTTCCTTTACCTATCCAAGATGCAGAAAATGTAAGCAAGCTGCTTACAACACTGTGTGTGGGCCACGGCCAGCGGCCAGCATGCAGTTTGTTGAGTGATGGTGTGGTAGATATGCTACTCAGCTGGAATGGAACAGACTAGACTGATCTGGCATTCTGTCACACTACCTATTCAGCAAGCCTTTGACTAACCTGGCTATTATGATATTCAGAGTTATGAGCCTTTTCTTGATTTGATAAAAGCTGACCTTTTCCATGACAAAGTGGTATTTATTAATAAAGAGATAAATTCTAATTTTATTCCAGACAGAGTGTTGTATTTACTAAATAAAATGGGAGCACGGTGAAGGGCAAATTAAGTTTCAACACAAATTATTTTGCCCTGCCACATGTGATATATTAAGTCCAGACAGCTTAAGATGGAACCTATTTATTTTCTGAACACCGTATTTCCACCATCATTTCGTGACTGCTTAGTCACTACCCTTTCCTCCCGCTCTATCAAGATCAGAAGTCACTGCACTGCCTCTTTTCACCTCTTTTAATCCCCCCCACCCCCATTAACTTCCTGGCCCAATCCAAGGTGCAGATTATATGAGCTATTTAGAATGTTGCATGTGGCCAGTGGCTCATTTGATGAAGGCGTGTGGTGGGCACACTACTCAGCTGGAAGGGAAAAAGGATGGAACAGTCAGATCAATTGTCATACCACCCAGATACTGGGACATTCGAATAACTGGGCTATTACAAAATCCATAGTTATGTGGTTTCTTGGTTTGATAAGTTCTGATCTTGTTCATGAGAAAGTACTATTTATCAGTAAAATGGTAAATTTGGATTTAATTCATGACAAGGTGCAGTGTTAGCAAATAAAATGATTGCAACATCTTCAGTGAGTCATGTGCATTTTGTGGGGCAAGATAGATGAGAGAGAAAAGTAGAATTTTTGAGCTGTGATGAAAGAAATCACATTTATTTCGGAGATGCTTTAGTTTTTATCATCATTGCATGGGAATTAAGGTATATGAGATGTACCCCAACAGATTATTTACTGAACATCATTTTACTAAGTAAAGATACACAAGGAGTAGTGCTGCAGTGCTCTTAGCTGGTACTGATTATAACGTATTGCAATGCAAAGTTACATATATGACAGAAAAGTACAGGCAACATTAATTAGATTGATACTTATAACATTGAATAGAGAGAGGAGAAAGACACAAAATGAATGCAACTTATTATTTTTCTGTAACAAAATGGGCATGTGTTTAAGAGCATGGTATTTTTAGACAGACAAATATTAAGACTTGCAGGAAATCATTTTGAAGAAGTGTGGATACCTACAAAGAAATTGTTTCCATTAAGGAAAGAAGTTCATAATACATCATCTAGGAAAGGATACATGTATTTCTGCTCCATCAGAGAAAAAAGTCAGCCAGAAACTGCTTCTATAAAAGAAGAAAAATATTGAAAAATAAAAGGAAAATCCAAAAGGAGAATATAAACACTTAAGAAAGGATAAAACAATGATTTAATGATGTCAGCATTGTCAATAGCATGCAAGATGACAGGGTGGTCAGTCTACAAGCTACTGTATAGCCTATAAAGTCCCCCTGGAAAATAAATGCCACACTGTAATAAAAACAGCATCAGATATAACACAATGAAGTTATCAGGCTTATTTGTACAATTCCTTTGATGTTCCAGTCCAAGGACAGATAATTGCATATATTGATAATACACTAAAATCTAATTAATTTGAATCTGCCATCAAAAAAAGGTTTTTGATGTATTTCAGAAACTAAAGATTGACTAACTATATGCTTAGCATCACCAGTTTTGGAACTTGCATACTTGAAAGGATCTGTATTATTTATTTAACTGTTCTCTTCTGATATTCTTTGTCAGTGATCAGGTTACAAAATGAATGAGGACACGCTTTAAAAACACAAGTAAATACAAGTGGTGAGCTAACATAGGAAATTGAGTATGGACTGACAATTCTACTGAGCACGATCCAAAAACATATGGAAGCTTTGGGTTTTGGAAACCATAAAAGAGAATATGAGTGACAACACATGGTACAGTATAATCAATATGTGTATAACACAGGGCCATAAGCAAGTAACATTCTGATATAGTTTTGTTATGATACATTATTAGCAGTAGATGGAAAAAACAGTTCTCAATGTGTCTTGATGTGCAACTGTAGTTACCTTGTCATGTCAAATTACATCATTAGTAATATCAGGATACACAAACTCTTGCAATTAAAATAATAATTTCTATTCTGTACAAAATGGCAGCATTATCAGAACAATGTTAAAGTTCACTTATCACAAATACATTGAGCGCCATCAGTAAACACAGTGCATTATGCATTACAATACTTCTTCAGCGAGCACCACTTTTCCCTTAAAGAGCAATTCTAGAATACATTTCCACAGTACATACAGACTCATTGCAGCTCTGCTACAATGATCATCACATCTATCTTCCAAGGAGAGAGACTTTTTTCTCTGAGGCAACAAAAAAAAGATATGTGCATAAATTATGCTGATACTTAATATTCTGAACGATGGCTTACCTGTAAGCCTGGTTGTCTGTGAGCTGATCTGGGGCAAAGCAACAAGCCCCTCTTTGCTATTTAGGCTTGAGTCACATCATTCAGCTGCACATTTTAGATCAGTGGCTCAAAGGTTCAGCTTAAATGTTGATCATGAGCCCATCATAATGGAGCAGTCTGTCCACGACCATGCGGGTAAGTCGCAGTGCTGGTTGGTTTTAGTATTTTTCTCCCACTGGAAGGGTGTAGCAATTAAATAAATAAAATTACAAGTTACAAAGACATACATACGTCTTGAGCATTTCTCCCCGGGCCTCCGCTGAAAATTGGCTTTGTTCCAAGCCGGACATTCCCAGTTAATAAATGTTAAATAAATAAATAAATTAATTAATTAATTAATAGGGAGACTTCATTGTTCTGTCTGAAGTTAGGTCCAGTCAGATACCATGAACATGGAATGGAGCAGGTGCCATTGCTGTGGTATTTGCCTTTTTTTTGTCAGATCAGAGTGCCATATTTCTGGCATGCAGCTGAGCTGGGCAGTTGGAGTCTTTAGTGCTAGCACTTCCTCCATTGGACCATACAAGACAGTTAATGCTGAAGCCAGAGCCCTGGTTTGTTTTATCCCTTTTCCCTTCCTTTTGCATATGATCACTTTGGGATTCAAAAAAAGAGAGAGAGAGAGGGAGAGAGAGAGAGAGAGAAATAGAAAAGTCATTAGGATAATGAATTGATTTGTAGACTTCCTACAGAGGAAAGTATGCATTTGGTTGGCATCTCTGGTAGGCTGGTCTAACATAAACCTTTTGGCTGTCTAGAATTTCACAGCATATCCAGACCTTACATAATATTTTGGTTGTTCATCATAACAGCTGTACCTCTTTTGCAGAGACTTGGGTTTTCTAAAGTTTGACAGACAAATGAACTTCTGAATTCATATTCATCAGATAATTCCTGGTAGTCTCTACTACTTTTGAGTTTATATGGACACAAATGTAAACCCTTCTCATACTTTGTGCCTTTGTTTCCTAATTATGATAGACTTTATCCAGTTTTCTGTCTCTGGGAAGTGTGGGATATAGCCTGAGAATGTTGGGGTTGCCCCTGTCACTCCATTCTCATGTTGCAGGATGGCAGTGACAGGGTGGTTACCTCATACTATGGGTATTATTTTCTTTACAATTTTTTTTCAGGATAGGGTTCTTAGGGATAATGAGCACAAGGAATGGACTTCCTTGGTAATCTGGGTTGTTCTATTCTCCCATTCTGGAGTGCAGCAGCAGTAACAGCACACCCAGAATGTCCATGGAGCCTTGGCACCATCTGCTGATCTTTGGGTTTAATTTGATTGTTTTTCAATTTTAGTACATGATTCAACTTATTCTGGCATTATGTGGTAAGTTTCTTTGATTGTAAATTTCAAAGGCAGGCAGTATAGGATTTTGTTCATTTACTAAATAAATAAAAAATACTTATATAATAACAATAACAGTAATAGAAAATAACATATTGTATAAATATAATTATATTTATTTATATAAATAAAACATCTAGTGGGTTCCAATTCACCACACAGGATAGTACACATACATATATTAATGGAATTTGGTTGGACTTTTTACTTCATTTTTTTCTCTTGCTGGGTAGTTCTAGGAATTGTGAGCACTGCCAGTTAATACGTGCATGTCTACTGGAGTGAGTGGTAATGGATTTTGTTTTCAATCTCTTATTTTATTTAAGGTCCTTCATTGTTACAGGTACTTAAAAACAGATGGCCCCTGCTACCACAAAAAAACCTACACCTTATTGTCTGATCTGGAAGTGGCCCACATACACAAACAAGGATCAGTTATCAGAAAAAAAAAGCCTTCTTAAATGTGGATGATGAGCCAACACAGGGGTCCATCTCATCAAAGAAAAGAAGAAGGGTGAAAAGAGATACTCCAGCTATCACAGGTGAATCAGACGTTAATGATATCAGAGGGGTGTCAGACGCAGGGGCAACTGTTACAGAAAATCCATAAGCAGCAGTATGTGGACATATTAACTCTAGTTGATCCCGATAGTATTCATTGTATAATTGACCCTGATAATCCCAGGACTGAACACTTGATGGCAGCAGTAACAGCCATCAGAAAAAGAGCCTCTGCCAGGATGTTGTCCAGGACCTGGGATACATTGTCTTTAGGCTTTGCAGTGCTTATGGCTGTTATCATAGAAAAGGGCCTCAGCCAGGCACTGCCTTTGCTTGCCTATTTTTTGGCAGTCAGGGTGGCCCTTGATCTGAGATTTAGAAAAATAAAGGTTTCTGACATATCATTCTGGTGAGACCAAAGGCATCCAGATATTTGGTTGAGCGTTCTTGTATAAGCCTAAGAATCGTGAGAATGAAATGCTCTTTAGAGGTCAAAGTGAAGGAATATTCTGTTGGGCTTTTAACAACGGGAGCTGCCTTTGTCCTTCTTGTAAGTTGGCCCATTTATGCTTTGCATGTGGCAAGGGTCAACCATCAATTGGGTGCTAAATCAGACCAGGCCACAAACAACAATGCCTCCACCTATTGTGATAGCAGCTTTGCTTTGCCACGGAATAACCCACTGAAGGGTAAAAAAACTTTTTGTGGCCACGGATTTATCTCATCAAGGTGTCCAGGTCATTTTCAATCATTCCTACTTCCCAAGCTAAATAAACTGATTGAAATGCTGGCATATCACATAAACATGCACACTGCTTCAGTTCTTTTTGAAGTTTTTCAAAAATGGTATAAAATCAGTTCTTTGGTACATTTAGATTCTAGGCCAGTTATGAATTTTTATTCTCTCAAAAGACATGAGGACATAGCCTCCAGATTAACTGAAAAGTAAAGGTTAGCTGGCACAGTAATTGGCTTTTTCTCCAACTTTTCCCAGTCTGAGTTCAAAATTTCCCAAATAGGCCTCATTCTTAAAAAGAAAGAAGGAGAGTATAGACTGATTCATCGCTTTTTCACCCTGAGGGTTTGTCAGTCAATGACTTAATTAACAAGGAGCAATATAAAATGCATAACTCCTCCCTGGAACAAGCAGATAAGGTAACTATGAGGTACTCTGATCTTAGATCTGTAAGCTAGACATCCAATCGGCTTTTCATCTGCTTCCTATTAGACAGAAGGACTGGCTTCTGTTGAGATTTTGATGTAATGGTAAGCTCCTTTTTGATACTGCAATGCACCTGGGGTGCTTGGTAGCTTTTGCTACCTTTGAAGTTTTCAGTACTGCCTTACACTGGTGTTGGCAGCAAAGAGTACACCAGCAGCCAGCAGCTCATTATCTAGAGGGCATCCTGATGTGGTGGAAGGCAACAAGGGAGCTTCAGAAGGCATGGCAGCATTCAAGGACTTGTATGCTTCTTTGGTAAGCTGGAGAAGTTGAATCAAGTGCTGACATTCCTAAACCTAGCAGCTGATGTTCGTGCAATGTCTTTCAAACTTCCATCAAACAAACTGAAGCAGCTCAGCCTCGTAATTTTGAGTTTTTTGGGGGCATGTAAGGCTTGTACAGGAGATATTATGCAACTTCATAGTTTACAGAATTTTGCCTGCAGTGTCATCACATTGGGAAGGACATTTTTCAGTCCATCATGAATATACCAAAGGAAAACAAGCCTGAGCACTATATGGTATGCTTAATGTCCAGAACCAAAGATGATCTCAGTCTATGGTACATATTTCTGCACCATTTTAATGGTGTATCTTTGTGGTAGCCACTGTGGCAACCAATTGCAAATATCATGGAGCTTATCTGTAAATGTTTAATTAGCTGTATGAACTATGTCCTTTTGTAACATGTGAAATGCAATTATTGTGGAGCTTTTCTCCCCGGGCCTCCAATAAAAATGGGCTCTTCTTGGCCCAGTGGACTTCCCCGCTCACCAAACTTAAATAAAATAAAAATAGTCACCCTGGATCTCCTCCGATGATCTGGTTCTCTTCAATCTGGGGAGATTGTCGTGGGTGATTATTTTCAAGGTAGTTGTTTTCCACTAAATGGATTAATTATGTCTGTTGAAAGGAGGAAGGGCATTACTTTCTTGGAAGTTTTCCCTATACGGGTGTCTTTGCTGGTGTGGAAGGACTGGTTCCTTAATAGTCAGATTTCCTTTTGTTTGGAAAATCTCACTGTAGTCCTTGCCCTGAACTAAACTAGGCATCAATCCCTATATCACTAGGTGGATTGCAAACTGGGTCACAGATAGAACCCACAGTGTGAAAGTAGCAGACTCCAAGTCAGACTGCCAACCAGTCATGAGTGGAGTCCCACAGGGATCAGTCCTGGGTCCTCTCCTGTTTGACATCTACTTCTCAGAAGTCCAGGCCAACATGGAGGGACTCTGGCTGACCAAGTTCACTGACAATTGAAAGCTGGGAACCATTATTAACTCCCCAAGTGATGTAGACATCCTAGAGAAAGGCCTCACTGAGACCAACGACTGATGTTGAAACCATGGCCTTAAGCTTAATGCCAAAAATGCATTGTCATTCCCTTTGAGAAAAACTCAGTTCCCACTAATTACCACATTTATGGTAGCTTACGGAACACTGAAAGCATTATAAGAGATCTGGGGACACAGGTTGACAGCAATCTCTCCTTTGACCACCACATTGCTACTGGGGTCAGAAAGTCCTTGTGTGTGGCATATCTCATTACCAAGGGTTTTGCATCCAGGAAGAAAGAGGTCATCATCTCTCTCTACTCTTCCCTCATTAGGCCAATCATTGAGTATAATGCTTCATTTGGCATGTACCTCACTAAACAGCTGCAACAGCTGGAAAAGCCACAAAAGTATCTCGAGAAGAGGATCCTAGGCCTTAAACATGTCCTACAAGGACAGACTCAAAAAACTCCAACTTTTCTCTGACTCATATCATCTAGTAAGAGGCAATCTCTGCTTGACATACAAAGCCATGTCTGACCCAGCCCTCTTAGAAATGTTACACCTAAAGAAATCACAATCCCTCTGCACCACATGCTCCAGGGATCTCAACCTCATTACCACAATCAACAGAACATGCTGGAGGGACAGGTTCATAACCCAGAGACTGCCCATGCTCTGGAATAGACTTCCCATACAAGTCAAGCAGAGCACCTCACAGCGCCTTTTCAAGAGAAATCTTGATGAGTGGATGGGAAATAGAAAGTTCACCCCGGGGATCACTCCTGTGGCTCTGCTTGATAAAGGCAGCAAGAACTAATGGTGGCATGATGCCAGGGCACTTCTATAGGCTAGGCTTGTAAAGGCTCCAGGGTTGTTGGCCTAGTACACTCCTATGAACCTATGAACAAACATTTTTCCAAGTCCAAATGGGTCCACTCAGTCATTACACTACTCATTTTATTGACCTTACAAATTAACAACTTTATCTAGTGTTCATGTACCTGGTTGTGACAATTCAGTAGCTGATAGTCTTTCCCATTTTCAGTTCACCAGGATTCATCAGTTGGCAAGGGATGCAGAGCTACTAGGATCCTCATTCCCCCAGAAGTCTGCTTAATTGGAGAAGAATAGCCAGATCACTAATAGCAAATTCTGGGGCACAGAGTACTAGGAAGTCTTATGCGTCATCAGTACAGACATTTAAGAACTTTTATAAAAGAGTACCCCTGAGTCACAGATCCTGAGGATTGTCTTTGGTCATTAAATTCATGGTATACAGATTGTTGCAGAGTTGATTCTCTTAGTACCCTCTGCATTCATTTGGCAGCCCTAGGCTTGCTGGCATTTTTCCCAGAGCTTAAGGATTGTTCCAGCCACTGGGTGACAAGCAGAATTCTTAAAGACTGGGAAAATACCAAAGGGGCCCCAAAGGAGCCCAGAAAGTCGATAGGACTCCATCTCCTTGGCATTATTGTTAAGAGATTGTTTTTTTTTTCATCCATCAATCTTCATACCTTTACTGTTTGGGCAACTTTTTTCACATGCTTTTATAATAGAGCATTTCAAGCCAGTGAATTATTAAACTCCTTATGCTGGGAGGACATAGTGAATCACAGGGATTTTCTCTAGATCTGGGTGAGTAAATTCAAAACATATCAGGTAAGGAGGGTGGGTGGGCTAATAGTTAAGGTGTTTGCCTTGCAAATACAAGGTGCAGGGTTTGAGTCTCACAAGGGATAATTGGCTAGGCTTAAAATGGCTTGCAAGGGCAGTTAGCTTAGTACTAATCTATGAACCTCTGTAAGCAAAAGACAGCAAGTCTGTTTGGACAGGTCTAGAATTCTGGTTACTTGCATTGTCCACTGAGTTTATTCATGCCTTAACTTTTATTTGTTGAAGAATTTACTTCTTACCAATTTTTAACGTGTTATTAAAGTTACTATTTTTAATGTCTGAACCGTGGTGCACTATCAAAGGTTTTACTTGCTGCAACTTTAGATAAGGATCTTTCACAATGAAGGCATAGATCCTAATGGGTATTCTTCTCACTCATTTAGGATTGGGCATACATCTGATCTAGCTTTAACAAGTTATTCCACAGAGGTACTGAAAAGAATGGATAGCATGTTGTCAAATACCTGTTTATCCTATATTAGGCAATAATGCCATGATTTTGTGTTAGAGGGAAGACATTTTTCTGGATTTTGGGACATTTCTACATTGAGAGCAACCCACAAGCCTTGTCTCATCTGGTTGGTCATAGCAGGTCGCTAGAGCATAATAATTGGTTATTTCAGCATTTTGGGTTTTTTGGGAATGTCCTGGTTGCAATTTTGGGAGGTATGATGCAGGTTGTCAACACATGAAAGGTTACTGAGGGTATTGGTTATTCACCTTGGGTGGAACAATTTGACCTTAGTCTGAAGAGAATTATTTTAGCCAGAATCCTGTCTGATCTTTGCAAGCTTAATTTGTTGTATCCTGAATTAGTCTTCAATTGTACCATGACTATAATGTAAGGTAGCCAGAAGGAATACCGCTATTAAGACTTCCAGACACTTTATTAACCATAGAATGGCGCCAGTTAATTGGGTTTTAAGTGATTGAATATAAGGTTCTGGACAAACCAAACATAAACTTTTACAGCCACGATAGAGTCCACTTCAGCAACCTAGATTTTGACTTATTCAATTTGGATATTACATCAGGTATCAATACATTTTTAAAGGGGTGTCTTTAAATTCACTTCAGTGGGGAATGTCAGTCCATTCTCAGTATGAGGCCTTTGGAAGTAATGGCATGTATCCATGTTAGTTTGTCATCTGACTTCCAGCTTTTCCCCTTGTTTTCCCCCAATTGTGTTACATTGGCCTCTTCTTTCTGGGAAGGTCGGTTTCAGTATTAAGCATTGGCCAAGGCAAGCTCTGATTTGGCTAGAAGGCAAACTCCTTAAGATTTCTCATAAGCAGGTTTGTGGTAGCTTGGGTTACACACTCAGACCATAAATATTAGTTGATTACACCAACTGGCAAAAGAAAAAGGTTACTGACTGTGTTATGATGGTTTTAATAGGTGGTTGATACTTTAATTTGTTATGGCATTAGTAACAATAAATGGTTGCAACATCACATCAGTCGGTCATTACACAATGTGGATTTTCAGTTGCCACCCTCATCTCAGATACTGGCATATGGTAAAGTTTTTGATTAAACGGGAGAGGAATCTCAGTTTTCCTGGTTATTCTTGGCTAATGCATGATAGCTTTAGAGTCCGGAACATGGCATACAGCTAGAGGTTCCCCCAACCTACCTGAATTTCTTCCTGATTCCATCTAAGACACTGTTCCCTGTTTGTATCAGATATGACCACAAAATATCAATATTTCATATTGCAACACCTGTCATCCCACAGTCACTTCACCTTAAAATTTAGGCATACTGTTTGGCCTCGTTGAAGGGCAAGTAGTGGCTGTGCAGACAAGTACCTGTCATAGAAGCATTTGTATTATTCTTTAGCTCTTTGGCCATTTTTTCTAAGGGAGACAAACAGAACAGTTTTTGGCTAATTTTTATATTTTAACACTGACATGTTAGTCCTTTGTCTTCCAAGCCTTAGTTGAAATGGATGTACTCCCATGGCACTATATGGAGTAGCTCTACATGACACAAGAGTTCTGTGTGCAATAGGTTGTGTTATGTTTTCTTGAAGTAAAGGTAAAAACCAGGGACAATCTCTTATCCTGGAACATTCAGGAATTATTCTATGATAAACCTCCTACTACTGACACCAAGGCAACTTTTCAATCCCCCCCCCCCCAAACCCTGAGAACACCATTGCCTATGTAGAATCCTTCACAGAAACTAGAAGCCCTGTATAATCATATAAGCAACTGCATAGAGAGAGCTGTACCTACCTAGACTAAGGAAAGGACAGGATCAACTCAGAAAATAGGCTGCCCTCATAGAATCTCCAACATCAGTAGGTTGTATAACAAAAAGAAGAAATTAATAACAAAAAGTAGGAAGTGCAATGCCAGCAAGGTTAAAAAAAAAAATCCTTCAGCAGTCTATAAAAGCCACCCGTGGGAGCTAATCTAGTTACGC
Organism: Protopterus annectens; assembly: GCF_019279795.1. Lineage (NCBI taxonomy): Eukaryota > Metazoa > Chordata > Ceratodontiformes > Protopteridae > Protopterus > Protopterus annectens. Next base: position 196,337,958 of record NC_056736.1, on the reverse strand, counting down.
AAAGCCAGATTTGAGGGAAAATTAGCCTCCCAGGCCAAGGATAATGACAAATATTTCTTCATCTATGTCCATAACCTCAAAGACAGTACACAGCAATGTATCAAATTAATTGTAAACACTGATACCTATGTTCAGCAAGAAGATATAGCAAACCACCTGTCCAAAAAATAATTGTTCCAGTTTTACTCTTTCTCCCTGCTCAATGGCACTCAGGAAATACCCAAATCTATAACACCCTCAATTATCACTAGATACGTAAGATGCTGTCCAAGGCCAGGAATATGGCATCCATGGGTCCCAATAATATCCCAGCATGCTTCTTTAACAGTATGAAACATGAACTATCGGCCCACTAGAATCACTCTTTTGCTACAGCCTCCAAATTAGCTTCATGCCAAACAAATGGAGAACTGCAATGGTTATTCCACTTCAGAAGGGTGGCCATCCATGGACCCAGGAATTATTGACCCATAAAAATGACTAGTCTGATATGCAGAGTTATGGAGGGAATGATTATGGATATCCTAAATGATGACATAGGTAACTTTGGATCTAAATCAGTTTGGGTTTGGCAAGGGGAGGTCTTAATCTAATGGATTTCTTTGGGAAAGTTACCAAGACAATGGTTGAGGGCAGATTGGTATGAACTGCCTGTCTCACCCTGGCCAAGGAGTTTGACACAATACTCCACTCACTCATTGTAGAAAAGTTCACTAAACTAGGTGTAACCCCCTACATCACCCACTGGATAGCCAGCTGGTTTGCAGACAGGATGCAATAAGTTAGAATAGGGAAGCCTCCCTCCACAAAAAGGCCGGTTACAAGTAGAGTGCCTCACGGCTTAGTGAAGGTGCCACTCCTCTTTGGTGTCTTCTTCTCTGAAGTCAAGGTTAACATCAAGAGCCTCTGTCAAATCAAGTTCACATATGATTAAAAACTGGGTGCAGTCACTGATTCCTGTTGAGGCACAAATATAATCCATGAAGGCCTGACATAGACTAACAATTTGTCCAGAGTGATGGTCTAAAACTCAGTGTCAAAAAGTGCATCATACTATCTTTCAGAAAGATGGCCTCCCCAGAAAACTACTATATTGAGAACACAACCCTAAGACTAGACTTTGTAGTCAGAGATTTGGGAATGTATATAGACAGCAATTTTGCATTTGACCATCATGTGTTTTCCTCACAGTAGACAATCTATGCTGCACAATATATAAACAGGAGTGTGACATCTAAATCCAAACATATCATCAATCAGTTGCACTCTGTTCTCATAAGACCAGTCATTTAATACAATGCCACCTTTGGCAGGTAGCTGGCCGTGCATATCCAACAGCTGAAGTGTCCACACAGATTTCTCACAAAAACAATACTTGATAAAGAAAGCAAGTCCTATGCAAATGGTCTCAAAGCCTTGTCCTTATATTTGATCTGCTACAGCATGTTGAGAGGCAACCTATGCCTAGCCAACAAAGCATCCTCCAATACATCCTTAGTGGACCTGTTATACATCTTTAAACAAATAGCATAAGGGATGCCTAATCCAGAGACTAAACCTTGCCTGCAACATAAATAGGAGATGCTGGCAGGACAGGACTATGTCCCAAAGGCTCCCTCTCTCTGAAACAAGCTTCCCTACCATGTGGAACAGAATTAATCCATGTACTTATTCAGCAAAGTTGAGATCAGTGGATGGAGAACTTTAAATCTGCCTCTTGTCTAGTATCTATATCTCTGTCGGAGAGAGGAAGCTTGTAAATACCTGGCCACTTATGCCAAGTATATTTACCTAGAAAAAACATTGGGAACCAATACCTATCAAATTATATTGAGAAAATTGGCCAGGCTTTTAAAGGTTGCTTTGGCCATTAGCCTCGTATTCTACTATGAAACTATGATACTATGATACAGGAACTGAAGATAAACTGATCAGGAGCCCTAAGATTAGAATTAGTGAATGACTGAAGACTTACAAGAAGCATCAATAGAGAAACTGAGAAATATAAAAGAAATAGGGCACTTAAATGAGGACACTCAAAACAGAGTGAATAGTAAATTTGAGCAAAAGAAGAGAGTGCAGCGTTCTCAGTCTTTTAGTGCTGATGTCAAGCAGAAAACTCAGTTAAAGGTAGACTATCAGTAAGCGAAGGAATGAGTAATCAGAAGGCAGATTTGCCTCTGAGATATCCCTTGCAGAGGTAAAGTAACATAGAGAAGGAAAGGAAAAGTATAATTTTGTGCTCAGGCATAAAAACTGAAGGTGGCCAACCTAAAAGAAAAGACAATACCCAGAAACTTGTCCTGATAGCAGTGACAATAATGAATAAAGTGCTTTTAGTCTAGAGCTACTCTTAGCAGAGAAAGGCATAAAAGAAGCTGTAATGCTAGTATTTTTGAAGGAGAATGCTATATTTTCCTCATCAAAATAAGCTAATGAAGAAAGTAGCCCTAAGCTGGTGGGCTTACTAGCAAGTCACATAGTTTTAATAAAGCATAATGGGAATTTTATACTTTAAATATGACAAAGAAAGAAAACATCATCTGCTGTAGGAAAGGATATCAAACATGGTGCCACAATTAATTCTTATTCTTACTTTAAGTCAAAAGATGTTCTCCAACACGTCTAACACATCATGAGTAATGAAAGGAAAGCTTTCTTGCATCAATTGCTAGTGCCAAAACAATAATGAACACTTGCAATGAAGCTGTTCCATTGGCATACAGTATGCAGTTACCCAGGGATGAACAAAGTTAATGTGAAAATATTAGCCAGATTTTACCTGTCAGGCATAATGGAAAAGATAAAAAAAAATAATCTGTGTTTCTTCTCCAGAATGATAAAAAAGTACACTGCATTCTAGATTTAAAAGCCAACTGATCATATGTTACTCATAAGGTACCATTTGAACACCACATGATTGGTCATTGTAGTTTTACTGCAGAAAGCTAACAACTGGTATCAGTACACACTAGTGGTGATGGATTATGCTATTAAATTTCCAGACGCCATATCATTTCACAAGGGTAATGCTAGGAGAATCATCAGAAAGCTGGTACTTTCATTCTACACAGTAGTTATCCCTAAAGAGATACCTATTAAACTAGACACTATCTTAATGTCAAGGGTATTGCATCAGTTATGTCAGGCCTGTCATGTCATGTTTCACCTCAGGCTTCATGCCCATTGAGTGGTGCACAGCTACAGTTAACCCACTCCACAAGGGGAATCCACCTTGGATCCCAGGAACTACCGCCCCATCATTCTGACGAGCCTGATCTGCAAGGCCATGGAACGTATTATCATGGAACTTATAAACAAAGACATTGGCAACCTTCAAACACTGGACCCCATGCAGTTTGGGTTTGTGAATGGGCGATCTTGTCTCTTGAACCTGATTGACTTCTTCGAATCAGTCTCCAGAGCTGTGGACAAGGGTAAGGTGGTCCACACAGCCTATCTGGACCTCGCCAAGGCCTTCAACACCATCCCATACTCTGGAATCATAGATAAACTTACTAAGCTGGGCATCAATCCCTACATCACTCAATGGGTTGCCACCTGGCTTACTGACAGAACCAACACTGTAAAAGTAGCCAACTCCAAATCCAGCAGTGACAAGTGAAGTACCTCAGGGTTCAGTATTGGGACCGCTCTTGTTTGGCATCTACTTCTCTGAAATACAGGCTAACACTAAGGAACTCAAGCTACCAAAGTTTGCAGATGACTGCAAACTGGGAGCCATTATTGAATCCCCAAATGATGTGGATAATCTACAAAAGGGCCTTACAGAAACAGATGTTTGGTGCCAGAGCCATGGGCTCAAGCTCAATGCCAAGAAATGTATAGTTATCCCCTTTGGGAAAAAAACAAGTACCCATGAATTACCACATAGGTTGCATTACACTAAACACTGAAAGTGTGATAAGAGACCTAGGGACACAGATGGACAGTGGTCTCACCTTTGGTAACCACATCATCACAACAGTCAGGAAATCCTTCTATGTGGCACACCTCATCACTAAGGGCTTTTCATCCAGAAAAAAGGAGGTAATTGTCCCACTGTACTAATCCCTCATTAGACCCATTATAGAATACAACACCCCATTTGGTATGTACCTCTCAAGACATCTGCAACAACTGGAAAGGCTGCAGAAATACTTCACTAAAAGAATCACAGGCCTAAAGCAGATGGCCTATGCTGACTGTCTAAAAAAACTCCACCCATACTCTATCGCATATTGTCTACTCAGAGGCGATCTCGGCTTAACATACAAGGCCATGTCAAACCCAGAGCTGTTAGACATATACACTTAAAGAAATCCCAATCCCTCAAAGACACATGCTCCAGGGATCTAAACCTTGTCATCACAATGAACAAAACATGCTGGAGGGATAGGTATCTGACCCAGAGACTCCCAGACTCTGGAATAGACTGCTCATACATGTCAAGCAGAGTGACTCTTTGACCCTCTTCAAAAGGAACCTTGATGATTGGATGGGAGATAGAACATTCACCTCGGGGATCACGTCAATTGCCCTGCTAGACAGGGGTCCAGGGAAGTAAATACTGTGAGAAGAAATAGCTAGGGAATTGTTATGGCTAGGCTTGTATAGGCCCTAGGGCCAATAGCCTAGTACCAACCTATGAACCTATGAACAGCTTAATATTGAACAGTTATAGATATCATTCAACCTTGTACAGACAGACACATTAAGTAGAAGAGGGGTTTAATGAGATATTAAATTTTACACTATGGAACTTTATTGACAAAGATGTAAAGAACTTGGACCAGGTGCTACACTACATAATGTTTGCTATAAGAGAGGCACCATTAGCTTCAAATCAGTTTACTCCATTTCAACTGTGGCAGCCATCTGAGAGAATTGCTGCACACTGTTAAGAAAACATAGGAATAAGAGGATACCAATTAAAAGTATGGTGGATTGATACATCAGTTTACAGGACTTATTAACATTATTTGTGGTTACAGTAACGGAACATAAACTGGGAGCCTAGAAGATGCAAAAACAGTTTACTATAAAATGCTCAACCTAAGAACAATTGAACCTAGCTGATCAGGAATTAGAGTAATACCTGCCATGAAAGACAAATTCCTGTCTTCGTGAAATAGATGAATAAATACAGAGAACAGAAAATTAGACGCCAGGAAAGGTGAGGGTAAAGCAGAGCTATCCAGTTATTACATTAAAGCCATGAATAGAAGTGAACCGTTCAGTAGTGAAAATGCAAGCTGATACCTGAAGTACAGCTAAAGAAATACCAGTCAAAAAGTACGAAAGTTGAAAATGAGAGCATTTATGTCATTAAACAAAGGAGTGCTCAAGAAAATCCCTGGAAAAATAAGTTGATAGAACAAAAAGTAATTTGATTAGTCTGAATGACATCGTACAGCTTACCGAAGTAAAAAAAAATAGTAAAATTGTTACCTCAAGATGTACTCAAGTTGGAGTTAAAGAGGCATTGCAAAATGTTTGGAGCAACACAGTCGTGTTAGTTTCTGATGCTGATGGAAGTTTCACATTTTGTAATAACTTTAAGAAACTGAACAGATTTTTGAAATAGAATTACTATTGCATGTTCAGAAATGAGTTGATGAAGAACCTAGGGAATGCCAGATACTTGACAGCACTGGACCTAACAGATGGATACTGCTAAATATCACTTAGTCCCCCTGCCAAAAAAAGAATAAAAATAAGAAAAAACAGCCTTAGTATCCCAACCGATGCTCTTAGTTGACAGTGTTACCATTTGCCATACATATGGCCTCTGCCATCTTTAGGGGCTGCTGAATGAAATACTGAGGTTTCACTCTAAGCATGCTGTGACATACCTGGATGATGTGACCTAGCAGTCTCATTTACTAATAGTATAGGCTGTGATAATATCTGTAAGACTAAATGCTAAGAAAAGAAAATTGAACTTAATGGAAGCCATGTAACTATGGCACATTATAGGAAGCAGGAGGTAAAATCACAACTAGAAAAAATAGACACCACAAAAACTGGTCTGGAGCCCCCCGAAAAAAAAAAAAAAAAAAACGGCAAAAGCTTTTTTAGGACTAAATAAAATCCGCAAAAAATTTATGCTGAATTTTGGGATTATTGCATAACCAACTAAGAAAAAATACCGAAGCTTCCAAAGCAAAAATACACGAAACCCAGACTCTCCACAAAGTACTCGAATCACGACTATAATAAAACGTATAAAAAACGTAAAAAACTTTTAATTTCAGTGCGGTAAAATGGCGATACACTTTTCATCAAGACCAATGTCTTAACTTCTTCAGAAACTTTAACAATACCAAAGGACTATTATTTAAAGTATGGCAGTGGCAAGCACATATTAATCCAATTAGTCCTTAACGTTGTATACTGGAATTTTAACGTAACCAGTAGTCCTACAACACTTTTATTTATTTATATATATTTTTGTTTATATACCCTACTAAAATACTTTGCCCATTTGGGCTAACATGCTTTTAAAACCTTTATTCGCGTTTAAGAACATATAAAATATGAAGAATAAACCTCTTAGATGTAATAAATACAGACCATGGCTAGACTCAAAATATAATGCCCTTAGACGTGATGGCCACAAGGTGGCACTCACCTATGGTAGTGATATGAGAGGGATTTGTGACATCATACGCAACAACTGGAATATAATAGCCAGTGATGAAGGACTGAGAGAAATGGTGGGTGTACGCCCCATGTTTGTTTATAAAAGGAATAAAAATCTAAAAGATATGTTATGTAAGGAGAAGAATTTATCTAAGGATGTGAGACCTCAGGGAGGAGCAGGTACCATTCCATGTGGTTCCTGCAAGGCTTGTGGACACATTAAAAAAGGAACAGAATTTAGACACCCCATTAATGGGAGGGTATTCTTATTTAAGGGTAGGGCGACTTGTAGGACCACTGATTTAGTGTATATAGCTGAGTGTAGCTCATGTCCGTGTTTTTATGTAGGGAAGACCAATCAAATGCTGAAGGCTAGGATCCTTCAGCATATGTCTAATATCAGGAATAATGATGAACATAATGCTTTATATAGGCATGTTAAGGATCACCCTACACATAGGTTTATGTTCAGGGTTATTGTAAATTTAAAGTTGACAAATGGGGGGGGGACATTAAATTAAACACTGAGTTAGCTGAATCTAGATGGATCCTAGAGTTAACAGCACATAGGGATCCAGGCTTAAATGATGTAGTCCCCCTTAAGCCAACATTAAGCAAAAGGCGGGTATTTTACTGAGTTTTGATTGGTCAACTGTTTTTTAAATAGAAGTTTTACTAGGAAAGTTTTTTATCTGATGAAGGGCAACCGCCCGAAAGCGCTCATATTGTACTGTCTGTTTGTTGGAAATAAATCACCTTTTTTATCTGAGCAGTATCCAGCTTCGTTACTTTGTTTGTCTGCTTTGGATTTTTACGTTTGCTGGGTTTTGGCAGAGCAACACCCTTCATTCTTTGGATTTTTAAATGTATAGTTATCCCCTTTGGGAAAAAAACAAGTACCCATGAATTACCACATAGGTTGCATTACACTAAACACTGAAAGTGTGATAAGAGACCTAGGGACACAGATGGACAGTGGTCTCACCTTTGGTAACCACATCATCACAACAGTCAGGAAATCCTTCTATGTGGCACACCTCATCACTAAGGGCTTTTCATCCAGAAAAAAGGAGGTAATTGTCCCACTGTACTAATCCCTCATTAGACCCATTATAGAATACAACACCCCATTTGGTATGTACCTCTCAAGACATTTGCAACAACTGGAAAGGCTGCAGAAATACTTCACTAAAAGAATCACAGGCCTAAAGCAGATGGCCTATGCTGACTGTCTAAAAAAACTCCACCCATACTCTGTCGCATATTGTCTACTCAGAGGCGATCTCGGCTTAACATACAAGGCCATGTCAAACCCAGAGCTGTTAGACATATACACTTAAAGAAATCCCAATCCCTCAAAGACACATGCTCCAGGGATCTAAACCTTGTCATCACAATGAACAAAACATGCTGGAGGGATAGGTATCTGACCCAGAGACGTGGCAGACTCTGGAATAGACTGCTCATACATGTCAAGCAGAGTGACTCTTTGACCCTCTTCAAAAGGAACCTTGATGATTGGATGGGAGATAGAACATTCACCTCGGGATCACGTCAATTGCCCTGCTAGACAGGGGTCCAGGGAAGTAAATACTGTGAGAAGAAATAGCTAGGAATTGTTATGGCTAGGCTTGTATAGGCCCTAGGGCCAATAGCCTAGTACCAACCTATGAACCTATGAACAGCTTAATATTGAACAGTTATAGATATCATTCAACCTTGTACAGACAGACACATTAAGTAGAAGAGGGGTTTAATGAGATATTAAATTTTACACTATGGAACTTTATTGACAAAGATGTAAAGAACTTGGACCAGGTGCTACACTACATAATGTTTGCTATAAGAGAGGCACCATTAGCTTCAAATCAGTTTACTCCATTTCAACTGTGGCAGCCATCTGAGAGAATTGCTGCACACTGTTAAGAAAACATAGGAATAAGAGGATACCAATTAAAAGTATGGTGGATTGATACATCAGTTTACAGGACTTATTAACATTATTTGTGGTTACAGTAACGGAACATAAACTGGGAGCCTAGAAGATGCAAAAACAGTTTACTATAAAATGCTCAACCTAAGAACAATTGAACCTAGCTGATCAGGAATTAGAGTAATACCTGCCATGAAAGACAAATTCCTGTCTTCGTGAAATAGATGAATAAATACAGAGAACAGAAAATTAGACGCCAGGAAAGGTGAGGGTAAAGCAGAGCTATCCAGTTATTACATTAAAGCCATGAATAGAAGTGAACCGTTCAGTAGTGAAAGTGCAAGCTGATACCTGAAGTACAGCTAAAGAAATACCAGTCAAAAAGTACGAAAGTTGAAAATGAGAGCATTTATGTCATTAAACAAAGGAGTGCTCAAGAAAATCCCTGGAAAAATAAGTTGATAGAACAAAAAGTAATTTGATTAGTCTGAATGACATCGCATACAGCTTACCGAAGTAAAAAAAAATAGTAAAATTGTTACCTCAAGATGTACTCAAGTTGGAGTTAAAGAGGCATTGCAAAATGTTTGGAGCAACACAGTCGTGTTAGTTTCTGATGCTGATGGAAGTTTCACATTTTGTAATAACTTTAAGAAACTGAACAGCTTTTTGAAATAGAATTACTATTGCATGTTCAGAAATGAGTTGATGAAGAACCTAGGGAATGCCAGATACTTGACAGCACTGGACCTAACAGATGGATACTGCTAAATATCACTTAGTCCCCCTGCCAAAAAAAGAAAAAAAATAAGAAAAAACAGCCTTTGTATCCCAACCGTTGCTCTTAGTTCACAGTGTTACCATTTGCCATACATATGCTTCTGCCATCTTTTAGGGGCTGCTGAATGAAATACTGAGGTTTCACTCTAAGCATGCTGTGACATACCTGGATGATGTGACCTAGCAGTCTCATTTACTAATAGTATAGGCTGTGATAATATCTGTAAGACTAAATGCTAAGAAAAGAAAATTGAACTTAATGGAAGCCATGTAACTATGGCACATTATAGGAAGCAGGAGGTAAAATCACAACTAGAAAAAATAGACACCACAAAAACTGGTCTGTACCCCCCCCCCCGAAAAAAAAAAAAAAAAAAAACGGCAAAAGCTTTTTTAGGACTAAATAAAATCCGCAAAAAATTTATGCTGAATTTTGGGATTATTGCATAACCAACTAAGAAAAAATACCGAAGCTTCCAAAGCAAAAATACACGAAACCCAGACTCTCCACAAAGTACTCGAATCACGACTCTAATAAAACGTATAAAAAACGTAAAAAACTTTTAATTTCAGTGCGGTAAAATGGCGATACACTTTTCATCAAGACCAATGTCTTAACTTCTTCAGAAACTTTAACAATACCAAAGGACTATTATTTAAAGTATGGCAGTGGCAAGCACATATTAATCCAATTAGTCCTTAACGTTGTTTACTGGAATTTTAACGTAACCAGTAGTCCTACAACACTTTTATTTATTTATATATATTTTTGTTTATATACCCTACTAAAATACTTTGCCCATTTGGGCTAACATGCTTTTAAAACCTTTATTCGCGTTTAAGAACATATAAAATATGAAGAATAAACCTCTTAGATGTAATAAATACAGACCATGGCTAGACTCAAAAAATAATGCCCTTAGATGTGATGGCCACAAGGTGGCACTCACCTATGGTAGTGATATGAGAGGGATTTGTGACATCATACGCAACAACTGGAATATAATAGCCAGTGATGAAGGACTGAGAGAAATGGTGGGTGTACGCCCCATGTTTGTTTATAAAAGGAATAAAAATCTAAAAGATATGTTATGTAAGGAGAAGAATTTATCTAAGGATGTGAAACCTAAGGGAGGAGCGGGTACCATTCCATGTGGTTCCTGCAAGGCTTGTGGACACATTAAAAAAGGAACAGAATTTAGACACCCCATTAATGGGAGGGTATTCTTATTTAAGGGTAGGGCGACTTGTAGGACCACTGATTTAGTGTATATAGCTGAGTGTAGCTCATGTCCGTGTTTTTATGTAGGGAAGACCAATCAAATGCTGAAGGCTAGGATCCTTCAGCATATGTCTAATATCAGGAATAATGATGAACATAATGCTTTATATAGGCATGTTAAGGATCACCCTACACATAGGTTTATGTTCAGGGTTATTGTAAATTTAAAGTTGACAAATAGGGGGGGGGACATTAAATTAAACACTGAGTTAGCTGAATCTAGATGGATCCTAGAGTTAACAGCACATAGGGATCCAGGCTTAAATGATGTAGTCCCCCTTAAGCCAACATTAAGCAAAAGGCGGGTTTTTTACTGAGTTTTGATTGGTCAACTGTTTTTTAAATAGAAGTTTTACTAGGAAAGTTTTTTATCTGATGAAGGGCAACCGCCCGAAAGCGCTCATATTGTACTGTCTGCTTGTTGGAAATAAATCACCTTTTTTATCTGAGCAGTATCCAGCTTCGTTACTTTGTTTGTCTGCTTTGGATTTTTACGTTTGCTGGGTTTTGGCAGAGCAACACCCTTCATTCTTTGGATTTTTAAATGTATAGTTATCCCCTTTGGGAAAAAAACAAGTACCCATGAATTACCACATAGGTTGCATTACACTAAACACTGAAAGTGTGATAAGAGACCTAGGGACACAGATGGACAGTGGTCTCACCTTTGGTAACCACATCATCACAACAGTCAGGAAATCCTTCTATGTGGCACACCTCATCACTAAGGGCTTTTCATCCAGAAAAAAGGAGGTAATTGTCCCACTGTACTAATCCCTCATTAGACCCATTATAGAATACAACACCCCATTTGGTATGTACCTCTCAAGACATCTGCAACAACTGGAAAGGCTGCAGAAATACTTCACTAAAAGAATCACAGGCCTAAAGCAGATGGCCTATGCTGACTGTCTAAAAAAACTCCACCCATACTCTGTCGCATATTGTCTACTCAGAGGCGATCTCGGCTTAACATACAAGGCCATGTCAAACCCAGAGCTGTTAGACATATACACTTAAAGAAATCCCAATCCCTCAAAGACACATGCTCCAGGGATCTAAACCTTGTCATCACAATGAACAAAACATGCTGGAGGGATAGGTATCTGACCCAGAGACTCCCCAGACTCTGGAATAGACTGCTCATACATGTCAAGCAGAGTGACTCTTTGACCCTCTTCAAAAGGAACCTTGATGATTGGATGGGAGATAGAACATTCACCTCGGGGATCACGTCAATTGCCCTGCTAGACAGGGGTCCAGGGAAGTAAATACTGTGAGAAGAAATAGCTAGGGAATTGTTATGGCTAGGCTTGTATAGGCCCTAGGGCCAATAGCCTAGTACCAACCTATGAACCTATGAACAGCTTAATATTGAACAGTTATAGATATCATTCAACCTTGTACAGACAGACACATTAAGTAGAAGAGGGGTTTAATGAGATATTAAATTTTACACTATGGAACTTTATTGACAAAGATGTAAAGAACTTGGACCAGGTGCTACACTACATAATGTTTGCTATAAGAGAGGCACCATTAGCTTCAAATCAGTTTACTCCATTTCAACTGTGGCAGCCATCTGAGAGAAATGCTGCACACTGTTAAGAAAACATAGGAATAAGAGGATACCAATTAAAAGTATGGTGGATTGATACATCAGTTTACAGGACTTATTAACATTATTTGTGGTTACAGTAACGGAACATAAACTGGGAGCCTAGAAGATGCAAAAACAGTTTACTATAAAATGCTCAACCTAAGAACAATTGAACCTAGCTGATCAGGAATTAGAGTAATACCTGCCATGAAAGACAAATTCCTGTCTTCGTGAAATAGATGAATAAATACAGAGAACAGAAAATTAGACGCCAGGAAAGGTGAGGGTAAAGCAGAGCTATCCAGTTATTACATTAAAGCCATGAATAGAAGTGAACCGTTCAGTAGTGAAAGTGCTTGCTGATATCTGAAGTACAGCTAAAGAAATACCAGTCAAAAAGTACGAAAGTTGAAAATGAGAGCATTTATGTCATTAAACAAAGGAGTGCTCAAGAAAATCCCTGGAAAAATAAGTTGATAGAACAAAAAGTAATTTGATTAGTCTGAATGACATCGTACAGCTTACCGAAGTAAAAAAAAATAGTAAAATTGTTACCTCAAGATGTACTCAAGTTGGAGTTAAAGAGGCATTGCAAAATGTTTGGAGCAACACAGTCGTGTTAGTTTCTGATGCTGATGGAAGTTTCACATTTTGTAATAACTTTAAGAAACTGAACAGCTTTTTGAAATAGAATTACTATTGCATGTTCAGAAATGAGTTGATGAAGAACCTAGGGAATGCCAGATACTTGACAGCACTGGACCTAACAGATGGATACTGCTAAATATCACTTAGTCCCCCTGCCAAAAAAAGAAAAAAAATAAGAAAAAACAGCCTTTGTATCCCAACCGTTGCTCTTAGTTCACAGTGTTACCATTTGCCATACATATGGCCTCTGCCATCTTTTAGGGGCTGCTGAATGAAATACTGAGGTTTCACTCTAAGCATGCTGTGACATACCTGGATGATGTGACCTAGCAGTCTCATTTACTAATAGTATAGGCTGTGATAATATCTGTAAGACTAAATGCTAAGAAAAGAAAATTGAACTTAATGGAAGCCATGTAACTATGGCACATTATAGGAAGCAGGAGGTAAAATCACAACTAGAAAAAATAGACACCACAAAAACTGGTCTGTACCCCCCGAAAAATTAAAAAAAAAAAAAAACGGCAAAAGCTTTTTTAGGACTAAATAAAATCCGCAAAAAATTTATGCTGAATTTTGGGATTATTGCATAACCAACTAAGAAAAAATACCGAAGCTTCCAAAGCAAAAATACACGAAACCCAGACTCTCCACAAAGTACTCGAATCACGACTCTAATAAAACGTATAAAAAACGTAAAAAACTTTTAATTTCAGTGCGGTAAAATGGCGATACACTTTTCATCAAGACCAATGTCTTAACTTCTTCAGAAACTTTAACAATACCAAAGGACTATTATTTAAAGTATGGCAGTGGCAAGCACATATTAATCCAATTAGTCCTTAACGTTGTATACTGGAATTTTAACGTAACCAGTAGTCCTACAACACTTTTATTTATTTATATATATTTTTGTTTATATACCCTACTAAAATACTTTGCCCATTTGGGCTAACATGCTTTTAAAACCTTTATTCGCGTTTAAGAACATATAAAATATGAAGAATAAACCTCTTAGATGTAATAAATACAGACCATGGCTAGACTCAAAAAATAATGCCCTTAGACGTGATGGCCACAAGGTGGCACTCACCTATGGTAGTGATATGAGAGGGATTTGTGACATCATACGCAACAACTGGAATATAATAGCCAGTGATGAAGGACTGAGAGAAATGGTGGGTGTACGCCCCATGTTTGTTTATAAAAGGAATAAAAATCTAAAAGATATGTTATGTAAGGAGAAGAATTTATCTAAGGATGTGAGACCTAAGGGAGGAGCGGGTACCATTCCATGTGGTTCCTGCAAGGCTTGTGGACACATTAAAAAAGGAACAGAATTTAGACACCCCATTAATGGGAGGGTATTCTTATTTAAGGGTAGGGCGACTTGTAGGACCACTGATTTAGTGTATATAGCTGAGTGTAGCTCATGTCCGTGTTTTTATGTAGGGAAGACCAATCAAATGCTGAAGGCTAGGATCCTTCAGCATATGTCTAATATCAGGAATAATGATGAACATAATGCTTTATATAGGCATGTTAAGGATCACCCTACACATAGGTTTATGTTCAGGGTTATTGTAAATTTAAAGTTGACAAATAGGGGGGGGGACATTAAATTAAACACTGAGTTAGCTGAATCTAGATGGATCCTAGAGTTAACAGCACATAGGGATCCAGGCTTAAATGATGTAGTCCCCCTTAAGCCAACATTAAGCAAAAGGCGGGTTTTTTACTGAGTTTTGATTGGTCAACTGTTTTTTAAATAGAAGTTTTACTAGGAAAGTTTTTTATCTGATGAAGGGCAACCGCCCGAAAGCGCTCATATTCTACTGTCTGTTTGTTGGAAATAAATCACCTTTTTTATCTGAGCAGTATCCAGCTTCGTTACTTTGTTTGTCTGCTTTGGATTTTTACGTTTGCTGGGTTTTGGCAGAGCAACACCCTTCATTCTTTGGATTTTTAAATGTATAGTTATCCCCTTTGGGAAAAAAACAAGTACCCATGAATTACCACATAGGTTGCATTACACTAAACACTGAAAGTGTGATAAGAGACCTAGGGACACAGATGGACAGTGGTCTCACCTTTGGTAACCACATCATCACAACAGTCAGGAAATCCTTCTATGTGGCACACCTCATCACTAAGGGCTTTTCATCCAGAAAAAAGGAGGTAATTGTCCCACTGTACTAATCCCTCATTAGACCCATTATAGAATACAACACCCCATTTGGTATGTACCTCTCAAGACATCTGCAACAACTGGAAAGGCTGCAGAAATACTTCACTAAAAGAATCACAGGCCTAAAGCAGATGGCCTATGCTGACTGTCTAAAAAAACTCCACCCATACTCTGTCGCATATTGTCTACTCAGAGGCGATCTCGGCTTAACATACAAGGCCATGTCAAACCCAGAGCTGTTAGACATATACACTTAAAGAAATCCCAATCCCTCAAAGACACATGCTCCAGGGATCTAAACCTTGTCATCACAATGAACAAAACATGCTGGAGGGATAGGTATCTGACCCAGAGACTCCCCAGACTCTGGAATAGACTGCTCATACATGTCAAGCAGAGTGACTCTTTGACCCTCTTCAAAAGGAACCTTGATGATTGGATGGGAGATAGAACATTCACCTCGGGGATCACGTCAATTGCCCTGCTAGACAGGGGTCCAGGGAAGTAAATACTGTGAGAAGAAATAGCTAGGGAATTGTTATGGCTAGGCTTGTATAGGCCCTAGGGCCAATAGCCTAGTACCAACCTATGAACCTATGAACAGCTTAATATTGAACAGTTATAGATATCATTCAACCTTGTACAGACAGACACATTAAGTAGAAGAGGGGTTTAATGAGATATTAAATTTTACACTATGGAACTTTATTGACAAAGATGTAAAGAACTTGGACCAGGTGCTACACTACATAATGTTTGCTATAAGAGAGGCACCATTAGCTTCAAATCAGTTTACTCCATTTCAACTGTGGCAGCCATCTGAGAGAATTGCTGCACACTGTTAAGAAAACATAGGAATAAGAGGATACCAATTAAAAGTATGGTGGATTGATACATCAGTTTACAGGACTTATTAACATTATTTGTGGTTACAGTAACGGAACATAAACTGGGAGCCTAGAAGATGCAAAAACAGTTTACTATAAAATGCTCAACCTAAGAACAATTGAACCTAGCTGATCAGGAATTAGAGTAATACCTGCCATGAAAGACAAATTCCTGTCTTTGTGAAATAGATGAATAAATACAGAGAACAGAAAATTAGACGCCAGGAAAGGTGAGGGTAAAGCAGAGCTATCCAGTTATTACATTAAAGCCATGAATAGAAGTGAACCGTTCAGTAGTGAAAGTGCAAACTGATACCTGAAGTACAGCTAAAGAAATACCAGTCAAAAAGTACGAAAGTTGAAAATGAGAGCATTTATGTCATTAAACAAAGGAGTGCTCAAGAAAATCCCTGGAAAAATAAGTTGATAGAACAAAAAGTAATTTGATTAGTCTGAATGACATCGTACAGCTTACCGAAGTAAAAAAAAATAGTAAAATTGTTACCTCAAGATGTACTCAAGTTGGAGTTAAAGAGGCATTGCAAAATGTTTGGAGCAACACAGTCGTGTTAGTTTCTGATGCTGATGGAAGTTTCACATTTTGTAATAACTTTAAGAAACTGAACAGCTTTTTGAAATAGAATTACTATTGCATGTTCAGAAATGAGTTGATGAAGAACCTAGGGAATGCCAGATACTTGACAGCACTGGACCTAACAGATGGATACTGCTAAATATCACTTAGTCCCCCTGCCAAAAAAAAAAAAATAAGAAAAAACAGCCTTTGTATCCCAACCGTTGCTCTTAGTTCACAGTGTTACCATTTGCCATACATATGGCCTCTGCCATCTTTTAGGGGCTGCTGAATGAAATACTGAGGTTTCACTCTAAGCATGCTGTGACATACCTGGATGATGTGACCTAGCAGTCTCATTTACTAATAGTATAGGCTGTGATAATATCTGTAAGACTAAATGCTAAGAAAAGAAAATTGAACTTAATGGAAGCCATGTAACTATGGCACATTATAGGAAGCAGGAGGTAAAATCACAACTAGAAAAAATAGACACCACAAAAACTGGTCTGTACCCCCCGAAAAAAAAAAAAAAAAAAACGGCAAAAGCTTTTTTAGGACTAAATAAAATCCACAAAAAATTTATGCTGAATTTTGGGATTATTGCATAACCAACTAAGAAAAAATACCGAAGCTTCCAAAGCAAAAATACACGAAACCCAGACTCTCCACAAAGTACTCGAATCACGACTCTAATAAAACGTATAAAAAACGTAAAAAACTTTTAATTTCAGTGCGGTAAAATGGCGATACACTTTTCATCAAGACCAATGTCTTAACTTCTTCAGAAACTTTAACAATACCAAAGGACTATTATTTAAAGTATGGCAGTGGCAAGCACATATTAATCCAATTAGTCCTTAACGTTGTATACTGGAATTTTAATGTAACCAGTAGTCCTACAACACTTTTATTTATTTATATATATTTTTGTTTATATACCCTACTAAAATACTTTGCCCATTTGGGCTAACATGCTTTTAAAACCTTTATTCGCGTTTAAGAACATATAAAATAATATAAAAAATAATATAAAATAATATAAATACTGAACATCTCCATACAGTTAACAATGCATTAACCTTAATTTAATAAAGAAAAAATGTAAAAATGTGAAATAAGATAAAATAAAATGAAATAAAACATCAACCTACTGTAACTATATGTATATATAAATGCATCTCCTAAAGTTCCATTAAACCCAAATCTAATTATTCAAGCTTTCACTAAAGGAACATTTACTCTGTAACCTTAATTTAAATATTCTATAAACCACCTAGCCTTCCATTAACCTTGAATAATTTAGGGGATGTCAAACAAATTTAATAATATGTGTATAACTGATTAATGCAACACTATTCTAGCATTATCTAACTAGATTTTTCAACCTTAGGATACACATAATAGAGCTCATTTCATTAATGCCTGGATATTGACAGGCATTCACCCTGAGCTGCCATAAGAGTTCTTTCCTCTCCAATTTTAAAGACTCTGGTCCACCCCTTCCATCATTCTTCAATTGGTCAATGACCCTAAATTTAAATTCATGGCCATCAAATTCACTGGTATGCCTAGCTAATGCAGTCTCTAGTTTGTTTCTGCTAATACAATAAATATGTTCATAAATTCTTTCACTAAGCTTTCTATCAGTTTTACCAATATAGAAAGCCGGGCAAAGTGTGCATTTAGCTAGGTATACCACCTGTTTACTGCTACAATTAAATCTCCCAATGGAAGTGTATTTCATATTACCTATTTTAAAATTACATCCTACATTGATGTATTTACAGAACCTACACATGTTACACTTATACATGCCCTCTTTATTAGTGTATGATCGGGAATGGGCTTCCAAAATTTCTTTTAAATTGTTACCACACCTGTATATGATTGTAGGCCTTTCTGGGAACACTTCTCTAAAATGTTTATCACTCATTAAGAAGTCCCAGTTTTTCATAATGATGTTTGTTATTTTATGAGAGTCAATGTTAAATGTACAAATAAAGCCACATGTATTTGACATTTCTTTATTGATACTATTATCAAAGGGTTATACATTTGTACCTACTTTTCAGTTTGATGTGGCAAGTACTTTGGTTGATCTTAAGTTATTTACTAGAAAACTTAATTTGTTAGCCCTAATGGGGGAGAATTTGAATAATAAATCTGATTATTATGTTTCTAGTGTATACAATCCTCCCTTGCATCCTCTCTTAGCACTTTTTGAAAAGGTTAATGAAGTGGATTTACGAAATTTAAAGAAGCTTCGATCACTTCCAAGTCATTCGAATGGTTATAAATATAATATTAGTAGAGAAGAGAGAGATATTTTGAAATTTCTACATCAGGCCCCGTTTCGTATTATGAAACCTGATAAAGGTGGGGGCCTTGCTATAATGACTACCAATGATTACAACACAAGAATGTTAACTATTTTGGATAGTGATACTTATGTAAGAGCTTCTAGGAATGAAATGTATGGGGCATACAGAAAGGTTTCAGCTTTAATAGAAGAACTTTATATTGAAGCAAGAATAGATAAAAGCTTATATAATTATCTGCTTCAACCGGCGCCCAGGATTCCATTTCTTTTTGGGATTCCAAAGGTGCATAAATGTGTGAACAATCCACCTATGAGACCTTTGGTGGATGGAAGAGATAGTATCACATATATGTGTGCTAAAGTTAGAGACAAAATCTTACAGAAATGCATCAAATGTGAGGAACAAATTTAAAAAAATTCATGGTCATTTCTACAAGCTATTAATAATTTAGAGTTTAGTGCTAATAGCTTTTTTGTTACAGTAGATGTAAAGGACCTATACTCATCCATCCCACATGGAGTTGGGATTGAATGTGTTTCACACATGCTAAGGATTTTAGATGCACCTATTAGTGAGATTAAACTAGTGGAAGAACTGATAGATACAGTTCTTTCATATAACTATGTATTATTTAACAATGAAATTTTCCATCAAAAGGTTGGAGTGGCAATGGGCTCTCCATGTGGTGCAGGCCTGGAGAACCTGGTAATGGCATATTGGGAAATAACTTTTTTACACCCACTTTCTAGACAACATATTTATCCTATTTCAAGGAACTGATGCCGAATTAAAGCGATTGTTGGAAATGTTTAACAGTAGTACCAATTTTTTGAGATTCACGTCTAGTTATAGCAAAGATAGAATAGTATATTTAGACGTGGATCTAAGGAAGGATTATGATGAAAAGATGTTTGTTTCTAAAATCTTTTGGAAGGATACCTATTCCAATATGTACTTACATTTTACTAGCTGTCATCCTACATACCAGAAGAGATCTGTGGTTAAGGGACAGCTAGTTAGGGCAGCCAGGATGATAACTAAAGACGAGGAGTTTGAGGAAGAGTGTAATTTAATTGTTAACCTTTTTTACACAGAGAGGTTATCCTTTGCACTTTCTTCATGAGATCATCAAAGAAGTCCAGTATAAAAGGACAGTAGGAGACTTTGTCCCAATACTGAATAAGGTAAATGGAGGAAGTTCAGTGTTAAGTATCAATAAAGAAATGTTAAATACATGTGGCTTTATTTGTACATTTAACATTGACTCTCATAAAATAACAAACATCATTATGAAAAACTGGGACTTCTTGATGAGTGATAAACATTTTAGAGAAGTGTTCCAAGAAAGGCCTAAAATCATATATAGGAGCGATAACAATTTAAAAGAAATTTTGGAAGCCCACTCCCGACCATACACTAATAAAGAGGGCATGTATAAGTGTAACATGTGTAGGTTCTGTAAATATATCGATGTAGGATGTAATTTTGAAATAGGTAATATGAAATACACTTCCATTGGGAGATTTAATTGCAGCAGTAAACATGTGGTATACCTAGCTAAATGCACACTTTGCCCGGCTTTCTATATCGGTAAAACCGATAGAAAGCTTAGTGAAAGAATTTATGAACATATTCATTGTATTAGCAGAAACAAACTAGAGAATGCATTAGCTAGACATACCAGTGAATTTGATGGCCATGAATTTAAATTTAGGGTCATTGACCAATTGAAGAATGATGGAAGGGGTGGACCAGAGTCTTTAAAATTGGAGAGGAAAGAACTCTTATGGCAGCTCAGGGTGAATGCCTGTCAATATCCAGGCATTAATGAAATGAGCTCTATTATGTGTATCCTAAGATTGAAAAATCTAGTTAGGTAATTCTAGAATAGTGTTGCATTAATCGATTATACACATATTATTAAATTTGTTTGACATCCCCTAAAATATTCAAGGTTAATGGAAGGCTAGGTGGTTTATAGAATATTTAAATTAAGGTTACAGAGTAAATGTTCCTTTAGTGAAAGCTTGAATAATTAGATTTGGGTTTAATGGAACTTTAGGAGATGCATTTATATATACATATACTTACAGTAGGCTAATGTTTTATTTCATTTTATTTTATCTTATTTCACATTTTTACATTTTTTCTTTATTAAATTAAGGTTAATGCATTGTTAACTGTATGGAGATGTTCAGTATTTATATTATTTTATATTATTTTTTATATTATTTTATATGTTCTTAAATGCGAATAAAGGTTTTAAAAGCATGTTAGCCCAAATGGGCAAAGTATTTTAGTAGGGTATATAAACAAAAATATATATAAATAAATAAAAGTGTTGTAGGACTACTGGTTACGTTAAAATTCCAGTATACAACTTTAAGGACTAATTGGATTAATATGTGCTTGTCACTGCCACACTTTAAATAATAGTCGTTTGGTATTGTTAAAGTTTCTGAAGAAGTTAAGACATTGGTCTTGACGAAAAGTGTATTGCCATTTTAACGCACTTAAATTAAAAGTTTTTTTACATTTTTTATACGTTTTATTAGAGTCGTGATTCGAGTACTTTGTGGAGAGTCTGGGTTTCGTGTATTTTTGTTTTGGATTATTGCATAACCATCGATAAAGCTCACAAAAAGGATTGTCAAATTTGTCATTGCCAAAGTGCTATGGTCTTTCAAGGTAAATACAGCATTTAAAGAACTAAAAAGCATCTTACATTCTGAATCTTACAGGTAAGATTAGGAGCAGTACTCTTTCCAGACAGTCAAGTTGAGGAACATGCTTTCTGCTATATCAGTAGGAAGGGTGTAAAATGCAGAAAGGAGATACTCTGACACTGAAAGTGAGTGTCTAGCAATAAAGTTGGTCTTCTATGTCTTTAGTGTACCTAAACATGGAAAGTGATCACACCCCATTGTAATGGCTTAGTATGCCGACTGTTTATAGTACACAGTTATGCCGATGGGCACTACTTCTTCAGTACTTATACTGTAAATTATTGTACAGTGAGTATATGATTTATCATAATGCACAAGCACCAGACCTTATGTGATTGATGTTCACATTTTGAAAATAATCATAGTAAAAAACTAACAAAATCAAAATAGACAACATATTATTTAATGAAAGAAGCAGTTTGCTTTTGTGATCCAGTCACCAAAATCCTACTATACATTTGGGTATAAATGTTTTAATAGTAATATTGTTGCAAACATAATTTTTCTACAGTAATGTGCAGGAGTAGGGTTAGGGTTAGTAACATGGACATGGTTAAGGTCAGGATCAGATGTGCAGGAGTAGGGTAAGGGTTAGGGTTAGGAGCCTGGACAAGGTTAAGATCAGGGTGATTAGTGAGGTAGATGTGGGGCTTTATCAGCTGATATTTCATTCATCTGATATATTCAAAGTTCAATGAATGGAACTCTCAACCACATTTTAGCAGCAATCACTCTATTGATGAACTTTCAAATCAGCAGAAAAAAGGACAGCAACCTGAAGGCAATAGAAGAGGCTAGGGAGGCAAAGCAGCAGACACATCTATGAAGCTTTAAGGGAAAGAAGGGAAGTTGAAAGAAGCACTTATGAGAAAGAAGTGAGGAAGGGGAGGATAGATGAAAGGGAGATGCATAATATATTGTCAGAAGGCAGCAGCGAGGCACATGGAGAAAAGTACATGGAGTATGTGATCAAACCATTCTGCATCAATGTAATCTAGCCCACTATAAGATTTTAAAGGAAGGTGGAAAGGAAGATAGTAGCTGCTGGAGGTATCAAAAGGAAGAGGCAGGAATGCTGCCCTTGTACTGGGACTGTGGGTGGGCACAAGAAGTCTGAAAGCTGTCACAGAGGGTTTTGTGATGCATATTTCAAAAAGAGGTAGAGAATACTTAGGAATTCTCTATATGGGTGATAAAGAAAGACAACAGCATCTAGAAGGAAAGGAAACATTATCAGACTGCTGAGTACGGAAGTTAAAACCATCATTACTCAAAGGTTGAAAGGGGCAAAAACAGTACTGGAACAGAAATTACACAAGACATCCCTGGGCATGGTGACAATATGCAAAAGTGACTAGGATAAGGAAAAAAAACTGGAGGGAAAAATGAAAAAAAAAACAATGTAAAGAAGTATTATAGCACAACGGAAGGAAAGTGCTAACCCAAAGGAAAAGGAAGAGAACAAGGATACGGTAGGAAACATAGCAGCCAGCTTCTGAGGAAATATTGTTGACCATATGAGAGGACTACACTCGAAATTATTTAATGTAAGAAGTTATAAAGTTTAAAAAAACAGTATGCAGTCCATTGTTTTTAATATGGTAATCCAAAAGATCTGTCAGGAAACCATATGCTTCAAATATAAGTGGCTTCAATGGTACAAGACCACTGAACAAGACTACAAAGAGGTGTGTAAAAAAACGCAATGCATTTTCATTTGAATATTAGAATTTCTTCCCATAGTTAGATCAGAATTACAAATTTATATCAAACTTAAGGTAGCTGCCGACATGCGTGAATGGCTGTCCTTCGTTGAAGGTTGCGCATTAGGCCCGGCAAGCCAGCACATCAAAGTCTACTGCCAATCATTAGCAGACCAGAGTTCCGCTGTGGCGACCCCTAATAGGGTTGCCACCTTTTCAAATGGCCAAAGTGGGACATTTTCGGGACACACATCAGATTTTCCAGGCCGACACGTACCCACGGTCAGTACAAAGGATAGAACTTAACTTTTTTGCCAAAATAAAACTTATTCTTGTAGCAGTTTAGTTGCTTATTCTGTTTTTTGTAACATTTAGGTATTTTAGATACAGAAATAACTATTTTATGCAACTATTACATAAAATATGGGACATAATTATGTCCTACAATCTCAGGACATTTGCCATTTTTAATATTTTTTGTCAGGACACAACTGCCCAAAGAGGGGCTGTCTCTCGCAAAGTGGGACAGGTGGTCACCCTAACCCCTAACCGGGAAAAGCCGAAAGAAACAAAGCAAAATATAATGTGCAAGTATGTCTGTGTGTGTGTGTGTCTGTGTTTGTGTGCATAGACACACACACGCATATGCACACACTCATGTATGTATTACTTTTTAAAATCTTAAACTACTAAAGTTGCTAAGAAATAACAGTAAAAGCATAATATGCGAGAGATTTCAGAAGCTAATTTATATATCTCCAGCCAGAGTTCAGTTTTATAAGCTTTTAAAATGAATGCTATCAATTATTTCCTGCCTAGAGTGAAATCACATTTCCGTCAGCTTTTTCTATAAGCTGTATGTGAAAGCTTGGCGAGGCCATATTATTACAAGGGGATCTTCTGATTTTCTAGTTCAGTGGCTTGATTCTTACTGCTGCATGTTGCAGTTAGGTATATTAATT
This sequence comes from Protopterus annectens, assembly GCF_019279795.1. Classification (NCBI taxonomy): domain Eukaryota; kingdom Metazoa; phylum Chordata; order Ceratodontiformes; family Protopteridae; genus Protopterus; species Protopterus annectens. The sequence goes on along the minus strand of NC_056736.1, from coordinate 196,313,706 downwards.
ATTCATGCAGGGCTTGAGTGAAAAGTATTATGAAATGGATGACATATTTCATATAACACAGAACTGTAATAGAAAAAAATCTTAAGACAAACTGCTTGAAATTTTATCCACAGTATAGATACTTCAGTAGGGGAATAAGCATTTCTGAACAGTTCAACTGACACAGAGATACACGTGTGCATTCATAGCAAGATATGACCTCAAATCAAGATCACAAAAAGAAAAATGCATGCCCATGCTAGCAGAAGGCATATGTTTTAAACATTCTTCTTGGAAAATTAAAAGGCTAGCTTTCTAAAATCAACACTCTAGTTGCATGTCATAATGATTTTTTTTAATGTTAAATGTTTAATCTATTGGACATTATTTCCTTAAATTTCAGTTTCATGAATACCTTGCTGTTAAGAAATCAAATATGTGACCATCTATTCGTGTGCAAGATAATGCCTTTAACTGTTTTCAAACCACATTATTTATCAAAAGAAATATTCTGCTGGTTAGAAAGCAAATGATATGTCTCTGAGAAGGAAGCAGTCACACAAACAGACTATTAGTTTGCTACCTAACCTCCCAAGTGCAACGATATAAAGAGACTCTCTCTCTCTCTCTCTCTCTCTCTCACACACACACACACACACACACACACACACACACACACACGTGCACACACACACACACACACACACACACTCCTTTGTGCCCTTATTCTCATCCATACGCATGTCTAAAGACATGCACACATACTCGCACCAAACACATGCGCACACACATGCATACATACACACACACACACACACACACACACACACACACACACACACACACACACACACACACACAAAATCACACTATTATATCACCACCCCTAAATATTCGATCTGTACCAGGAATATTCTCATTTGCGTAAATCGTTGACCATGGTGATTTTATGGTGGTCATTTTTTTACACTTAAAGTGAGATTTTACTTGGCTAGGAGATTCACTGAATGGCCTGGCAAAGCAAATTGAAAGCCATGAATGGTTTCAGGAGATATCACATTGCTAGTAGCACTAAACACTCCTCTAGACAGCTACAGACCACTCTCCTTCCTGAGTACTGCTATGAGGACAGTATGGGAGGGGTAGAATGATTTCTGAATTTGCAAGGCCTTGCCTGGCACAGATACTTCCCAAGCTAAAATGTCCATAAGCCTTTCTGAATACCAGAAATAGATTAGGAGTGTCTTGCCTCTAAAGAGGCCTGGAAGAGATCACACACTTTGGCATCTTTAGAAACAAGGCAGCGACTGCCTCTCTTATGTAAGTTTATTGTTGTTAATAGATAGAGATATGAAGGCAGGTTACTTTGCCAATGCATCCTTGTTTCACCTGGTTTCACTGATTATTTGTTCCATATTGTCTGCAGAACTTGTTGCCTTTCTGCACTGATATTTGACAGTTCTCAAAGCAGCCAGAAATCTCACCATTAAAAAAATGGCAAGATCTTTGGATGGGATGAGCTTGTATCACTTAAAGAGACTAGCTATACTACTACTGGGACAAATTTCTGTGAGCATTTTGTTTAATAACATTTATTTAGATTGCAATGCATATTCTACTTTAAAAAGTTAAGTTTTTGATTATTGTATTTTGTGCATCTTAATATAGGAATAGTTATATTATATCAATTTGTAATTGCACTGCATGTTGTAAAGCAATACATTTGGTGAATTGTTATGAAATGAGCAATAAAATCATATTCACATTACACATATCCACATTAGACTAATGTATATATATATAAATAAAGAATCAGATAAATGTGAGTTGAATTTCTGCTTGGTAGCTCTCAGATCACATCATTAAACTGAACTAGTTTACACATATTCCAACACAATAAAATAGATAGTGGCAAATGTCTCTAAATGTATGACAACCTGAAAGAGTCCATAGTGCTGTTAGGTGGAGTTCAATAGTTTTGAATTTAACATTTCATGAGAAAATTTAAATAGACCTTTATGAATCAGAAACACTGATTTCTCAGTTGAGGGCATACTTATTTTGAGAACTAAAAAGAATGAAGCCCTGTCAATTCCTTAGATCCCGACAAGGTAAGATATTATAATTGAATAACAGGGCTAAAGCGCAATGTTCTAGGATGCCAGGAAACAGCACTGCTTATAGAGATTATAAAAAAGATTTTAATATCTATCAATCCATCTATTCATACATATGTGCATGCTAGTAGATACATTCTGTGCCATATGCGTATTCCTAATGTATGACTCTGAAGTCCTAAGAGAGAATATTGCAGAAAGTCAGATAATATCCTGAAAGCAAAGAATGTGGGCAGGAAAAAAATATCAAATACATAATTTATTCTCAGGACGTTTATCATGGAAATTAATTTCTTACTAATTAATCATCCACCCTTATTTAAGGGGGAAAAAAAGACATCACAAGAAATTACTAAATCTACCCAACTTACTAATGTTACCAGAATTTAGCGATTTGTAGGGTCTATATTAAAACATTGAATGCTTAAATCAGCGAACGATGTTTCATTGCCCCTTTTTCAGCAAAATCTGAAAATATTGACACCTCAGAACAGCGATTTCTTTCCTAGGGGAAAGAAATCGATGTTCCAACCAAAAACAAAAAAAAACAGTAAACATTTCCAAACACATATACACGTACCTTAACCCTAATTTTACCTCCCCCAAAAAAAGTAAACAGCTGAAAATGCATACACACGTAACTCAACCATACATCTAATGCAAAAAAAAAGTAAACATTTTAAAACATGTGCACTTACCTTAACCCGCACCCTAATGCTAAGGTCAGTAACTGTTGCACATTCATGCTCGGGATCTATACTGGACAAGGGAATCCCTGAGGCCACACTACAGTGCAGAACACAGCAAAGCAACAAAGCGGTCAAGTGACTTCTTTCCCAGGGAAAGAATTTGCTGAACAGCCGCTTCGCTGTTTTGCCTGTTCGCTATTTAGGTGTCGATGAAAACGCATTTGACAAAATGCGTTTTCATCATTCAAAAAGGAACCCCATTCATTCTTTGTTTTTTCTTTTCATTCCTTGTTCCCCTCTTTATCATATTTTAGCTTATTGGTCCAGTGCCCAAGATGATGCTTATGTTCAGCATTAAGGAAAGAAGAACAACCATGATAGGATACTAGTCTGTAGAAGGAAGAAAGCATTTTGTCAGTGACACAATGCGTATACACCTATGGGTTACTTAGAGAACTTCAGCAAGTCTTCAGGATATAGGAGGAAACTGGAAAACCTGATAATAAAATCATATGAGCCATGGAAGATATGCAGAACAGTATTCAAAAAGGACCCCAAATGGAACTATACCAAAGAAATTAAGTGCTATGAGGTAAAACTGTTAACCATTGCAGTACCCCTAGTGACATATTTTATAAATTTAAGTAGTAGTAAAATTAAATGAAAATACATCCTAGACTCAAGTTGTCTTTATAATACAACAGTAGGAGACAGAAGTCATGATCCCATATGATTTCATGACTCAGAATAAAATTTATGGTATCAAACCACAATTTTAAATGAACATAAAAGATAGAATGCACAGAAATTTATTTTGTCTATGATGTAGTGAGAAGCCATACAGTATGTGTTGTAATAAACCCTGCAAGTCTTCATATCTGTCATATACATGATGATTTGTGAATACAATGAACTTATATTTTCCCTAAAGATGACTAATTTGGTATGGCTGATTGTCTAATCCAAAATGATTAGTGGGAGTGAACATAAGTTAAGTGGTAATATAAAATACAATATAAGTTGATGACTTGGTCACTAGTCTGGTCTGGAAGAGACATTTTAGCAATATGCATGAGTTAAATATGTCAGCTTGGGAAAAATAATGGTTAACTTAAATAGACTTCATCATTATAAGATATAGTCAAGAAGTGTGCATGTGAGACTCTTAAAGTGTTTAATAATTTATCCACTAAACACCATAGTCATTAAAATGCAATTTATAATAGCCTTTAATAAATAAAACTGGACTCATTTCTTCTTTGTTAATAAATGGTTTGTATAGCTTTAATGTGACCTGTTTTACAGGGAGTTTTTAAATGCCAGAGTGGCATTTTTGGATTCCATACCTTTTACAAAGTGTGTAGAGTTCACATGATCAGTTCATGTGTCGATAGAAGTAATACAAAAAAAAATCAGTCAAAGTAAAATTGACAAAAACTGCATCCTCATTTGTCACATCTGTGGGAAGCACTTGTCTGGAATGTTCATGATTTCTTTTCTGCTCCAGATAGGCACATCACTTATCTCTTTAAATTATTCTGAACTATGCAGTGAGTGTTGATTGTCAGAATGACTAATGATAAAGATCATGATTTTGAAAAATAGCTTTCCTTTCGTGGTATGAGTTAGGCTTAAAAGATGTTTGCAGTCAAGGCCTTGAATGGACAATGTTCAGTATCATGTTTGCAACTTTTATTCTGAGAAATGAAAATAAGATGATGTTGAGTGGTTATGCCCCCATTCAGGCCAACTGAATTTCAGGTTAAAATGCAATTCTTTTTCACATTCAGCTGTATCTATATCTATACAGCTATATGCGCACAGAGCTCTATATATCATCTATCTGTTTAGATAGATGCACACACACACACACACACACACACACACACACAAATATATATATATATATATATATATATATATATATATATATATATATATATATATACAAACAAGCAGACACACACACACACACACACACACACACACACACACACACACACACACACACACACACACACACACACACACACACACACATACACACACACACACACACACACACACACACACCTGTACATATACTAAATATATTTATTTTTATATATACTGAGATATTACTATACTTTATATGGAATTGAATACACGCTCATATTTGAATATAGCATATATGCATTTATAATTATGTTACTATATATATTTATATATGTGTGTGTGTATCTCTCTCTCTCTCTCTCTATATATATATATATATATATATATATATATATATATATATATATATATGTGTGTGTGTGTGTGTGTGTGTGTACTCTTCAAGCATTTCTAAATTTCACCCAATAATAAAAAGATTAATCTTAAAGAAAATTCAGGAGATCACCTTTGCAGCCAGTCTTTGTACTCTGACAATGAGCACACTAAACAGCAAAGTAGTATCTCCTTTATGAACTACAGTTCTTCAGGTCATCATATAGACTGAAAAACAAAAAGCTGTATGATAAGATAGTCACTTATTTATTATTTTGCAAATGAACTGATCTCAAAATATTCATTTTAACAAGTTATAATCTGAAAAAAAGGTAATAAATATGTAAAAAAACAACTATCCAAACAATGAGCAATGGGAAACATGTTGTATGTTACTGCAAGTCTTGTGAAAGATACTGTAGACAGGAACAAGATTATACAAAACAATGAAGAATGTATTATTATTAGGAATTATTATTGATATTCAAAAGGGGTCACTAAAAAGTACTGACTGCCTTCTTATTAAGTAAAAGTTTACTTTGGAGAATAAAGCTATGACAACTGTTAGAAGACAGTAGAATTATTCATATTATCTACATTGGAAGGAGTGCCAGAATATGTCACTCACCCACCCATTATTCTTTGTTGATATAACTTATAAACATCTATATACAACATGTGAAAAGAACTTTCTGTGACCACTGTCTCCTTCAAAAAACATAATAAAAGTATTCTGCCACCAAGATAACCAAAGAGACCAATGATTGTTTGTACTTATTGAATGCACTGTGCAAGTAAAAATTTTCACCTTACAAGGCTTCTTCAGGCAAATGACCAAAACCTCTTTGGTCATCATGGTGCCAGAATGTGTTTATGTTTTTTTTTTTTTTTTTTGCTTTCTGGCTTTATCTAAGTGGTGGCACTTTATTTTCACCTTTCTCTCCTTCCTCAGCTATTCTAGCTGTCCCGATTACTTTTGAAAGCACATTTCAATTCAACCATGTTTATCAACAAAAGATAAAGGGGATACATGTCAAGAAATTTACCTAAGGTAATGTATTTAAACAAGTGTTATATTTTACATACTGAGGAAAAATACTCCCTGGTATTGTCTGTCAATTTACAGAGCATGAGCAAAACTATGAGCGTCTAACAGTCATCATCTTACAAAGCTGGGTTTCATTCTGTTGTTCTGCATTTTTCTGTTGTATGACTCACAAAGTCACTTATCTAGCATCTCTTGAGTGAAGTTTAAAAGGATATATTTACCTAAATGCCATTTTGGGTGGCTGAATACTTGGAATTCAAATTATGAGAAGAATAAAATGAATTGTGTGATGATTATAATGAGGTAGATTTGTGGCAGATGGTGTAGTTAATACATTACTGGTAGATGACTGTATGCCCCTCAGTCAATGCCTAAAAGTGTCATCAGTGCTGTACACCTTTTTCGCAAATGGATTGTTTTACTTGCTATCAACAGAACTGTATGCTCATGCAGAGCAGTTAAATCAAATATTGCTTTCCCCGCTGCATGCATTACTCATACATTTCAAAAGTACAGGGTTGCTAATGTATTTAAACAAACAAGTTAATGTAGAAAAGAAGCTATGAAAACAATGGCCATGAGTTGTGCATAATCAGGTATAATCAGATATCGTGAATCAGGTGACAGTGAAATAGAAGTCCTGTGAATTTAATATTTTGGCTGCTTTTTTGCTGCAGGAAAAGCTGGTACTGTTACTTTTTTTTCTTGACAGAGACGTATGAAAACTCCTTCTACTCGTTATGAAGATAAACTGCTAAGGGCTTTCAGCTGTATTATCAGCCATATTAAATTTTTGGCTGACAACATTGTTTCAAAGACTCAGAGAACTTACATGGTAAATTATGTTTTTGCTACTGAAATAATCTAAAGTTCAAAATGGAGAATGCACATCCCATGTCAGATTTTGAAACATCATTATTTTTAAACTGCTAAGGAAATAAGCCTCCTAAAAGCCTACTTTCTATACATATTCTTAGGGAGTGCTTAGTACTGATGAACTAGTACCAGTGACATTCAGACATGGCTTTCTACAGCCACTATAAATGTGCTGGTATTACTTGCACTGAAAGCATTGCACTTCCAGGCAGTGCACTACTCTAACATGCATCTAGTATATGTGAACCCCTCACTAACAGGATGTGCTATCACTGGACACATCAGTGATGACAAGGAGAATGTTGATGTGATAGATGCATTGTACTGAAAACAGCATCTGCCTGCACTCACCATTTGTTTTTGTTTTTTGGTTTTTTTTGTTTTTTTTTTATCGTTGACTTTGGTTGCATTTTCTTAATAGACCAAAACAAATCTATGACTGCACTGTCTCTGTTCATAGCTGCATAGCATCATAGGGGTATACTAGGCTAATGACCAAAACTGCCTTTTTAAGCCTAGCCATCCCAAATCTCTGACTAGTTCTGGTACTCTTGATAAGTGTAAGCAGGGGCTTGGGAGATGAAACCTTTACAAGCAGGGGTCTGGGACATGAAACATTTACAGGCTGCCTGTGACCATTAGAGACGTAGGTGCAGAACTTGGGATGAATTTCCTGCTCCCCAGCAAATTGTCCAGGTTACATTTGAATTGAGTTAGGGAGGAACTCTGCTTCACATGGATGGGGAGCCTGTAAAGCAAAGAGCTCTAAACATTTTTCCCTGTTCTCACTATTGCATGAACTACATAGCTATGTATGAAAAAAAATTAATCTGCTATTAACTAGAAATATTTGTATGATTTATTGTACTATAATTTCAATACTAAATATGTAGCAAATTCTAGTAAGAAGTCTGAAGCATTTTCTTGGAGCAAATACAGAATATGACAGTACATTATGCAGCCAAATTAAGAGTTGTGAGTTTCTTTCTCCAGGTGTGTTTGGAAGAAAAATGTGTAAAAAAAAAACAGTCATAAAATTATTTTAACTTCTGAAATATGACATCACAAATCACACACATGCATGCTTGCTGCAGAAAAAATAATTAAAAAGATTTGTTTATTCATAACATTGTGTGTATGCCATTCATGAAGAAAGTATAGTTGTGTAAAATCTTTAGTAGATGTCCTTCTCTTCACTGTTGCAGTATTCTAAACAGAAGGGATATCCTGCCCATGGCAGCCCAATGCTCAGCCAGTATATCAAAGCCTAATGGTCTTGTATGCACCATACATCACATCCATGCTCTCAGTGCAGAAAAGGACAGTCAGACATAGATACCCAGAACTGAATTGCCCCAGAAGAGAACAGTCTCTATAGGACAAAGAAGTCCATGCACAACCAGAAGGAAAAATGCAGAAGAAAAAAGGGAATCCTCAGCCAAAAGGCAATCCAAAACAAAAACAAAAAAAAAAACTAAAACATAACTAACAGGAGGGCATTGGAGGGACAAAGCGAATACTGCAACAGTGAAGAGAAGAACATGTACTATTATAATAAGATTTTACACAACTGTACTGTGTGCTTCTATATCACCGTTGCAGTATTCTAAACAGAAGGGAGAGTAAAAAAGCTCAAGAAACAGAAGGGAAGGTAGAAGGCTGAGAATAGCCCTCAACAAACTCATACAAAATGGTTCTAGCAAAACCTACTGTGGCCCTAGAAACCATATCCAACTTATAATGCTTAGTAAAGGCACGCATTTAAGACCAAGTAGCAGCTTCAAGGATGGAATTGATGTCCAACCCCTTGAAGAAGACACCAGATGATGTAACAGCCCTAGTGAAATGATCTTTAACAGAAGTAGACAGATATTTGCCATGGAAAGTATAACAAAATGAAATAGCCATAGATATCCAGGAGGAGATGGTTTGCTAAGAAGTAGCCAAACCCAATGTCCTGGGATGAAAGGAAGCAAAAAGCCGATCATACTTATGAATGACATTAATTTTATCCAAATAGTACCTGAGTTGTCTTTGCAAATCCAAGGTATGCAGAACCCTCTCACTAGTAGACTGAGTAGAAGAGAAAAAAGGAGTTGTAGCAACTGATTCAAGGCCAGCTCATTTACTACCTTGGGCATAACAGAAGGATTAGTATGAAGGGACACCCTGTCCCCATAACAAAAAAAAAAAAAAAAAAAAGAAGGAATGACCATATGGGCCTGGAGCTTAGAAACCCTCCAGGTAGAAGTGAGAGCCAGCAACAAAAAAGTCTTCCAGGTAAATGTTGCAATGAAGCAGAATATGCAGGCTCAAAAGGAGCCTGGGTCAATTTTTCCAAAACAAAATTAAGGTCTCAAGGAGGAGGAATAGGTTTCTTTGGAGTTCTAATATACAGGATGCCTTTAATGAATTGTTTGACCTCAAAACAAGAAGCAATAGAATTCAAGGGCAGAAAATCAGAACTAGATGACAAATGGGCCTTCACAGAAGAATAGGCTAGGCCAGACTGGAGCAACTCACAGAACTAAGAGAGGACCAAAGGGACCCACACTGAAACGGGTCCTGGCATGGCAAAAAACAGAAAATCTTTCCAATATGGACATATAAGATTTCTGGTTGAGGCTTTCCTTGCCTCCTGCAAAACCCTGAGCACGTCCTCAGAAAAGAGTTGCCTGAAAGGGATCAACACCCTACTAACTACAGTGTCAGTTGAATAGTGAACAAGTGAGGATGGATGAGAGACCCCTGTCTTGTGTGAGGAGATCCAAACATTGAGGTAACTCGTGGTGATTACTCTTGCCAGAGGCATTAAAAGAGTGAACCCGTGCTGTCAATGGCAAAAGGGAGTCACTAGCAAGATTTTTGGGGAGTCCAGGTGAATCTTCTGCAGGATTCTTGGAAGTAGAGGAAGAGGAGGTAAAGCATAAAGACACATCCCCTTCCAAGGAAAAGAAAGAGTGTCTGTCTTCCATTCCAGATGGCATGGCACTCTAGAACTGAAGCGAGAAAGCTCAGAGGGGAGGAAAAAAGATCTATCTGAGGAATACCCCACCAATGGATAATATCTAGAGACACGTCTTTGTGAAGTCTGCCACTAGATTGTGCTATGAAGGAATGTATACTGCCTGAAGAGTTAACTGATAACTGAGAGCCACCTCCCAAGCCTGAAGAGCTATCCTGCAGAGGAGGTAAGATTTTGTGCCTCCCTACTTATTGACATACCACATCTCTGTAGTGTTGTTTGTGTACACCGTCAAAGGACCTAGAGAGAACATGGGTGAAAAGCTAAAAGGACCAGAATCAGAGCTTTCATCTGTTTAATGTTGACATGATCTGACTTCTGATGGGGGGGGGTCAGAGACACTGAACTTTGAGGTGACCAAAAGAAGTCCCCCACCCCATATCTCAGGCATTGGTGAACAGTTCTGGAGAAAGGACTGGACGCTGAAAGGGCAGGCCTGGGTTGACAGCAAACTACTGAATCCCCCATTCAAATTCCTTCTGTCAGCAGGGGAAGGAAAGGTACACTGAAATCCAGAGGGTGACAAACTGACTTGAGGTCCCATTGTAGCTTCTGTATATGCATTATGGCAAATGGTAGCATTGGAGTAGAAGACCCCATGAATCCCAGGGACCAAAAGAACTCCCCGTTTGCATGGCAGTTAGAGGAAGAAGAGTCTGAAAAAAGGCTGTCAATGACAAAACTTTTTGAGGTGGAAGACAGGCCAACATTGGCACTGTCAGAATCCCTCATCCCAGATAAACATGATCCTGAAAGTGAGTTTGGACAGGCTTTTGGGAGTTAATAATGAACCCCAGACTTTGAAGAAGGTAGATGGCAAACATCAGATCATGTAGCAGGTGAATGGGAGGAAGAGCCTGAAGCAACAGGTCATCTAGATAAGGAAAAGTCTGAATGCCTTTGAGCCTACAGAAAGCAATCACAGGTACTAGGCATTTTGTGAGGGTATATGACATGTCATCAAATGGCTATTCAGCAAATAGTGATTCGTTGAATACCTATTTATTTAAGCTGTTCTTCAGCAAACCATGGATTTTAACTAGGACAAACCAGCGGTTGGCCACCGTCTAAAATTTGTCCTTTTCCCCACTGTTGTAAAATCTCGGAGTTGTTATATTTAGTTATGAGGGGTGTGGGGGAGCAGCCCCCACACTGGTAGGTTTTAAATGTAATTTTTTTATTTTTTTTTATTTTTTGCGGTTGCTCAGTTGGCCAACCGCTTGTGTGCCCTAGTTAAAATCCATCATTCGCTGAAAAGCGGCTTCGATAAATACATGTTCAACAAATTTGCTGAATAGCCATTCGACGAGATGTCATAGACCCATTTTATAAACACCCTTGTGGCAATAGAGAAACCAAAGAGCAAAGCAGATAACTGAAAATGAAAGGGAAAAAAAACATAGAAATATAAAAAATTTCCTAAAAAGACAGTGTATAGGAATGTGAAGGTAAGCATCTTTCAGATGCAAAGACACCAGAAAACTCTGAGGTAGTAAAAGAGGAAACGAGATTTGAAGAGTAAGCATCCCAAAAGAAAGGACCTTGAGAAAGGTATTGAGCAGGAAGAGATCCAGAAAAGGTCTCCAAGTGCCATCCTTTCGAGGAACCAGGGACATAATGTAAAAAAAGTGCTTTCCTTCTTGGGAATGAGGGACAGATGTGAATGCTTCCTTCATTCACCAGGGACCATAGAACCTCCAGGAAATGAAGAAGTTGCTCTAGAGGAGGTTGAGGAATCCCTGAAAAAGGAGGGAGAAATTTTCATAACATGAAGTAAACCTGACAGATGATAAAAGGAACCTAAGAGTCTGAAATGATGAGATGCCAACTTGGAAGACAAAGAGAAAGCTGAAAAGACAAAGGAATCTGGTCTAAGAGAAGGGGTGGTGAATTTTCAAACAGAAGCATGCTTATCAGATAAAGGAGGCTTCTGGGTCACAGAAATCTGAGAAGACTTAGAAAAGGGGGGCTTGCCTACCACCTTTCCTGCAATTGGAGGAATGACAGGATTCCTTGTGAACAAAGCCAGATCTAGAAGGGTAATTCCTCTGGAACATGGGGATAGGAGAGACATAAATATTTTAAGGTCCTGCAAGATTTTGCCTTTCTCTTGAAGAGACTTAAACAGGTCAGCAGCAGCAGTTCAAAAAGATGTATCTTATCCAAATGATAATCAAAAAACTTGGCCTTAATACCCTTACACAGAGATTGGTGATAAAGCCAAGTATAACACCTCATGACAGACCCAAAAGTTGCAGCCCTGGAAGAGTCATCAACAGCATCATAGCTACACTTAATAGAATGGTGAGCCACTTGAAAAGCAGAACCTAAAATAGATAAGGCAGAGGATTTGCCTTCAGCATGAGGGAGGTCAGAAATAACCTGATCAATCAAGGCCAGATCATACCTGGTCATGTGATTATGATAATTAACAGCCCTAAAGGCCAAAGTAAAATCAGTGAAAACTTTCTTACCAGTCCTTTGCATTGTCCTACTATCCTTATCAGTAGGCAAATGCTTGGAAGAGGGCAGGAGGTTAGAATTTTTTTGCAGAAGAGACTGACACCACAGCAGGATCAGCAGATGGACATTTAAGTAAAAACTGGCAATCCTCCAGAACCTTATAGAACCTATCATGTTTCTTAGAGGCAGGAGGATGAGAATCAGGAAACTTGCAATCAGCAATGAAAGTGTCTAACAAGGTAGCCAACACAGAAGGAGCTGTTGAATGCTTAGGAGTATCCACCTGAAGCAACTCATAATATCTTCTCTGAATATCAGACACTTGAGAAGAATCCCACTAAAAGTATGCCATCATCCTAGCAATTGTGTCCCCAAAGCACAGTTATTCAAAAAGAGACTCAGGGCTAACAGACCCCTTCTCATAGGAACCAAAACCAAGGGAGAAGGCATTTGTGAAGAATAGAACAAAGACCACTCATCAGACACTGAATCCTTACCCAAGTAAACTGGTTACCTAAGCCATTTAAAAGGGTATACATCCATTGAGGAGCAGGCACTGAAAACCCTTAAGGAGGCTTCAGGGCCATGAAGGCAGAAAACAAGCCCTGAGTAAACTTTTGCCATTCCCTTTGAGGATCATTAGGAAGGACTGAAACATGCTTTATTTTTTTGTCTTTTCTTGGAAGAGACATCAGACCTAACAAACCCTTGGCAAGATTTGATAAGAGAACCTCCTCACTGACCAATATCTATGGAATACCTGTAAGACTCTCCAAGATAATCAACCACACTCCCCCTTGATGTCCAGTGCAGATGCCTGCAAAAACTCAGAGGACATGAAAAAAGACAGATCCATGCTGGCCTCCAATGGGGTCACAGTAGAGGAATCGGAAGTAGATGGTGAATGATCTACAGAGGCTATTACTCGCTTCTAGAGGGATGTCCAGTGGAGGCTGGACAAGTAAAGAATCCGGCCAAGACTTCTTGGTATTTTTCTTACCTAACAGGAGTATCTCAGGGTAAAAGGATTCTGTCATGGTACCCTGGGCTGACTCTTTAAGCCACTGGTTTTCAAGATAAATGGCCAGGGAAAACTAATAGCTTCTGAGTGTCTTAGGCACAGATGCCCTAAAGATACTACAAGAAGTATGGTCATGGGAAGCATCTAAACTAAAAAGACACTGTTCATGACAATCATAGGTTCATAGGTTCATAGGTTCATACTAGGCTATCTGCCCGAGGGCATTTACAAGCCTAGTCCTTATAGGAAGTCTGATCCAACACTGATATTTTCCCTTCCTGGATGACGAACTCTAGATAGCAAAACAAAATACAAGACCAAGTAAAAAAAACAAACAAACAAAAAAAAATAACATTTATCTTGCTGCTATGTATTCAGCACAGCAACAAGGCGTTCAGACCAACTAGCACTAATGGTGTTAAAACTGGCAGTAAAGTAGCTCTGGGAAACTGCATCCATACATCCCTTTTATGCCTTATATTCTGTGCAGGGAGCATGGGTGTGATGTATGTTGCAAACAAGATCATGAGGCTTTTGTATATGGTCGAGCAATAGCAGGAAATCCCTTCTGTTTGGAATACTGCAGCAGTAATATAGAAGGACATAAAATATATATTTCCACATGTAACAGGAGGTTTCTGTGAACATTCTCTCCTACAACAGATGTTTTTGTTGTCATTCACATGAATATCATCAGTTTTATCTGCACGTTACATAATACTAATAATAATATCAATAACAACAACAAAGTTGTTGGACAGGTGTTTTAGTAGGTGTGTGTGTGTGTGTGTGTGTGTGTGTGTGTGTGTGTGTGTGTGTGTGTGTGTGTGTGTATGCACACATGCATGTGTGTGTGTGTGTGTGTGTGTGTGTGTGTGTGTGTGTGTGTGTGTGTATACACACGTGCGTGTGTGAACGCATGCGTGCGTGTGCATGTGCATGTGTGTGTGTGTGTGTGTGTGTGTGTGTGTGTGTGTGTGTGTGTGTGTATGTGTGTCTCTGTGTTTTATTTTATAATTTCCTCACATCATTATTGTTCCTCAACTGAGTGTGATATTCTGTAACAACCATTCCTAACTAAAATTTGTCTGCATTGACCATTCATTATTTATGTAATATCTTTTATTACATATGATTACTCAAAAGTAAAGTGTAAAGTATCATGCATGGAATGAAGATACATATGTCATTTCTACATCCTAGAGGTCATAAGATTACATTGCACATTAAAATGAGTGGGTATATGCAGTTGAAAAAGATAAAACATAGAGAACAATATATTTGTATTATATTAGTTGTCTTTTAACAACAGTGAAGGTGAAGGTTACGTCTTCTTGTCAATGCTTCTATTTTCTGTCACCCTGTCATACACATTTCCCTTAAACTTGATCACTAAAAAGAAATTACAATAAATCTTGTTAGCTGTTTTCTCATTCTAAAGTCATATCGCCTGAAAATGTAGGGTGCTTAGTCTGATAAGTCTAGTGTGGCAGGATTTCTAGTCTCAAAAATACTTCTGATGATGATGTAAATTTTGGAAGAATTAATCTCAATGTGCCATAAAGTTGATATATTCTGCATTAATACAACATACCTCCTTGTGGTACAAATATTTGTTTATTCCTTTTTGTAGAGAAAGACTTTTCTTACCTTATTTGAAATTACTTAATGTCTTCATGAATGATAGGCTTAGGGACTGTGCTGAACAGAGTTTTCTTCTCTTAATCTCAAGTTTCATCTTTTGTATTATGTTTCTCTGCATTCTATCATATTTGAACCAGATTCTTCTGTATCATTAGTTAATGTAGAACTTGAATATATTTCTTAATTTTGAGAGAAAAAAGTGTCCCCTTTATCTTCAATAACTTTAGAATGCATTACTACCTCAAACTCCAGTCTTTACTTTCTCATTTACATCTGCTGTGCACTCCCTTGCTCAAAGCATACTTACAGCTATTAAGCTAAACTTAATTTCTGGCTTATTCTATACCGGTCCTTCATAAACTGAGCTGGTAGACTTTCACCATTAGAGACCACTACAATTTAATTCTCTGTCTATATGCTAGCCTCCATTCCTCTCTCTGTTACATTGTGAATTATTTTACTCTGTATGACAAACTTTTCTGGCACTCTCCTATTATTGCTTTTCAGTACTTCATATCAGATTAAAAATATTCTCTCCATCACGAGTCCTCCAGAAATGAATGGGGCAAACTTTAAATCCATAGTAGTTTTAGAATCATAGGATCATAATAGGAGATTACTAGGCTATCAACCTGGAAGTCATTTTAAGCCTATTCATTTCAATCTAATGTAATATCTTAGAGGTACTAGTCAGTACCCAAGATTGCATTTAGTGATGACTGCCTGTGTCCAGGAGGGTTGTGGATGCTATCCCTGGTATGAATTTATGGTGCCCCATACACTTATCCTGGTTCCTCTTGAACAGTGTCATAGAGGTCCTCTGTTTCACATGAATTGGTAGCCTGTTCCAAAGATGTGGCAGTCGCTGTGAGATAAATCTGTCCCTGCATCATGTCTTATTTAAGTTGCAGGTCATATTTAGGTCCCTGGAATGGGTAGCCATAGACCCATTTGTTTTAAGGATATCCAGTAAGTTCATTAGGTTTGGACCTTGGGTTGCTCTGTAGGCCAGACATACGTCTCCCCTAAGAAGTCTATATGATGCAGAGTATAGTGTCAGGGATTTTAGTCGGTCCATGTAAGGCACTTGCTGGAGGCCCTTAGTCTCCTTTGTTAGAAACCTCTGAGGTCTCTCTAATTGCTGTAGGTACTTAGTACGGTACATACCAAATGGGGCATTATACTTAGTTATGGGCCGGATATGTGCAGAGTATATGGAAGTTATAACTTCTTTTGCACTCGAGGTGATGCATTTACTAATCAAGTGAGCTATGTGGAAAGATTACCTTACAATGGTAGACACATGGTGGTTGATACCAGGTCTCTCACCACTTCATGAGTACTTAGGGTGTTGTTATTGATATAATAGTGTGAAGAGACATTGTGCTGAAGGGAATGATGATACATTTCTTTGCGTTCAGTTTGAGACCATAACTAATACACCAGTCGTTGGTCTGTGTGAGGCCATCCTGGGGTATACTGATATCATTTGGGGATTTTGGTCAGCCACAACCCTTTAGTTTTGAAGTAAAAACAATCACAAAAACTGTAAATTCACAGAAAGAAGTCAGGAATCCACACAAAGTAAAATTTAGCGCTTTCGTCTCTTTATTAGAAACTTCATCAGAATAATCAATACAAGCAGCCCCACCCTTAAATACATCTCCCACAGCATTAATAATTACATAATTTCCTGTAGGAAATGCATGCAGAATAAAATTCATATTAAAATAGTGACACTCCTTTCAAAAATTCTTATTCATTTAAAACATGGTAACAATGTTTTATATTTCAATGTATGTGTATACAAATACACTTATATAATCAACCATATATTTACATATAAAACTCTGCCTTTAACCTTAAAACCGAATTAGTGGGCATAGCACTATTCAAACCAGGATAGTCAGAGGCATTGGCTGTCATTTGCCATCTCAGCTCCTTCAGTTCCAAGAAATCATTTAGGGGCCCTCCCCTCTCCCCATTATGACTTGATCTATAATAGTAAATCTGAAATAAGGTCCATCATGTATAGCAATCTGTGTAGCTAAATCATTTTTCATGTCTCTCTTCTTGATATCATAATTATGTTGGTATATACGTGTCCTAAGTGCATTAAAGTTTTTTCCTATGTAATAACAAAAACATAAGAAGCACACTGCTAAATATACCACACCTTTACTACTGCATGTGTACTTTTTTTTCTGAGGAGGTATTTCCCATAATTGGATATCCATACTTCTCTACCTTTTTGAATATTCCTACATTGTAGGCAGATCCCACATTTCATCATACCCCCCCCCCACATTATTTTTCACACTATTGTGGGTTTCAATGATGTTCCTAAGGCTGGTGTCTTTCTTATATATATTTGGGCATTGTTCCCACTAATTCCAAGAAGTCTTGGTTATCCCCAAATATATTCCAGTTATGTGAAAGTATATTTTTGATATCATAAAACTGATTGTTGAATTTGAAAATACCTGATTTTCCAAAGCTGTTGCTGTTTTTATGTTCTCTGTCTATTTCTCCCAACCCATGATCCTTGCCTAGTAAAGGGGTAAAATGTGCGTTTGCTTTCTTCACCCTAACTTCTGTCAGCATGTTATCCACAAATATTACTGGGTATTGTCTTTTAAAAAGGATACATTTTAATACATCCAACTGTCGTAAAAATTCATTTTCTTCTGAAACCATTCTAGCTATCCATATCCCCTGTCCTTTAACTAAGGATTTCTTCTGATGTATGGGGTGGCAGCTATTAAAATACATGAGTGTTTAAATATGTTGGCTTTCTAAACATATTGGACAGAAATTGCTTTTTGTTTACATTTTTCTGAATGGTAATATCAAGATAATTCACACTTTCTTTACTTATATCTTTAGTGAATTCCAAAAATTCAGTACTATTAATAATGAACTCAAAAAACCTATTTAGTTCATGTTAACTGTTTTTCCACAAAACAATAATGTCATCCAAAAACCTACCATAGAAAGTCCAACTTTCATTAAAGGAACTTTTGAAGACAATTTTCTCTCTCCCAAAAGGCAAGTACAATGTTGGCAAAAATGGGGGAATATGCAACCCCCATTGCTACCCCTTTGCATTGTTTAAACAGTTGTTCTTCAAATGTTATAATGTTAGTGTCTAATACTAGTTCCATTAAAGTTTTTATTGTTAAAATGCGTTCATGTTTAAGATTATTGTATTGACACAAGTAAGAATAGAACCAATCTAGACCTATATCATGTGGTGTTATAGAAAATAGGTCCTTTATATCTTTAGTGGCAAATATGAGGTTATCCTGATATTTATCATTGGTAATTTTCTTTAAACAGTCCCATGAATCTTTTAGAATCCATGTGCAATTTGTTAAGACATTTTAAGTTGATTGTCTAGGAATTTTACTATAGGAAACATTTTTTGATGCCTTTGCATCTACTATGGTTCTGAGAGGGGGGGGGTCCCAAAGAATTTTATGTATCTTCGGGACCCCAAAAAGTGTTGGTATTTTAGGGTGTTTAATACCCATATATGCATGTTCTTCTTCTGTTATTTCATGGTTTAAAACCATCTCCTCTAGTGTGACATCCACCTTCCTATAGGCTACGTTTTTTTCATTTATACTAATTTCATTGTATGTATCTGTATACAAGAGGGCTAACATTTTACTAACATACATATCCTGATTTAGTATCACTAGTCCCCCACCCTTGTCAGGTTTAGATACCCTGATGTTAGTGTTGTTGCAAATGTCTCTAAGTACCTTAGTTTCAGCTTTTGTGATGTTGCTGTTTTCATCTTTTGTTCTTTTATTATAGAGTATTGCTCTTATATCTTTCTCACACAGTTTTTCATATATCTGTACTACTGGGTGTAGGGGGGTTAAATACACTTTGTTTCCTACATACAGTGTCCCTTCCTGGTGCAGGTGTTATGCCTTTAAAGTAGAAATCAAAGTTAAGCTTTCTTATATATAATTTCAAATATATTAGAGTTTCATCTACAGTTGGTGTTCTTGTTTGGTACAAAAGGATAGTCCTTTTACAAACAAATTGCCACTTCTACATTAATCTCCACATTGCTATAATTATACACTTTAAAATAACCATTTTTATTTTCAACAATGTTGCAAGTTAAATCATCACTAATCAATATTTCTGATAGGAAATGTTCCCTCTCCCTTTCTCCACATTTTCTTGTTGTTGTTGTTGTTGTTGTAATGATATGGGTTGTAGTTGTAAAATTCTTCTCCCCTCCTCTGGTTCTTCAGTCGCACGGACCTCATCAGAGGGGGGTATTCTAAAGGTTCAGGTGTATAACCGTTCCCTGCAAAGTCTTCCAGTTCATTATTACCTATGTCCTGGGTTTCTACATGCATTTCCCTGTTAACATTTGTCTGACTAAGGGGGGGGGGGGCAAAAGTTAGGCTTTACCCTGCTCATATTCCCGTTCATCCCTTAAAAGTTTACATTTCTTTTATATTTTGATATCATTCACAACATTGTCAATTTTTTCAAATATCTTAAAATAATTGACTTGTTTCATTTCAAACAATAAATCTTTTTTAATATTAATGTCCACATTTTGATCTGTTCAGCTAGTTCAGTCATATTTCTATCACTGTCTTTAACTAAACATTTCAACATTTCACATCCCTGCTTGTTAAACAATTCCAATAATTCTTTATGAAGCAAAGAGTCTCTTACCAATCAGGAGGGAAATGTTCACAACCGGAGACCTTTTGGGACTCTTTCTGTCCATATACATTCCCTTAAATAGTTATTTTCTGTTTGTAGCTTCCTAAATTTAAGGGAAAGAGCTTCAAAGTTCTTTAACTGATCCATAAGTGTCCCTTTGCTGCAATTGTTTGCTCCTGGGTTCATTTCAGACCATGAACACCATTCTTTCTCCACTTAAAACCATTGAGACAGTGTATTCCGGCCATTGTAGGAGGTCCCGCCCCTCTGCATCACTCCATTTGGCGCCATATGGAAATCACTTGCATCTAATTGGTTCCCGATTGCCGGCTGCTCCCTTTGAGCTGGTGTGATGTCACTCAGGCTAAAATTATCTTCCACAGTGTTCGTTTCAGTGTTCCAAGCCCTCAAAGTATTAGAATTACCTCCAAAATGGGTTTGCTGACACCATTTTTCCACCAGTTAAGTGAGGTTGGTTACTGTGACATTTAATGCTCCAAATGATCTTGCCAGATCCGGTAAGGTAAGTCCAGGTGCATCCACTGACTCCACTCCTTCCATTCCACAAACTGAAGTAAAAAACAGTCACATAAATTGTAAATCCATAGAAAGAAGTTAGGAATCCACAGAAAGTAGAATTTAGTGCTTTCATCACTTTATAAGAAACTTCATCTGAATAATCAATACAAGCAACCCCACCCTTAAATACATCTCCCACAGCATTAATAATGACATCATTTCCTGTAGAAAATGCATGCAGAATAAAATCCATATTAAAATAGTGATACTCCTATCAAAAATTCTTATTCATTTAAAACATAGTAACAATGTTTTTTATTTGAACGTATGTGTATACAAATACACTTATATAATCAACCATATATTTACATATAAAATTCTGCTTTTAACCTTAAAATTTAACTGATGGACATAGCACTATTAAAACCAGGATACGCAGAGGTGTTGGCTCTCATTTGCCATCTCAGTGCCTTCAGTTCCAAGAAATCATATAGGGGGTCAGCCACAACCCTTTAGTTTTGACCTGAACTTCTGAGAAGTATATGGCAATCAGTAGTGGGCCCAGCACTGACCCCACTGGTAACTAGTCTGCTGGTTGAAGTGGAGTCACCCACTTTGATAGTGTGTGTCTGTTATGTGAGCCAGTTGGCAACCCATCTTACAACAAAAGGGTTTACATTCAGTTTGCTAAGTTTATTGGTAATTCCTGAATGTAGGATTGTGTCAAAAGCCTTTGCCAAGTTGAAGTATGCTGTATGCACAGATTTGCCTTCATCAATGGCTTTGGTCACACTTTCAAAGTAATCTGCCAGATTTAACAGGCAAGATCTGCCCTTCACGAAGCCAAATTGGATAGGATCCAGGGTTTGGAGGTCACCTATGTCTTTATTTATGAGGACCATAATGATACATTTCATTGCCTTACAGATGAGGCTGGTCAGACTTATGGGGCTGTAATTCCCTAGGTCTGTTGCTAGGCCACACGTGTGAAGGGAAATAACTGTAGCTGTTCACCATTCTGCAGGAACAAAGCCAGTGGTTAGGCTATGATTGAAAAGGGCACCGAGTGGTGATGCTAATTCATTTTTTGGCCTGTTTAGAAGACAGCCCTGGGACGTCATCCAACCCCATAGATGTCAGGTTCTTGGCTTGGACAGGGCTTTGAGGACCTGCTCTTCAGCTATATAAGATGAGGGAGAAGTTTGGGGGAGGGTTTGCTGTAAGTTAGGAGGGGATAAGAGAGTGAAGTTTTTTGCAACCCTATCCACTAACAGGTTTGCTATCTCTGTGGGGTAACTGTGTATGATACTGTTGACTACCAGTTCTGCACATGCATGGGTTCTGCCCTTTAGGTTATGTACATAGCTGTAACAGGCCTTATGGTTATCCTTGGCAGTACTTGCTAGGTTTCTCTCAAAACAGCTTTTGCAGGATTTGACAAGTTGTCTTATTTGCCTGTTGAGGCTGAGGAGGGTGTTTTCCATTGTTGGGTCCTTGCCTTTGTTTTCTTGGACAGCAACGTTTTGTGTTTATTGTAGAGTTTGTTGATGCTGGAAGTCCATCATGGCAGCTTGATTTTACTTGAGGGTCTGTCTTTGATTCCATCTGATACAGCTGAGTTTATACACTTATGCAAGTGATTGTATAGGGCTTTAGTAAGCTTTGGCATAGTCACCACTTTTGGCTTGGGGTGGGGCTTGTAATGCATTTATACCTTCACATAGAGTATAGTTTGCCTTGGTGAATTTTTTAATCTGATTTCACCCTTTGTGAGTACTGGTGTTAGTGTCAGTTCAAAGGTGACTGATTTGTGGTCAGTTTTAACTAATGAGGGTCCAACAGTTGCAGCAGTGCACCTCACCTATTTGAAATGTCGGTGAGGACCAGATCTAGAATTTTTGTTCCTCTTGACATGGTATGGAGAATTTGCTCCACGGCATTTGAATTCACAAAGTCAAGGAACTTTTGTGATAGTGAGTTTGGGCTAGAGTAGGTTTCCCAGTTGATGGTGGAATAATTGAAACCCCCCATAAACAGTGTGTTTGGTAAAGTTTGGATTGTCTTCCGTTTGGTAGATGAACTTCATGGGTGCCATGACCCATGGAGAGGGATCTATAGCTGTTTAGGATAAATTGTATCTCTGTGATATACTGACAATTCAACGGCATAGAACAAACAAAAAAAAAAAAACACTGAGTGTTATCAGATATCTCAATCAAGTCCAATTAACAGCTTGTGTGCTTGTTTGAGCTCATGTGGTAGAGAAGACAAATGATGATATGTGGCCTGCTTGACTCTTTTTGCAAGGAAGAAACATAAACCCAACATATTAGTCATAGGAGACTCCATTGTGAGACACACAGATGTGCCCTTCACCAGGCTGGATAAAGAGAGAGTCACTGTTAGTTGTTTGTCAGGTTCCAGAATCTGCCATATCACCCATGCACTCAAGTCTCTCATCAACAGGTACTGCTATAACTCTGCCATAGTCCATGTTGGTGTGAATGACTTGAAATGTACCTCGCTGGACTATATGAAAAGATACATGATCGAGCTCACTGAATATGTGTCCCAGGCAGGTATGCTCCTAGCCTTAAGCAGCATTCTACCATCACCCAAAATGATGCCTCAGTACATACAGAAAATTATTGACTTTAACAATTGTCTTAGTTTCTGGTGTCATTCCAAGGAGATCCAGTACCTGACAGTTTGGGAAGACATGATTGACAGACCACAGTGTTTTGCCAGAGATGGCCTGCATCTGTCTCCCTTGGGCTTCAGGCTCCTGGCAAATGCTCTTGCCTCCCCCATAGTGCTATTTTTAGGCAATGGCAAGAGGTCTATGCAATCCAACATGTAAATTTCATCAAAATGGAAATTAAAGGACATGCTGCTAAATGCTAGGAGTCTAAACATGAAACTGCATTCATTGCAAGCATTCTTAACCCTGGAAGATGCTGACATTTGTGCAGTCACAGAAACTTGGGTCAAAGCAGTGGAGAGCACCCTAACCATACAAGGTTACTCATCCTATCATATATTCAGACTCCCAAACTGTGGGCAGCAAAGCAAAATGAGGTGGAGTTGCAATATATAAAAAGACATAAACACCTCCACGCTGGTCAAACAGTATGATGCACAGGAGACACTCCAGGTGCAGTTAACCATTGCCAGGACCCCTATTCAAATTGTAGCTAGCTACAGGCCCCCAGCTTTGACTCAAGATGCCCACTACACCTATCTGGACCTCTTCAAATCTATCAAGATTCAACTCTTTACCCTGATTCTGGCCAACTTTAACTATCAACCATAGATTGGAAGAACTACTCATGCCAAAACACAAATGCCCAGAGATTCCTTGATTATGTCAATGCAAGTGCCTTGGACCAGCTGGTCGACATCCCCACAAGAGGTGAAAATATCTTGGACTTGCTATTAACCAACATGAGCAACCACTGCAGCATTCCTACAGTGTCATCCTCCCTGGTAATATCCGATCACAAAGTGGTCACTTTCGAAGTTACCATCCCCCCAACTTCCCTCCTCCATCTGGGGTCAAACAAAAAACTTCTCCAAAGCTGATGACAACCTCCTGAGGGGAGGTATAAACAACTTCAGAGTGCCCAACCTTACCATAGGAACAAGTACATATGTCCAAACCTACACTAAAGTACTATACAAGCGTTTATAGAGCTGCATGGAATCAGGAATACCTGACAGGACAAAATCATCCTCCTCAAGGAAGAGTAAACCTGTCTTTTGGACATCTGCAATAAATAAACTTTATAATAAAAGGAAAAAAATGCTGCCCAGGACCAAGAAGAAACAAGTGCCTAATGGGAAGCAATCTCTACTTAGCCTGAACAAGCAAATAAGGGCAGTAGTGAAATCCTCCAAAGCAAACATCGAGTCCAAACTGGCCACATCTATGTAAGACAATCACAAGGCTTTCTTCACATATGTCCATAATCTCAAAGGAAGCACCCAGATCTGCTCAGAACTGGTGGTCAAGGACACCACATTCACAAACACAGTAGTTATAGCCAACCTGCTTGCAGTTAGGTTCAGTAAAAACTTCAACCCACTGTCCCCCCATCAGCAAATCAGCACCTGCACCTTCCCATCATCTCTAGGGAGCAAGTCATCACTGCCCTTTCAAAGGCAAAAAGTATGGGTCTATATTACGAGAATAAAAAGACCGGAGAGTGAATGGCGTAAACATAAAAAATGTCATACATCATCTTGTGGGTGACTGCGCCTCCACACCCCCCATTAATTATATATACCAACTCCAAAATCGCACTACAGTGAGGAAAGGGCACATTTTTTGATCTTCACTGTACCACAATCTCACAAAAAACACATTGATGAATGGCATTTCCGATTATTTGGTCTTCAGCCTGTTCAATTTCGTGATAGGAACCCAAAACTTCAGCCTCCATGTGAGCCAAAAATATCCCAGGCAACATCCTACATGAACTCAGGCAGGAACTTGCAGCGCCATTAAGTATCTATTCAACCAAAGTTTGAGTCCTGGCTTAATCTCAGCTGAGTGGAGTACAGCCACTGTCATCCCTTTGCACAAAGGTGGAGCATCCACCGATCCAGGAAATTATAGACCCATCAGCCTACCTAGCTTGATCTGCAAGGTCATGGAGCAGATTATCATGGACCTCATTAACAAGAACATTGGCAACCTCCAAACACCCAGTCCCACACGATTTGGTTTCATCAAGGGGAGGTCATGCCTGTTAAATTTGGTTGACTTCTTTAAGACAGTCATCAAAGCCATGGACGAGGGGAAGATGGTGCACACTGCCTGCCTTTACCTGGCCAAAGCCTTAAATGTGATTCCTCACTTGGATATAATGGATAAACTCTCTCAACTAGGCATCAATATTTATGGTACCAGCAAACTGGGTCACCAATAGAACCCACCTAGTTAAATTAGGGAAAAACACCTTAAGCAGTAGACCCGTAACAGGCGGTGAACTCCAGGGATCGGTCCTGGGGCCTTTGTTGTTTGGGATATATTTTTCTGAGGTGCAGGCCAAAACCAGTGGGCTATAGCTGACCAGATTTGCAGATGTCTGCAAGCTGGACACTGTCATCAATTTCCCTAGTGATGTGAACATCCTCCAAGAGGGTCTCACCTAAACAAATGACTTGTGCCACAAACATGGCCTCAAACTGAATGCCAAAAAATGCATCATCATCATCATCAACTTTGGGGAGAATGACATCCCCACAAATTATCACATTAATAACAAGTTCTTAAGCACACAGTGTGAGGGACTTGGGCACCCTGGTTGATAGCAAACTGACTTTGCCATATTGCCTCCATTGTATGGAAAGCTTTATACAAGGCCCACCTCATTAGTAAGGGTATCTCATCCAGTACAAGGTTGTCATAACATCCCTGTATTCTTCCCTTGTAAGACCTATTAGTGAGTACAATGTCCCTTTCGGCATGTACCTCACAAAGCACAAGCAGCAGCTGGAGACACCACAGAGGTTCCGCACCAGGAGAATCCAGGGACTCAAACATCTACCCTACACAGACAAGCTAAAGGCCCTGTCCCTCTACTCAGTCTCCTGCAGACTCTTCAAAGGTGACTTCTGCCTGGCATACAAAGCAATCTCAGACCCTGCCTTAAATAGGACTGCTGCATATCCACAAGTCAAGTTCCAATCAAGTAACCCTGCATGCATGACTTCAACCTGGTCTGTGATGACAGGAACATCGGTGCTGACTTGTGAGAACATGGGGTAAATTCTTGGCTAGGCTTGTAAAGGCCTCAGGGACAATAGCCTAGTAACTTCCTATGATCCTATGAGGATACATGCTCATAATGCCCTAATTTTAAATTCTCTGGTGACTTCCACTCCTGACTATGTAGCTTATGTGTCTAGCAAACGTAACCATCAAATGACCCAAAAATGTCTCCAAGCAAGATGACTCCATGCATGCACCAACATAAGCAGAGGGTCTTGTGATCAAAGATGTGTTAAATACAGGAAAAACAAGCTGCATAAATAGAGACAGTTTCTGACACTGAAGAAAGAAGCTGTCCAGTGGAGTCATGCTGCTTTATGGAAGATTATCCCTGGCCTATGTACTGTATGGCAGAGAAAAGTTAAAAAAATGTCTTTGTTTCCTTTCTAGGACAAGTCATTTTCTAACCAAAGGAAATACACTTGGATAGATCTCAGGTGGCCGTAAAACATTAATGTGCACAGTGTTTGTAAAATAGTACAAGTATAAGTAATTGCTTTACCAGGGTAACCTCAAACTATTAATAAAACACAGAATATGTAAACAACAGTTAAGGATGCATATATAGGCAAAATATGTGATATGCAATGTGATAGTGTTATATAAGCTTATACTGCTTCATGCAGAGTTGAGATCATTTTAGTTGCACCACATGTTAAGCTAGCAATCCAATCTGTCCCCATATTTCTGTAAATGTTTGCATTTAACACACACACACACACACACACACACACATATATATATATATATATATATATATATATATATTTTTTTTTTTTTCCATACAAGGCCACGACATACTTCAAAGAGTGATATAACTGTTTATATATACATAGCCATACCTTTTGTCTGAAGAAAATAAAAGCAGAGATTAAGAACTTCTGTTAGAGAGATTATTACCCAAGCTTGAGAGCTACTATGCTATGACTGGTTACAGTTAGCAGTGCTATTTGTTTTATTCCTGAATTTCCTGTAGATAAATAATTTGAAAGTATCAGTGTCATTCATTACAATCCTGAATTAATCAACATAAAAGAAATTGAAAGCAATGTAATGTTTTTTTTTTATTTGTCTATAAAAAATGAAGCAAAGTTACTTGAGGCGTTTTAATAATAAGTCATATGCTCCTACCTCAGTCATCATTAATTTAGCCTCCCCTCACAGTTCTTATATCTTAGTAGATCCAAATCTGAACTATTTTGTCAGGCCAACTCAATCAAAGAAAGAAGACAGATTTTACTAACACTTCCCTTGCAAGAGACTTAATTCTCTGTGCCTAAACATATTTAACTAAGTCTCAGTCTA
Source organism: Protopterus annectens (assembly GCF_019279795.1). NCBI lineage: Eukaryota > Metazoa > Chordata > Ceratodontiformes > Protopteridae > Protopterus > Protopterus annectens. Next base: position 196,286,296 of record NC_056736.1, on the reverse strand, counting down.
AGTTGTTGAACCTTAGGAGAAGGAGATTCACCCAGCTGAATTTGAAAGACACCTCTATTTGACTCATAATGTCAAATAACATACTTTATTTGTCTGATGGGTTTAGACCACAAATCTTCATCAAAGATATTAATCAGATGCCACTGTCTCTTATTTAGTAGTTTCTATTCATAAAATGAACAGTAACATCTAGAATGTTAACAAGCTATAGCTATAATATGTGTAGATATTTGCATAGACAAAGTCATCTGCAAACTGAACTGTCAGGCTTCTGCTCTGAAATTACTCTGCAGTTTGGTAAGAAACTGAATTCTGAAACTTCTTATACTCTCTTTTTTGCAGCTTAAACATATTTTTCGGTGGTGAGCTTCAAATACTGGAGTCAGTAATTTTTTATTAATAAGACATGTTTGTGTGAGTCCAGATGGCCTTGTCTGTGAAGGTTCCTCACTCTCTGTTTCTGCATTTTTAAAGTCATTCTGTCACATACCAAAAATATTTAATGAGACCTGAGAATCCACACAGTTTTATATGTGTTTAACCCTGAGATAACTGCTAGGTACACTTTTCCACTAAAGCTACATAGTGTAAAATGTAAAATGAAGGCCTACCTCAAAATGGATACAGTTTTATGACTTTTCTGAGAGAGAATTGCATTCATTGAATTCATAAGCTAACTCTGGAATTCTGGAAGAGGGATTTAATTATATTTCACTCATAAATGTATTATATCATTAATACTAACTAGTGCACTATAGTTTGAACAAGCAAGCTTTGTGTCATTTCTACTTAGAGCTTTTATAACACAGCTTGCAAAGTGATGCTATAATGATTAATATTATAATAATTAATGCAACAACCATAAGATATTCTAAAATAGTTCCCTCCAGTCTGGTAAAAGAAACTGCAATCTAATCTGATCAGTAGATGTGGCCTACATTAAGTGCCATTGTCATGAAATTATTCATAACCTGTAAATGTATCTTAACACTTTCACCTTTATTTGGTATATAATCTCAGCAGCCCACAAGTCCTGTGTTGTGATGCTAATAGGTAATCAAATGCCATACTGTTTTGGAGAACAAGCATAAGCATCATAGTCATCTCCACTGCAATGTTTTTAATAGACTCAAAAGTACTATTATTACATAACTCACAAATAACTTTGACTGCTCCTGCAATTGCACCATCTCCTAGATCCTTGGCTTTTAATGTGTTTAAATTCAAATTCTTGTGAATTTCTGAAGTATCCATGACCTGTAAATTATTTTGAAAATTTTCTGCATTCAAGTCTCTTTTAATTTTATGATTTCTAAAACTAATCCGACTGAGCATATCTTTAACGTGTGGTATTACATATCCTATTTAATAAGATACAAACTGATTTAATAATAACCATTTATAAGCCCTCTTTCCACACAAATAATATGTATGATTTAAAGCATAACTACTATGCCAACCTTGCTGTTTTAAGCATGAAGAAAATACTTTATACTGTATCGATCTGTTTCTGTAAATCTTCAGTTAGGTTTGTTAGAATATAAAGTGATAATCCTATATAGTTAACTTCCAGATTTTGGTGTGCTGTAATAGTAAATTTACACTAATTAGATCCTGAATTTTCTTTATTTCAGAATTCTGCTGTGTACAAATTTAAATAATGAATATCATTAACATTAACTTTTTCCAAAATAGTTTAGTTTGGGGTAAGGCTAAGATGGCTAACTGAGAACAGCAACTGGTGAAGGCTCTGTGACTAAAACTTTGCATTAATGGAAATATAATCAAAATACTAAAATTGTGAGATATGTGTTAACTAACTTTATTCACTAATAGTCAGAGAAGTGATTTATAGCTTCAAGTTCTTCAAAAGTAGCAATTTTTTGTCAGAATTTCAACAGCTTGGTTAAGAGAGAAGAGACGTCAACATGAGTCACTCAAGAAATGGTTCTCGGGATTCTTGTTTAAGAATGACATGCAGTCATTAATATCTAGTAGGCAGGATGTATTACTTAAAATAGACAAACTGGATACCAAACTAGAAAGTTTTAAAGAAGAGTCTAGATAGGAGATGGAACATTTTGAAATTCCTATGAAGCAACAGAGTGCACAAATCATCAGTATAGAAGAAGCTTTAAATGATCATGAGGGAAGAATAACAAGGTGAGTCTCAGACTGAATTTCTTTTGAAAGGAAATAACTGTCTCATAGAAAAAGTCAATGATTTAGAAAATAGATTGAGGCAAAATAACATTAGAATTTATGGTTATCCTAGAAAGTATGGGGAGACAATATAATAGACTTTTTAACAACCTGACTATACAAAGCATTAAATATACCTAAAACTTTTTCTTTTGTAATTTACGGGACACATAGATCCCTAAGAGCACCTTCAAAGAAGGAATAATCATCACTATGGTCAATTATAGTTAAGTTCTGACTATCATAGAAAAAGATCAAATATTAAAAACAGCATGTTCCAGGCTACCTGGTAAAATAGGTGAACATGTAGTCAGATTTGACAATGATTATTCCAGTAAAGTAACAAGTTAAAGAAAATCATGTTTACAACTGATCAATGAACTTAAAAAGAACAATCCTAAAGTCACTTCAGTGTTTCCTGCAAAGATCAAAATATTTTTCTGACAAAATCAAAATATTTAGCATGCAAAACCAAAATATTTAGCATGCTGGAGGAAGCATCCACTTTTGTTAACAGCAAAAATGTCTTTAATATTACTGAAGAAATGGAGTGAAACAGTATATCCCACAAGAGGCACAGGGAGTTGAATTCCTGGAAAACTGTTTCTAAAATTAAAAAAGTCTAAATCAAGTGACTTGTATTGTCTGATTGCAGAACTTTTATTTTCTAAAACAATAGATTTGTCCTTTAAGTAAAAGGTTTGCACTGGACTGTAAGCTTCAGAACATATGCAAATATGTATTTATATTTTAATCTAAAACATTTTTCATGATGAGGGATATAAATGGTTAGTTTTACTGTTCTACTATATTAACAGTGAAAGACAATCCCCAGGATTCACTAAGCTCTGCATAGCGTGCAGGAATAGTGCAAGAGCTGCTGCAGGCAATATGGCTGCCATGCAATCTAGGAATAAACTCCTGGGATTTGCAAGAGTGCTCCTGCACTATTCCTGCATGGGCACAGCCTCTATATGCTAATTACCTCATTTGCTGGAGAAAACCATGCAAATGAGGTGAATTAGTGGTCCAGGAAGCAGGTAGACATCCGTTCAGGAATAGTGTAGACTGCAGAAATGTATTCAGCCAGTAGCTGAATACATTTCTGCAAACTACAAAACGGAGGCATGACAGCTCATACAAATGCATGTATCAGAAGGGTTAGGCATGCCAAAGGACAAATATATGGCCATAGACATGAAAAATAATTTCAAAATTATAGAATGCAACTTTTGTTTGTTGGCTGATTTCAGCCGTTTAAGCGCAGGGCAGTGGTGCACAAACGGGATCGGGCCGAAAATAAAAAAAAAAAATCATAATTTTGCCATAATAGTCAATGGCATTCATAACACAACAAGATCATGGAATAGTGGTTGCTAAGGGGGACGGCTGAGTGTCGAATTTGTAACCATGCATTAGCAGTCAATCCTATGCAAATGAGGGCAATGATACAGAATCACAGATTTACCCTCAGTGCTAGATTGCACCCAACCATGTAGGTGCAGTAAGTCCATGGTGTAAGCCTAAGAGCTAGATTACTTCATAAGGGGCTGTGTCTTTCATGCTGTAAGCTTATTGGAGCCCTGTGGACCATGTTTGCCCTTAGCTAAGCACAGCTAAGGAAGGGCTGTGTCCGAAGCTGCCTAGCAGTATTTACATTGCCTAAATAGGTGTGAGCATCGAGCACTGGGTTTAAAAAAAAAAAAAAAAGGAAAAAGGAAATAGCAGCTCTGTTCACATCTGAGCACTGGGTATGTGCGGCGTGTCTTGGGGCTTAAACAGGAAGGCAATGGGAAGGGAAAACAGCAGTAGGAAGGCAATCGAGGAGAACTAGCATAGCTGGCAGGTGAAATGTATCAGAACCAGCCAATTACACAGGCAGTAGCCCAGCCCAGCACACTACTATAAACTATACAAACACATCTTTCCCTCTGGTTTTTCTCACAAACTCTATACCACCATTGTACACAAATGTGGAAATATTACCTAACAAAAGCAACAAAATGATAAGGGCTGCTTTTGCTCTCACAAATCAACACGTGGAAGAGGCTGATGATAGTGGGGATGACAATACAGATGACCAACCCACAGTGAGGAGAAGGAGAAGAGTGTACACACCCAGGGTAACCTACCAGGGGTTACATGAGCTGTAGATATTGGAGTGCTATAGGGTAGACAGGGACCTCCTGCAGCAAATTGTTGAGCTGTGCCGGCCAAGCCTCACACTCAGAACCAACAGAGGAGAACCCATCCCAGTGGATAACAAGATATGTGTAGGCTTAAAAATACTAGAAACAGGCACCTTTCCGAGGCCATCTGGGGATATCATGGGGATCTCACAAGCATCAGCCTCTAGGGTACTACACCAGTTCCTGGATGCCATGTCGGCACATGCTGGTGAACACATATATTTCTACAACACCTGTGAGGCATTGACCAGCAATATGCATCTCTTCCACCAAATAGCAGAATACCCTGATGTAGTGGGTGCTATAGACTGCATGAACATACACATCAAAGCACTGCCAGGTGAGTGGGGTAGGGTCTACATAAACTACAAGGACTTCCCCTCCATCAACTGCCAGGTCATATGTAATGATCAGGGCATTATAGTGAATGTTTGTGCTGGCAGCCCTGGAAGCTATTACGACTCCCACACCTGGCATATGATGCAGCTGCACCAGAGATTTGCCAATGGGGACATCCCATATGGCCACCTAGTTGGGGATGCTGGTTACACACTGGAGCCATGACTGATGACACCCATCAGAAATGCACACACACCTGAACAAGAACTCCATAATGAGGCACATGCACAGACCAGAATAATAATAGAGTTTGTGTTTGGGATTCTGAAGTCACAGTTCCGGTGCCTGGACATATCTGGTGGAGCCTTACAGTACTCTCCAACTACATGTACCCAAATTGTCATTGTATGTGCCATGCTACACAATATGATCCTGCAGAAACAGCTGCAACAGGAACAGCATGGGGCAGGGCCACACAGCCCCCCACCATTGCCAAGGCTAGCACTGGCACAGAATGGCTCAGAGGAGGAACAACCTGAGCCTGCCCCTGTATGCAAAAGGAGGTGTGTCCAGTATGCCCAGGCTTTGGCAAAGAGGCAATGCATAGCACATATACTGACAAGGTAGGAACCCAGAGAATGACACCTCTCTCTGACTCACACATACAGTAAAAGGGATGCCAAACATGACACTACCTATGCTTAACCATGTATAAGGAGTGTACTATGTGCATCCGACATAGTCAGCCTTCCAACACTATCCTCAATACTGGCACAGCCATAAGGTAAGTCACTCTCAATATCAATTGCTGAGTGGAGTAGTATGTTCTGCTGTTTGTATCTATGGTACAGATGTGAGCATGCAAGGGAATTGGGTTGCTGAATGGGATGGCAGCAGATAGTAGACACCTATTTGGGCAGCATGAAATCCATAACAAATACTGGTGTCAACACAGTAGGCAGTACTAGACAAGGTGACAAATCCCACTGCAGGACATGTGGTGGGCCAAATTTGTGTTCATAGGACACACACATGCATGTCAGTGAGCCTCGCATACCCAACAACAGTCTCAGCCAGCAGATCAGGTGTATATGACCACAAAGAAAGGTTGTGCCAAGGCCTCCATTTGATAGCAATGGAGAACAGCCCACCTCCAGACCTACACAGACAGACTACAACAGGTCAGGCAGTGGGATGTTAGTTCTGAAGGGTAAGAAGTCTGAAACTGAAATGTACATCAATAAAACCTAATATCTGTACTACACTGATATGCTTCTAGTCTGCATGATAGGTCAGAATACAGAATGAAATGGAAGCCAACAGAGTACCTGAAATACCAGTACGGTCACAGCAAATGTTTACAGTTGTCATGTGTGCCTCACCCCACAATCCTATGTAGAAATGTAGTAACATGCACTTGTGTGTATAATAACAGTGGAACACAGATTACCTGAACTGGCCAAATTAGCAGGATAGATTGTTGCACGTGTACAATATGCAGGGCTCTGTGTGTTAGGTTGTTGTGTGTTGTATATTGTGTGAAAGTGGTCAGCATGTAGGCATGGAGTGCTGTGTCCCAGTGGTCAATGGCCAGTACTGTTGATGATAGGGCCAAGTTCTCATAACTGCAGTGCCAAACACAATGCATCTCAGCAAGACCCAGTCCAGCAGTAATCCATACTAATTGTTCGGATGTAATATCTGTCACCATCTGAAAGATGGCATGAACATGGACACAGACATACACACAGTACAAAGGTGAAAGTACCCTAGACAGAGAATCTATAAAATGTTACTGTCAAATGGACACACCTTTGGAATTGTACATACAGGTTAGCAGCACATTATTTGTCTGTGTAGTATGGACTACTGATGTAGTCTGGCCAAACACTGGCAGACCACAAAAGGCACATTTATGAAGTAATGAGAAACTGCTGATGTCCGCACACAAGCCAGCATAAGGGGAATGCCCCACATGTATCTGCGAGTCAGCTGCAAGTAGCTTCCATAGCACACATGTACTCAGCTCACCCCACCATCAGCCACAGGTACCTCACAGGTCATATCCCTTCTGTTGGTAATGAGTACAATATTATCCCAGTGTCTGTATGGGAATACCTACAGAATGCAGCATGCTGAAGAGGTGTCCCATGCAGGTGTGTCCCTAGCTATAAGCAGCACCCTGCCAGCATCCACACCAATGGATTAATAAGGACATAAACTATTGCCAATAACACCTTGCACACCCACCCTGTCACCCCAGGGGAATACAGTGGCTTGCAGCCAGGGACTGTAGGAGTGACAGAATGCAATGGCCTGCTACAGATGGCCTGCATCACTACCAAATTCCCTACAGTCATCTGTCAAAAGCCTGTGTCTCACCTGTACGGCCAATGTGTTTTATCCCATGGAGTCCCAAATAATGACATAACACAGTCCATAGAGCACAAATGCAAGGCCATGTCGACAAATCCCAGTAGCATGTCCACCATGTCCTACTGCATAAACTATGGACAAAACCCTAAATACTGCAGGGATGAAGTGATATCTATAGGGATACTTATCAGATATTGCTTGTATAATGTTAGGAAGAGGATAGAATAATGGGGGGATAGAAGCATGGACGCCATGGAGTGTGTGAAGTCTGAAACTTTGATATGTGCCCATACTATCCCTGCCTGCAAAGATAGGAATGGGTGGCTGGCTGGCTATAAACCTGCTCATAAACCACAATGTTAAGGGGTAATGACCAGATATATGAGCCCTGCCTCTGGGTAACCTGTGTGAATCTGTACAGCTGAGAGGTATTGCCACAGCAGGATATGGCGATTCTGTCACGTTGATAGATGTAAAACATGGGATCCTCAGCCACCACAGTACCAAGGTGCTGGACCATTTACACAGACCCACCAGCAAGTGTCTGCAGCTCCTCCTCCAGAATGGCATGATTGGGCAAGAATATGTAGGCTGCAGACCACAATACTAGACACAGCTTCATTCATCTTGTATTCCCCAGGAAATTACTGTGAGCAAATATGTATATATGTCAGTAGTTGATGACATAATACATCACAGTGTAAAACAGTACGTATGTCTGAATGTCTCTGCTAACACCAAAACCATGTACCAGAAGCAGCACAGACACAATTAGTTACAGTATCCCACTATCCCTTGCCCATTGTGACCCATATTGTCACCCTATCTACAGATATCCTGCAGAAACAGGTTGCTTGCTGTAGGTATAGAACAAAAATGCCTGCACTGGAGTACAACCTACCTGGAATGGATTCACACATTCATTACAAAAGGTCATACTGGGCATGCTCCCACACTTTGTTTCTCTAATGCTCCCACACTTAGAGAAACAAAGTCCTTGTCTGACAACAAAATACAGAAGGGTGATACTGGGCATGCTCCCCACTTACAGAAATGAAGCCCATGTCTGGCAACAACAGTGGACTATACATATCTGTCAGTCACAGATGTCTGTGCACACACTCCACATTGCACACCAGTCATGCTTTGCACACACATCAGATAGGAATACACATATATATCCAAGGACAATACACTATAATAGGTCAAACATGCACAAACATAGATGTGGGGAAGAGAGAGACAGACAGTGACAAAGAGCTTCCCATCATGAGTCTTGTCCTACCCAGCACACATCCGATTGGCCAATATCACATGATGTGCAAATGTCTATCACTATAGACATTTACTTGTGGTAACCCTCAGCACTATAGTGTCTGTGTGGCTTGTGATAACTGTGTAATATGACAGTACAAGTCAGTATTCATCTAGCAGTTGTATACACAGTCCTGTCAAATGTAAAGTTGTGTGTGACTGAGTGTTGTGTGTGTGCTTCCAGAGGAATGGCTTATGGCCCATTCACACACACTGCACTCCCCATTGCTCAGCTTTAGATAGCCTGCTGATGTCAGCCACCCTGAAATACCCCTTTGGAAAAACATCATCAATATAAGATATTTGGTGCATGCAATAACTGCCTAATGCTATAGTGTGATGTACTAGTTAGGGAGGCATTCTAATCCCAAACATAGTAGCTATGAAACTCTGCATGTGTGTGTAGGAATCAATGCTTTTGAGACCATTCACAGTCACTGCACCTACTGTAGCAAGCCTGCTGGTGTCATTCACCTTGAAATACACTTTTGGAAAACAGCTAATCCTATAAAATCTGTAGTGCATGGTATAACTGCACAACACTGTAGTGCAATATGCTTGTTAGGGCGATGTTCTAATCTCAGACATGGCAACTGTGAAATTTTGTTTTTGTGTGCAGGAGTCAATGCTTTTGAGGCCATTCACAGTCACTACACCTCCCATTGTCCTACTTTAGCAAGGCTGCTGATGTCATTCACCTTGAAAAACAACTTTGGAGAAGGGTTATTCATCCAAGCTCTGTCGAGTGCTATGTCCCCACTGGATGCCTGCAACAACTGTAGAGTCTGCAAATGTAACCCACAAAGGGAATACCATGCCTTTTACACATTCTTTCTATAGACAGATGCCACTAACTCCACTGAATACCTGCATCATGCTGTCAATGTAGGTGCAGACACAACCTCAGTTCCATAGCCAGTTCTCACCACATGAGGTCAGGAATGCCACATTAGATGATAACAATCTATCCACACAACAAGCCCCAGAGACCCCAGGTACACTTCTACATGTCACAGAATATGCATGTGAGACATATGCACAATGCAGACACTGTCCATGTTATGGAATATAGATCACATGCATGGCAAGCATTGCACAGCACTGGCCACCTACAATAGTAACACAGATGAATGGATGGTGAATACAATACCCACCTGTTTGAGCCAATCCAGGGACTATACCCCTGAGCCACACTGGAGACCATTGCCATGTGGCCTGATGCCAAGATATACCCTTTGCCTAGCCTTGCACAGCCATCTGGCACAGTCAACTACTACACACCTGTGAAGCAATGAACCCATGCATGTCAGTACTGGCAAATTTGTGTCTGTGTATATATGTGTGTGTGTGGGGGGGGGTGATCAATGATTTTGAATTCATTCACACTCACTACAGCTTCCATTCCCTACTGTAGCATGCCTTCTGATGACAGTCACCTTGAAATACCCTTTGGTCACGTATCAACATGATAAGCTCTATAGAGCATGTGATACCTACGTTATACTGTAGTGTAGCAAACTAGTTAGTTAGGGTTTTAATTCTGATCCTGCCAACTGTGATAATGTGTATGAGTCCCTGGGAGAATGTGGTTGTGTTTTCCTTGACAGCTGCTTTTGTGGACAGCCACATGTACTACACTTCCCTTATCCCTCCTTTATCACTGTTGCTGATGTCACTCACCTTCAAAGATACCTTTGGACAACTCTCCAACATGTAAGCTCTGTGGTGTGTGCAATAACTGCATAACAATATAATAGTAATCCATAGTCAGGTAAGGGTTTGAAACCCAATGCTGGTAAGTATGTGTTTGTGTGAATTATCACTGTCCCGTTAGAGTGATTGTGTAAGGACGGGGTCCATTGTAGTGTGGATTTACCCCATCATCATATTGAGGAGCTACATGTCCCACTGTCAACATTTTTCAAACATTGTAGAGATTCTAGTCGGCAATCCTCAGCCATAAATGTGTACAGCCATGTGCAATTACCATGTGACAGTATGGATTAGTACACAAAATAGGCAATTGTCATAATGCCCAGATGCCACTCTCCACCCATGGATCATACACAAACATACTTAGCTCTTACTCTCCTACTCCCTCCCTTTCTTACTTTGTCTGTGTCTGTCACTCTCACTTCTTCTCTGGTGGATGTGGAAAAGTACACCTCCTTTGATTAGGGAACAGCTTGCATTTTGTAAGTGATGCTCATGATCAGCTGATGGTCTGTGAAGAATTGCAGTCCCCCACAAGATGATTGCATGTGGAGCAGCTGTGGTATCATTCCTATAACCAATTGCATGGAAACACACTCCTATAATTAAGCACTTTATCTGGTTGTTGGCCCTTTTCATTCAGTGTGAGCAGGACTTCATGTGGGTGTTTAACAAACAACATCACAGACGGT
>NC_056736.1:196225471-196272971 GCF_019279795.1 Protopterus annectens | reverse complement strand
ATTGCAAATGATGCCCTGTGTTCCAGCCTCTGTCCTCTACCTATATACCAGGCTTTGTCCATATGTCATGCAGTAAGAGGTTAAGTAGTGGCCTATCATTTTGTAGTGCTGGCATTCCTGCCATCATTCCAGTGATGTTGTGGACTCCCACCCATATTGTGAGGTAAGGTAAATATATATGTGGGATACAGCTGGACAAAACATGTGTGACATTGTACAGTCCAGTGGTCAGTGTATGTAACATTGTTATATGCCCTTGTAAGTCCTTCTATGAGGGACGGGTATGAACCATTTTTAACCTAGCCTGTTATAACATGTGAGGGATATCAGTATAAGACACATTAAGGTATATGGCTGTACCTTTTCATATATTTCTCCATAGGAACAGTGGTGGGCTAGTGCTTTCTGTCTTACAGACAGTTGTGTTTGTCAGTGTGATAGTGATGTTTTAATTTAAGCATTGTTATGCAACAGACACATTTTCATTGTAACAACTTAATTCTTTTTCCCCTAGAGGTTGAGTACAGAATATAATTGGAGGCTGTTGAACTAAATCTGTAAATAATTAGTGTTGATTGATTTTTATCTTCCAGGCCACTGTTTCTTTACTGTTGCACTACCTGAAGGCCTTGGCCTGGACAGTAACATATGTTATGCTTTCAAATTACTGTATCCTATGTTTTGCTTGAGAGTTGCATTATTCAGTTATTATGTATGTCAAACACCTAACTGCTATATGAAATGGCATATACAACTGAAGTAGTACACAAATAAACATTTCTACGTATGCAAACCTGTGTGTGGTGTCATATCCTTTTACTTCTCTGTGGGTATATGTTCCATGGAATAATTGTCTTTTGTATGACAGAATCAAACACTGGCCATTTTAAAAGGTGACAACTGTGGGAATACTGGCTGTCCAATTTGCTGTGCACCCTCTAAATATGTATCTTCTTATACATACCTATACTTAGTAATATATATATATATATATATATATATATATATATATATATATATATATATATACATATCTGTGTTGGAATGTTTACTGCTTCCACTTTGTACATTCCATATGGTAGACAGACTGTTCTGCATGATATGTTATTGATATCATCCTGACAATGTACAGCTGAGATGGATTACTGTTTACTTGTTGTGGCTTTGTTGTGTAGGGTACTGGGTATGAGACTTGCAAGTATTGGTTATTGTGTTGCAAGGCAGATCTTTTCAACTGTGGAGGAGGGGATGATATCAATAATTATAAGAGGTACTTAATTTGGGTCCACTCACCCCCATTAATGGTGCCTTTGCTCATATATTTATTTGCTGTGTTCTTTTATATATCTATATGCCTATATATCTATCTATATATATATATATATATATATATATATATATATATATATATATATATACACACACATACATACATACCATACATACATACAGACAGACATCTACATATATAAATACATTTCCCTACTGTTGAATCGCTGTGCTGGATGATATGTCTGAGAAAACAGATTTATTTACATCTGACATGGCTTAGTGGTAAATCACTTTGGCTGTAGTGTGCAGGGTTTGGTGTTTGAGACTTGCAAGGGCTGAGTATTTTGTTGCAGGGGCTGTTAGAGACAGAGTGATTAAGGCACTTTAATCAGTTGTAAGCAGGTTTGCGCTGGTTTGTGTGGAGCTAAGCGGCGATTACGTGAGCTTAGCTTTGCTTACACCCGCTTATGGCTGTTTACGACCTCTTAAACCCATGCTAATTTCAAATAAAGAAAAGAAAAAAGAGTGATAGGAAGTTGGTGAAATTGGGGCAAGCTGGGGTACAAACAAGAGGAGAACAAGTAGGGATGTGCATAATGGGTGTGGGAATGGACCATAGCTCTGCATTTCTTTGGCAGCAGCAGCTGCTTTCAATGTGGGCAATTTAGAATTTGAAGCCTCACACCCTACAGGGAGGTGTGCGGGCATCATACAATATGGATGATTGGTAGGGTTAGATTGTCTTCTGGGTACATGTCTCTGGGCGAAATGCAAAGCTATGTATGGGACATGGTTTTTAGTGGGACAAATGCCCTTTTTTTTAAGGTGAGAGTGGGATATTAATGAAGGATTATTTTTAAGTGTGGTGAGGGAGGTTTGGTAGGAGAGGCTGCATTTGCAGACAGTCAAGACAGACAAGACAGCAGATGGGGCGGTGTATGACACATGGGGGTTAAACACCTTGACGGGAGGGTGGGTAGGAATCTGAGGCTCATGAGCCCCACAGATGGTAGTAGTGGCACTGATGCCACCCCCGATGGCAGTCACCACTACTACTTCACAGCCCTGAAGGTGGCTGTGCTGGTGGCTGGGCTGGAGGTGCCGCCTGCTCTTCTAGCTGTGACAGCCTGCCCTTTACCTGGTGCAGGTGGTCATTACCAGCTCCATCTGGAGGACACAGCACACTATGCCACATCTTGGGTGAGCGCCAACTTGTGGGGGGTGGGCAAGCCCCATCCCCTGCAGCAGTTCCACCTGAGTGTGGTGCAGGACCAGCAGATGAGGGAGGTCTGTCTTGGGTCCCAGATGTGCTGGGTCCCGGTGCCTTGGCCAGGTGGGGTGAGAGAGGTGGATCCACTGGGATCTGCCTTCCCGTATGTGCTATGGTGTGGAAATTAACAATGAATATTTGTTAGTCATGCACAACACATTACAACATTAGTCAAAATAGCATGCATGGATATTCCCATTTACCTAAAACAGTACAATTATAACAGTGCTGTAGCAAACAGAACCCATGCTTATATGGAATGGCATTCAGGGTTGCAACAGTATGCCAGTTAGTGATATTTCAGGAAGGCAATAAGATGATTATTCAACATTTAGTATTAGTATGCACACAGTTTAAGCAATGATAAACCAAATGGAGCAACAGTCCCAACAGTAGGGGTTTGTTTAGGAACATACCCATGTTGATTTCGGTGTGATGCTTGGATCAGTTGAGTAGTGGGGGAAGGAAACAGATTCAATTGACAACTGACATCAAGTATATTTGTCAGTACACTACTATTCACTACTCTACATTCTGACCACACTTACACTCTACCTGGGCCATGGGGGTGCTACAGCACACCAACAGCTGTAGATATGAACAGAGCAATTGTAGCCTTATTTTAGTTATACACATAAGACCTGTTTCTATACCAATTTCTTTAACTGTGGGCCTGTGCAGATGAACTGTGTGGACATTACATTGCTGTTTCTACACATATTTAAGATTCACATATTAGTTGCAGGCCCTGGAGTGTGTATAGCGTCTTTCACATACATCTACTGTGACATTCTCTGTGTGCAGGTTTCTTGTCAACTTGGGAAACTATCCCTGACAGTGTGACACTTGAGGGGCTTGTTTGGGCCAGATGGCAGAGTGTGGATGTCTAGTTTGCATCTATTTGTAGGAGTGGGGCTGATCAACACAGCAATTGTATACCCTTCATAGTTATACACATTATACTAATATTTCTATTCAGATTTCTTTACCTGTGTGCCCTGTATGGAAAATACATGTGTTGCAGTACATTATTTTTTCTATTCAGATTGCAGTTTACAACTGTAGAACCAGATTGAGATGTTAGTGGCAGTCCATGGATTCGAACTGTGCTGTGTGTGCAAATTTGAACTACAGGCCTAGTCCTTATCAGACTGAGCTACTGTTGAGGTGTTGTGTGTTGTTTGTGACATTTCTATCTAGTACATATTTTTGTGCACAGTACTTTTATTTTGACATTGCATTATTTGTTTCCCATTTCAGTACAAATTGCGCATACACAACAGACATTGGTGTCACTATTTATGAAACATGTGCACATTAGCTGTATTGCACATTTGACTGTTTTACAATTACATACTGCAATTTAGATTCCTGCGTACACAGTGTAGGTTTTAGGTCTGCACGTGTTAGTCTTACACATTTCTCAGTACATTCACAGCTACATACAGCTGAAATTGAAAGGTTAACACAGGACAATGCTGGCAGACAAACAAGAAAAACACATTCTGATGGGAGTATGTACTGTTGCAATTTTCCAGTTATTTGACATGCCCATTCTAAAGTATGCAGACAAGCAGTGCTAAATCAGTTCACCTCAGTTAATGCATTCTGTAGGACATACACATTTCTACTTATTATGTACAAGTGAGATGACACACACCAATGTTTAGGATCGCCTTTATTAGTTTTGACATGCATATCTGTGTACGACTCAGAGCTCCACAATTACTATTCCTGCATGATCTGCACAGGAGAATGCTTTTCATTTCTGTTACAGTAGCCCTGACATGGCACTTTCTTGGCAAGTTCACTCAGACACACTCATACATATTCTAATATTCCTCTCCTGCATATTGTACCTTGTTTGCTACTGATATCTGTATTGCACAGCATCTGTGAATACTCCATTGTAACACTAGCAGCCTGACACAGACATTTATTCCTGACTTTTACAGCACAATTATATATACAGACAGTACTACCATTACTAAAATTTTGATTTCTTACTGCTAATTGTAGGGGGTATTCTGTACTCACCAAACTGCTGGTGCAGCCGGGCTTGTCACTGGGCATGAGCCTGCACATTCTGGGACTGCTCCACTGCAGCTGTATGAGGAGATGTCACACATTAATCACACCTGCACAGCCACAAGTTGAACTTTTTCCATACTTAGAGATACATAAGACTGCATACTTACAGACAGGTGGGACATCCTGCGCTTGGGCTTCTTGGATCCACTGGTCCAAGAGTGCACCCCTTTTCCATTTCAGGTCATTATGTTGATGACATACCTGCTCACCAGTCCAGGGTATGCCGGTGGCACTGGTGAAATCACGTGCAAGCTGGTTCCAGGCCTCGGGTTTGTACTGCGAGCCCTGGTACTGTCCCTGCAGAAGCCTGCCATCATGGTTTTTAACTAGGAGCCCAAACATGACCCTGGACTCCTGGATGCCCCAACATTGCTCTCAGACATGCATACCTCCTCCAAAGCCAGCCATTTTGTTCCTGCTGTGTGCAGTCCCAAATAGTTATGGCTGTATTCCTACCTGTGCAGTTTAAATAGGGCAGTTTTCTCACACTTTTTCTTGATTGGCTGGTTTTAATATGCTGCACTATGCTTAGCTCTGCACAAATCCTCATAGCAATGCTTACACCAGCTAAGCAGAGCTGAAAGCAGGTAAGCAATGCCTACACTAGCAAAGCATTGCTTAAATCTATTTTTTCATTATATTTATGACTTATTTTTTACATTTATATTTTACATATTCCTACCTGTAAAGTGCTATACATGAGCCATATGATTGACATCTATCATTCGCATTCCTTAAAAGTTTATTAAATAATTTGCCAGAGGGGGACTTGAACCGAGCATGTTCTACATGCTATACCATGGCAGTACCATTACACTACAGCAACTTGATACCATTTTTTATCACAGTGGCACTTGTCTATCATTTTCAGGATTTCAGCCAGGGTAAGCATAGTGGCATGCCATGCAAACAAGCTGTGTGGCTGTTAAACTTCGGATTTATTTTATGAAAAAAAAATTATGATTATTTTTTATTTTTTATTCCTTTCCTCTTGCCTTACTGCTTCCATGCATGCAGGGCAAGTGTGCATACATTTGGGGTGTGCACTTGAAGGCTGCTGCCTTTAAGGTGTTTGTGGTATTTTTTTTTTCAGTGTCCACGGACACTGAAATATTAGCTATTTACATTTCAGTGTCTGCGGACACTCGCTTACTATATAATATTATAGCAGGCTTTAATATTATATAGTTTGACACTCATCTGTGTCAGAAAATGCCGTATGGCACTTTCAGAGTAAAGGGGACGTGTTTCACATGTTGGCACTGCTGACACACACCCCCTGCACTTGTTCCTGGTTCATGTCCATTTAGTTTAGATAGCAGCGCGCCTTCATGCATATGTAAGGTGCGCTGCTATCCTAAATGGACACAAACCACTCTGTGCAAGAATAACCTTATTCTTGCAGGTAGCTTTATGAATCCAGGGGAATATATTTTATTTAGCTAAACTTATAAGTGTATTTTGACTTATAAGTGTATTTTGAAATATTAAACACATACTTCCTTAAAAAAATCTCATTAAATTATAAGCAATTATAAGCAATATAACTGGTAACTTTAAGACTGTATTAGTTAAGAATTGTAGTGTATTTTGTGCATCTTTGCTTAGTATGTGCATTGATTGGTTAACTGAATGTCAGATATAACTAATATACTAATTAGTAGTGTTAAACTGTTAGTGATTTTGTTTTCTTTGTTCCTATGTAACACATTTCTTTCACAGGTCATTTATGAAGCAAGTAAAACTTAAAGAAAGCTTGAGAACAAAATAATGTTCCATTTGTGTTTGAATGCTGGCTTCTTCCTAACTTGAGCTGTTCAGAAGAAAATCTAGGTCAGTGTTCATCAACAATGTCTGTGAAAGCAAAAATGAACTTTTTTGTTTTTGATTTTTTCAAGTACATATGTGAGAAAGCTATTCAAATATTTTTTTTTCTTTTCTTAGAAGTGAAGAGCTAGTAAATCAATAGCTACAGTAATGTTTTATATTGAGCTGCTGCTCACATATAATCTTCTTACATTTTGTTGAATATTAATAGCTTATGTTGTAGTATTATTAACTCTCACTGTGTGTATTAATGGAAAGAAGTAAAGTTAGTTGTTTATTACTGATTGGAACAGTTTCAAAGAACTACGAAGAATGAAAAACTTACAGATGAAATTAGCAGCTGGTGTGTGCTGTGAGATATGATTTTGATATCAAATTCTGATGTGAGGATGTGAAGCTTAGATCTGAACTGCAGTCCAAAATAGTTAAAAACATACATTCAAATGAAACAAGTAGGAATTGTTTTATATATAGAGAAGATTGCTTGACATTATTAGAATTAATAAAAGTAATCATCTTATGAATAATATGCAAATCCTTATAGAAACTGCACTGGCTAGAATCCCTAAACTTGCTTTACTACCACCAGCTTAACTTAGCCCATCAAATACTATACCACCCAAAAAAAAAACTGCCGTAGAAGGCCTCCTAAACTTCTATAGCACCAACAGGAAGCTACAATCCAGTAAGAAAGCCCTAACTGAAGTCATTACATGTAAAAACAGCTCAGAGAATTTAGTAGTCCCAAATAAAGTTGCAAAACCATGGAACACCCTACCACCAGACCTCAGACTACTAAACCTCACTGCCACATTCAAAAACTCCTGAAATTGCACTTTTAAAGAAAACTTTTATGTAACTGTAATGACCATCCCTGAACCCATCTCATCTTCGGCTATCATTCATTTGGTGGTCCTGATGTACACTGTTCCACTGACACTATGGTCTACCTAAGCAATTCTGTACATATGTAAATGTCTAGTAAATTTATTAATTACTATGAAGTTCAATTGTATTGTATTGTATTGTATTGTATTGTATTGTATTGTATTTCAATTGCATTTTATGCTGTACTTTTGTTAAGCTTTTGTTATCTAATTTTTACTCTATGTAACTCTGTGGAGCTTTTCTCCCCAGGACTCTACTGAAAACAAATATTTGTTGTCCAGTTGGACTATCCTGGTAAACAAATGTTAAATAAATAAATGCACAAGGAATAAAATATTTAATATGTAAGATTAATAACAGAGCAATGTCAGCAATGTAAGAAATATATACACATACTATAATCTTTAACAGAGTGCTTATGATTAAATAGCTCTTTGATGGGAAATGTTAGAAATACAAGATATTTAGAATAAGGTAGAATATTAGAGGGAAAATAAGACAGAAAAATATTTTTAAATAACAGACTGATTGTAAGAAAGATGTTTATTGCATATACCTACTTATGGCAGAAATGTAAATGTACAAGATCCCATATAATTTACATAGAGAAATCATAGAAAATATTTGAAAAAAATATGAAAGCTGAAATTTGAAGCTTGGTCATGTGAACTTTGAAGCTTTTACATGTTGCATGTTATTAGATTAACAAAGACTGCCAGAAATAACTAATTTCATAAGTCAGAGCAGAAATGTGAATGCTATATTGCTGAATCAGTGCATCCATTTTGATAGAAAGTAAAGTTGATTTTCAATATGTTTTAACTTGGGAAGAGAAAAGGAGATTTGAGTTAAGCACATTGTAACTTTTGAATGCAATATAGACTACAACTAGATAGCTAGCTAGCTAGCTAGATAGATAGATAGATTTAGTTATGCATTAGAAATAGCAAGACATTCTCTTTGATCTCAGTAATGTACATATTTTTAAGAAGCAGTTTAATAAGCTAAAGGATTTTTAAATATTTTGATATTTGTCATGTTAAAAGTGTTGCACAACTTTGAGATATAGGCACTAGTACTGTAACAATTAATTCAAAGTTTTTGTTAGATGTATAAAATATGTGTGTATCTCTTAACATGATAAATATGTATGAGTGTTGATTTCCCTTTTGTATTATAGTTTAGTACGATAAGATTACCTGTCTCCTGTACATTTACAGATGTCTTTATCTCTTCAGGTCCTACTCTGTTATACTTATTTATTTAGAGACTTAAATATAATAATTTTGAATGAGTGAACAATTTAGAAATATTTAATGGACAGTTTATACTACTATTGCATAAATACATATATAGTATACTATTTATTGGATTAGTTAACATTTGTGATTAATAGAAAAGGATTATTAAACTTTTAAGTAGCAATAGGGAATCGTTTTAAATGGTAAAATATATAACTAAATTAAATCTCTTATTATTTTTGACATATATAATATTATATTAATTATTTTAAGTCATGGTAGTTTTTTGATGAATTTTAGGTACTTCCAGAGAGACAGTATAGTAGTTTGTCTATTCAACAGGCAAACTATGAACTTTAGAATCCATGGTAGGCTGTGTTTTGTTAGCAATATGTACAGTTATAGTTGTAGACTTGTCTCTGTTTTTGTTATTTATGAGTTTTAGTAGCTTAGTTTCTAGAAAGGAACATTTCAAATAAAGGTGGAATGCTAAGATAGTGTTAGAGGAATGCATTAGAGTCTTATATATAATTAAATTAATATGGTGGATAAATGTATCATATTATATTTTAAAAGAAATATTTTTAAATATAAAGAATGGATAATTTTAATGTATTATCTATTACGATAAATGGAGTAAATAATAGCAACAAAAGGAAATCATTAATAAGATATCTAAAATTAAATAGAGGAGATGTTATATTCTTGCAAAAGACTTGCTTGATAGATAAAGACTTACAATATTTAAATAAGTTATGAAATGTTATCATTTGTTTCTTTTAACAAAAATAGGAGAGGGACTGCTATACTTTGGAGAAAATCTACTGTAATACCTAAGGTCATGAAATCCATTAATGATCACAAAGGAATGTATACATTTGTAATAATTAAATATAATGGTAAACTCTATTCACTACCTAATGTTTTCTGGATCCCTGGAATAGGTGGAAAAGTGGCTAAAGATGACTTAAGCTTACTACAAAGTCATTGGAAGGGTAATTTAATTTTAGCTGGAGATTTTAACTGCATATCTAGTATAGAATATACAAGTGAACATAAGAAAGCTAAAATATTGTCATCAGCAAAAACACTAAAGAGATGGCTTAGTAATAATAATTTAGTTTATTTACTGAAAAGTACTAAAAGCAGAAGATGTCATTGCTCTTCACTCATTATTCTTATGCACATGGTTCCGCAAGTCAGGATGGCTGAGTGGTCTATGGTGCCAGATTTAAGGGTTGAGCTTCTTCCATGGTTAATGGGAATTCTGGTCTTCAGATGGAGGTGTAGGTTTAAATCCTAATTCTGACAGGAATTTTCTGGATTAGTGGATGGGTAATCATAAATTCATTCCTGGGGTGGTGCCCATGTCTCTTGTGACATAGTCGTTCATTATTAATTTTTGTAGACCCATTCCTCTACAAGCCATGTCCCCATCTACTTTAGTTGGGTAACATGGGATAATATGGCTAGACTTTTCTAGGCTCCAGGGCCATTAGCTTAGTAACCACATATTAACTTATTCATAGGATTTATGGCTCTATAGACTTACTGCCTAAAAAAGTCACTATGATGGCAGTAAAGGCTTTAGCCAGAATGCGAATGCCTTGGTAAGATGTGTGTAACCTCTTCCTGATAAAGCAGAAAGGCTTGTCAGCCATCTCAAATACTGAATCCCCTGGAATGGCACCAGCTATTTAGCCAACATCATTCTGGGTGATAGCAAAATACCACTGAAGTCCAGTGCCCTTGCTTCCTCAGACAAATTGTATGCATGTTTCTGCAACTTTCCTGCCTCAGACATGTGCATAGCAATGTCTATCATATCTTTCTGCAAGCCCCTCCTGATAGAAAATCTCAGATCATTCACCGCTACGTGGACCACTATCAGGTTGTAATCATTCTTGTCAATATGAGACAATCTAAGCACCCTTGTTATGTCCCAGATCCTGGCCCCAGAAAGACAGCTGTCACCTTATTCTTATCCAGCCTGGTAAGGGGTGTGTCCATTTGCCTTACAATACATTCACCTATTACTAAACATTACCAAGGTTTGATGCAGTCTTAGTGGGTCATAAGGGCTTGGACGCTCTGAGATTTGCATTCTAGGTGTAGGTGTGACAGGTGAAGATGTTTGTGCTGTGTGTAAACTAATGTCTAAGATGTCTTAGTCTTCAACCTGGAAGACTTAGGCAGTGTTCTCATTAGCAACCTCAGAGTAAGATGATTTAGCAGAAGTGCTCTGTGTTGTGTGTGTATATATGTTCTGCTTACTAAATGAGGTGAGTAGCTAACCTTCAATTTAACTAAATACTTACACCTGTTACATACTGAATAATTGTGAGGTAGCAATAAAGAGCTTTTTTGTAAGCATACTTACTACACTGCCTCAAAATACTTAGTGCTATCAAGTTGACTACAGAAATGGAAACAGCTGACTGAGATTCCATACTGGTGAGATGATGTGGTACAGGATGGGTCAATAACTTACTTTTGCTATAAGACAGAAGAGGATAACTGACTGTTCTAGAAAAATGGTTATAAACTGGGATACCAGCAAAAGACCAAAGAATGAGCTGTGACTACTGTAACAGTTACAAGTGCAAAGCAGCAATGTAAAAATAATAGATTACGCAGGACTGATAAGGAAATCAGTACAGTGGCAAATTTAACCAAATAGCTTTACCCTGTAGGTTAATCTGGTCTCTACCTAGCCAGTAAAAACAACGAACAATGAGTTGTCTAACAATGGATCTGGATAAAGTAGCTCTAATAGCTACAGCTAATTTAAATGACTAGCTTCAAGTGCAGTTACAGTATAGCAGTCAGCCAGGTAATAAAAGGATATCACAAACTGGTGTCTGCATGCAACTGGTCAAATACAATGAGAGTGATTAGAATTACTATCAGAAAACATAATTGAGTAAATCTTACTCCTTACTGTCACAAGTCACTGATGAGGTACTGGAAAAGCCAGCAAAGTAACCATTTGTCCATTCCTGTGTCCCTTTTATAAGTATTTTGCTTTCCAATTTTCCTATTATCTCTTATTTGAAGGCTGTTTGAGAGATCTAATAGCATTTTCTGAATATCCTGTAGAATATTCATACTTTTCAATTACTGAAAACTTCAACAAACTTGCAACTAACATTTTATTTAGTATCTAAAAAAACTGTTCTTGTTGCAATCTGGTTTCTTCTTGTATAATATTTGCAAAAGTACAAAAAAGCAGTATCAATTTATCTCAGTGACATCTGCACTTTTAATAAGTTTATATAAACTGCATAATAAATCTGAATTGTTGAATGCCCCAATACATAGCTAACAGTTCTAGTATGCTTCTTTTGGAATGTATGCTTTTTCATATGCCTCTAACTCTTTTACCACTTGTTTCATTTATACCTCATAATTAAATCAACCTTTTGCTTTCCATCCTTTGCGAATAACATAGTACTCTGTATTGTAACATCTATCCTACTGCATAGTTAGTTAACTATATCTGTGTAGGATATAATTAGTATAAAAAGCCTTACTCTTTTTTATGCTTACTTTATTTCCTATTTTGTAAAATATATTTTAATTATATTCTGCCTGGCATTGTTGATATTGTATAACTTAGAAGAATTTGTTTGTATCTTTTCTTCCCTGGCCTCAGTTTAGAAAGGGCCTAAGTCAGCAGCCAGACTTCCCCGGTCAACAAATGTAGAAAAAATAAACAATCTCGCACCACACCACATGGAACACATAGCCCTCCAGAACACACACCAAACACAAACCATACACCCACCTTTGCAGAGGCTCTCAATAAAAGTCTACCAAACAGTAGAGACCCCCAAGGCAGAAATGCACTCGACAACCACAGCACAACACTAATCATGAGACACATAACTCTCCTAAACAGTGTGCCACTCAACCAAAGCCCCTAAGGCAAAACAGCATGCCCAACACACTCATCATAGGTGACTTGATAGTGAGGCACACTGATGTCCCACTCACTAGGTTGAATAAGGAGAAAGCAACAGTCAGCTGCTTGCCATGTGCCAGGATCCACCACATGATGCACGCACTCAGGTCCCTCAACAATAGGTACAAATATGACTCTGTCATTGCACATGTGGGTGTAAATTACCTAAGATGTACCTCCCTGGACTACATGAAAACAGACATGGAGGAGATCTTGGATTATGTAGCCCAGGTGGGTATGACCCTAGCCCTGAGCAACATCCAATAATCACTCAGAATAATATCACAGTTGTTTGTGTCTTTCGGCTTTTCCCAGTTAGGGGTCACCACACCGGAACTCCAGTCCACTAATGATTGGTAGTTGATTTTTACATGCCGAGTTACCAGCCCTGATGCACAACCTTCAATGAAGGTACGCCCATTCATGCATGTCTCCATGCAGAAGACGCTCTAGCTGAGAATTGAACAGGACAGCGTCTTACTGTGAGGCGACAATGCTACCGCAGCACCACCACCGCAACTGGCTAAGTTTCTGATGTCATTCTAAGGGGATCCAGTATCTGTCTGCCTGGGATGATACAATTGACAGACCTTGATGCTTTGCCAGAGACAGCCTGCATCTGTCACCCCTGGGCTTCAGAATACTGGCCAAGGCTCTTGCTACCCCTATAGTGCCTTTTTTAGGCATTATTCCTAAGACCAAATTACCACTGTAAAAGCTACAAACAAATGCAATCTGAGTGTCATGCTGCTCAAAGCTAGATGTCTAAGTCTCAAAATACTCTCGCTCGAAGCACTCCTTAAACTGGAGAACATCAACATTTGTGCCATAACAGAGACCTGGTTCAAGGCAACAGAAAGCACCCCTGCAGTACCAGGCTATAACTCATTCCACACCTTCAGGCCCCAGAACTTGGACCGAAGCTCCAAAGGCAGTGGCGTTTCCATATTCATGAAGGATGTGCACACCTCCAGACAGGTAGCTCAACATAACGCATCCAAGATACTTCAGGTGCAGCTAACATTGGGTAAGACAGTAATTCAGGTCGTAGCCTGCTATAGATCCCCAACCATGTCCCAAGACTCACACTCCATGTTCCTAAGCACCCTGGAGAAAATTAGGGTCCAACCTAACAATCTCATACTGGGCGACTTCAACTTCCCCTCCATTAACTGGAAAAATTACTCATGTACTAATACACTTGCACAACATTTCCTGGAATTCATTAATCCCAATGCCCTGGACAAGCTTGTTCTTATCCCTACTAGAGGTAGCAACATCATTGACCTGGTCATTGCTAACATGGGTGAACTTTGCTCTACACCAATAGTCAACTCCTCCCTGGTTAGATGTGACTACAAACTAATCACCTTGGAAATCCACACCCCGCCCTCCCTCGCAAAGGTAACCACCATGAAAAACTTCTCCAAAGCTAACTTCGGGGTCCTAAAAACAGAGGTGGCTAACTTCGCGGCACCCATGCAAATGGAGATCAGTTGCATGACCGCTGAATCATACACTAGTGCACTGTAGGAACACGTACACAAATGCATGGATCTCGCCATACTCAATAGAACCAAGACATTCTCCTCCAAAAAAAGGAAGCCAATCTGGTGGTTTCCTGTTATAAATAAACTCTACAGCAGAAGGAGGAAACTGATGTGGAATAAGGTGAAGTCTCAAGACTGGAAAAACTCCCTTATCAGCCTCAACAAAAAGTTAAGATCCCAAATCAAATCCTCTAAAGCTAGCTATGAAAACAGAATTGCAGCAGATAGTAAAGATAACCACAAGGCCTTCTATAGTTATGTAAAGAATCTCCATGGCAATACCCAGATTTGCTCTGAGCTACTGCACAATGGTACCTCCTATACTGAACCAACAGATATTGCCAATATACTGGGCAACAGATTCAGTGCCAACTTAACCTCTCCCCCCAAGGGACTAGTCATAATACCAGTAGATTGCCAGGCACCCAGTATTACTGCTGCACAGGTTAAAACAGCACTATCCAAGGCCAAGAATACATCTTTTATGTGACCTGACAATATCCTTGGCTGTATTCTACATGAACTACAGAGTGAACTGGCACCTTACCTGTGTACCCTGTTCAATCACAGCCTCACCTCAGGCTTTGGCCCTTCCAAATGGTGCACTGCTACAGTCATCCCTCTCCACAAAGGAGGAGCGACTACAGACCCTGGGAACTATTGCCCCATTAGCCTGATGAGTCTGATATGCAAAGCTATGGAATGCATCATCATGGACCTAATAAACAAGGATATAGGGAATCTCCAAACTCTGGATCCCACACAGTTTGGTTTGGTGAAGGGTAGAGCATGCCTGTTTAACTTGGTCATCTTCTTGGAGTCAGTAACCAGAGCTGTGGATGAAGGCAAGGTGGTTCATACAGCCTACCTTTATCTGGCCAAGGCCTTTGATACCATTCCCCACTGAGGAATCATAGAAAAACTCACTTAGCTAGGCATCAACCCCTATACCACTAGGTGGGTTGCAAACTGGCTCAAAGGTAGAACTCACAGTGCGAAGATAGCTGACTCCAAGTGAGACTGCTGCCAGTCATGAGTGGAGTCCCACAGGGTTCGGTCCTGGGTCCTCTCCTTTTGGTATCTACTTCCCTGAAGTCTAGGCCAACACAAAGGGACTCTGGCTGACAAAGTTTACAGACAATTGCAAGTTGGGAGCTATTATTAACTCCCCGAGTGATGTTGACATCCTACAGAAAGGCTTCACTGAGACCAACGACTGGTCAGAACAATGGCTTGAAGCTCAATGCCAAAAATGGTCATCATCCCCTTTGGGAAAAACCCAGTTCCCATGAATTATCACATCGATGGTAGTCCACTGAAGACAGAAGGCATTATAAGAATTCTTGGAACACAGGTTGACAGCAACTTCTCTTTTGACCACCACATTGCCACTGTGGTCAGAAAGTCCTATATGCCACATCTCATTACTAAGGGCTTTGCATCCAGGAAGAAAGACATCATTGTTTCCCTCTATTCTTCCCTCATTAGGCCAATTGTTGAGTATAATGCCTCATTTGGCATGTACCTCACTAAACACCTGCAACAACTGGAGAGGCCACAAAAGTACCTCACAAAGAGGATCCTAGGACTTAAACATTTGTCATGTCTGACCCAGCTCTGTTAGAAATGCTACATCTAAAGAAATCCCAATCCCTCTGCACCACATGCTCCAGAGACCTCAACCTCATTGCCACAATCAACAGAACATGCTGGAGGGACACGTTCATAACCTAGAGACTGCCCACGCTATGGAATAGACTTTGCATACATGTCAAGCAGAGCACCTCACTGGCCCTCTTCAAGACAAATCTTGATGACCTAAATTCTGATAAGGTGGTAACTCATGATTAAGATAGTCTGCTCTTACTTCAGCTGTTTTATTTCTAGCCCAAAAATCTGGATATTCCTCTAGTAACTGATGTTTTAAACCCTACACTTCACATGCACAAAATACCGTTCACCATTTTGTACAAATTTCTTCTGTTTGTAGTACTGTACACACATCAGCATTCTTATTCCTCCACAGTGATCTGTTGTTGAAGACCGATAAAACAGCCAGTCCAGACAATGCATCCATGCCCAATATGGTACTATCACACTGAGGATGGAATAAGAGTGTTAGTGTTATCTTTTTCTCAGGATGATTAGTTCTATTCAGAAAGAGCCATGTTTTGGGACTTGTTATACTGGGTCCTGACAATATCTATTAATCATATTGCTCAAGACCAATCTAACTCATAATGTGTTTTAGAGTATCATATCTGCTATGCCCATGCCTGCACTTTATTAGTAAACAAATGAATACATTTAAAAAAATAAATAAATAAATAAAAACTTTCACCATTGCAATCACAAACCTGCAAAGAAATATCATATTAGGAGACTTCCCACATCTGTACTCCATAGACTCATCTCTTCGATTATGCTGACTGCTGGCTGACTCACGCAAACAATGTTACTTACTATAAATTGTGACGGCTAATAACAAGGATCAGTCCAGTGAAAGTAACATTGTTCAGTGCATCTTTTACTATATCTGAAATGTGATGAATTTTTGTTGATGAGGTGATATTGATTATATTCTTGTTAATTTATTTTGTTAGGTATTGTTTTATTAGAATATATAATGTACAGGTTTGTTGTATAAACAATCAGTGTGAGACAGGGGATGATCAAGCTGAGCTAGCTAAAGGATGTCAGTGGACCTGAGCATAGGAAAGCCTGTCACGGGTATCTTTCTTAAGGAGATTATGTTTCAAATCGGGGCTGCATGTCAAGACTCACAGTCAGTGGAGCTGATGGGATCAGTCTAAGGCACACTAGTAAGTTAGCAAGTAAAGTCTCACCAGGATACAAAATAAAAGCATGAGAAGAAAAAGAGCTGAAAGTTAATCACGTGGAATATAGGGACATGTTCTCACACCATGAGAAGGAAAAGACTACTTAAAAAATAAAAAATTACAAGAACCTAAATGTAAGGTGAGAACTTCACACAAACTAAAAGCAAAATATCACCAGCTGCTGGCAGCAGATTCTAAAATTGTGGGGGTGGGGTCAAGGGATAGTGATACTCTTCCACAGAGTTAGGATGCTTACAGAACAGACAATGGCAAGTTTACAAGACAATCTAAAAAAAACTTTTAGAAAATAAGAATGCTGCAAATGACACCATTCATTCTTGCAGTGATGTCTACCCTGAAATTAAAACATGGTATTTCTAAAGATTGCATACAAATTACAGAAGGTGATTTACTATAGTCCACAGCTTGACAGATTATACAGGCGATATAAAAATAGCATGTCAAAGCTAAGTGACAAGTAAGGGATAGTTTATAAAAAGACTGCAGGACAGATTTTTAAAGATCAAATAGGATATACTTTTTCCCAAATAAGGAAATAGTAAACATTTTCATAGAGATCAGACAGTCTATACTTTTTTTCTCAAAAGGAGGAAAATCATAAATATTTTTATATAGATCATTAAGCATATATTTTGAAAAAAATAATGCAAAAAGAGGAGGGGTTGGCATAAGGGTAAAGGCGTTTTCCTCACAGATGCAGGGTACAGAGTTTGATCCTCACTTTTAAGAGAAATTGGCTAGGGTTCAAATAGCCCAAAAGGGCAGCTAGCCTAGTGCCTATGACTCTATAAAAAGACTGATTCCTTTCTTATTCCATGAAATGATTTAAATAAAGAAAAATGGGCAGTTTTGAGCAATAGACGTATATTGGTCCATGGATCAATAAATACAGTTGGATATGATGTTGGGCAGTTATTTTAAAAGGGAAAGGTGCTAGAAATAAGTACACAACAAATGGAAGATGGAAAATAACTATGCTCTGAGTGATATAATGAAGAACACAGTAGACCAAGAGAATGAAAAAGAAGAAATGGTTTGTTGTGGTGGGAGGGGATAAATGCTACATTTAGTGCCCAACTTACAGGAGAGGAGGGGAGAAATAAAAGGATTAAAAAATGATTGCAAAGACAGAAAGGAGACTACACCAATTGCAAGGACAATAGGGCAATGAAAGGCCTATATAGAAAAGAATGGAATGGAAATTAATATTTTAAGATATGACCTATTAAGGATCAAAATTTTTCAAGTAGAAGCAGAATGCTTAAGCAAGGAGGACTTTTGGTCAATACAGAGAGAAAGAAAAGAATGTCAAATATGTAGCAGGTACATTAAAAAAAAGAAGTGAGGTGCAGATGTTAAAGATTTCACTGGCACCAGATAAAAAAAACTGTGCAGATAAATGAAGTTTGGCAACAAACTAAGTTGTCCCGGGACATCTTCATGTGGGGGTTAGGTTAATATTAAGGGGAGTTAAGTGGGTTGGGGAGGTGAAAGGGTTAAGTGGAGGCAGTGATGGTTGGGACGAAATGAGATAATGATGGGGATGAGCTTCAGAGGTTTAGTCTAGTGTAGTTGGGTTAAGCAGTCACATTTTGGCGTGAACTTGCTATGCAAGCTTACACCCCAGACGACCTAGGTTGGAGAACACGTAGGCCTGGGATAAGGTTGGTTACAGGCTACAGTTGGGTAGTTTTTGTGGTAAGCATCCAGGTTTTAGTATGCATCTGTCCTAGTTGGTGTTTGTTTTAAATGATTAGGGGTGAAATTGAATTATTGGTAATGTTATGTGGTTGTAGTAGCCAGATGGAATTGAGTGTGTCACACTATTTCTTTCTTGTTCCATTTTTCGGCACTTTCAGTTCATGAGTTCACCTTATGACTAATGCTTCAAAGGTTATATATGTTTCTTTAAGTAAAGTAATAGAAATAGCAAGAGGTTTCATTCAAAAAAAAAAAATATTGCACCTTTAGTTCCTTGAAAAGAGCAGTTGCTGGGGGCCTGGTTTTGTCTCTAGGGTTGATGGTTCCATTTTGTTTTGTTTGTTTCCCCCCCATTTTTTGCAGTGTGATGATTATGGGGGTTTAGGTGCAGGTCATCTTGTCTCCTCAGAATGGCAGAGGTTGCGGAAGAGGCTGTTTTTGCAGGCTGAAGGTTCTCGCGAATAACAGTCCTTTGTGATGCCTGTGCTACGTGAGACTACTGTGAGTTGATATTGCTAAACTCCTCATCACTTATCCTAAAGTGAATGCTTACACTGACAGGTTTAAATCCCCCTGAGATTAGGCAACATTTATTTATTTATTTTTTTTTCAGGACAGATATTTGGCTAACATAATAAAGATAGTAAATGCTCTGTTTAATCATGTAGGTGATACACACCACTGTGTTACTAGTTCTGATGGTACTGCGTACTATCGTAACCACATGTCAGACCTGTCAGCATTCTTCGTTTGATGCAGGAATGACTCATTCAGTTTATGCGGGTGTTGTCAGGTTAAATAAGTAACTGCACATGATATCTGGGGTCTGACTGTACTGTAATTGTAAAGAAACTGAAACGAATGACTTTCCCGACCACAGCAGGAATGTATATGGTGGCCCAGTTGTCAATGCTTCCTTCTTGTCAGTTATCATGAAGTGCGAAGAAGTATCACATAAACATGCATTTCCTCTGGTATTTGTATTTATTTATTTATTTTGTAAACCTTCTATATAAAATGTGGACGACTTTTCATAAAACAGGAAACAGCCTTCCTGTGTAAGTGAGAATACTACAGACAGCTTTGTCCCAGTGAAGTCCTTGGACAGTGCTCCTTCTCTCGCTATAAAAAAGGCTGTGAGGCACCCATGTACAACATATCACCCGCATACATTTAGCTTAGTTGTTGTTGCACACAGCTAAAAAATTTTAAAAAATGCCGTTTCCTTTCAGTATCATGATTTGAGAAAGGCATATCAAGGCCATACTTCCTTACTGTGCAGTTTCTGTGCACTGTATCTGGTCTACAGTTGAAGGTGGTGTGTTCCAATGGGTTGCTTGGTTGAGCAAGTGGCTTTTGCGTGCATTTTGTCGGTGTTTCAACATTTTGCTTACAAGTTGGTTTCAGGAGAGACCTGGAAGGTTCCCAGTCTGCTTTAGTTGGCTTCTTGGGTGATTCATGGTTTCGCGGAATTTTCCTGGGGCTATGGTTTCACAGGCCATGCTTATCTTACCATGCAGATATTGTAGTTTCTTGGAGCTCCGCACTTCAGCTGCCTTATGTTTTATACTGTGCCTGAGATAGTGGAGTGGGTCAATGCATTAGAAGTAAAGTAGCAGCTTCACGTAGGATAGAGTAGCGGTTGTTACCGTTTTTATTTCTGGTTAGTTGTTTGGTAGCATTGATGGTGGGTAGTAAAATCATGACAGTCAAGAGATATATTTAGCAGTAATTAAAAACTTTACTGGTATCAAGTTTAGTGGCAGTTTCAGGTGATAATGGAATGCACTCAACTTTGGTAACCATATCACTCGGTTTTTCTGGAATTTCACTTACAGGAGGACCAAGGTTTCCATTATGGGAGGGGATCACAGATTATTGTTTTCTGAGAAACAAACCTGAGGATGTCCCCATTCTAAAGGTTAGGCACATTCCTCTTCATATCCACCCAGTAGTTTAATAACCTTGAAATCCCAGTATAAGCAGTACAACAGGGCCAAAAATAATATAAATTTGTCAAAAGATGCTTGATCTGGTATGTGACATCAACAGGACTTGCTGGAGAGACGGATTTGTCTCACAGAGGTTGTCCCACCTTTAGAACAAGCTTCCTATTCATTTTATTTATGTATTGATTTCACATTTGTTGACTGGGATAGTCCGATTGGGCTAGTGCCCTTTTTCAGCAGAGGCCCAAGGAGAAAAGCTCCACTTAAATTTAATCAACAAAAATTACAGTGTTGAAATAACATGCGGTAGGATACATACAACAGATAGCATGCCCTCATTGGCTCTATTTAAGTGCAATTTGGACAATTGGAGGGTAACTGGAAATTCACCCCGGGGGGGGGGGGGTTCCACCTGTGTCCCTCTTGGACAGGGGCAATAGGTGCAGATTTTAGTGTCTGCTTGAACCAGACACCCTTGGGAACATGGGTTGAACTTGGCTAAGCTTGTAAGGGCCCTAGGGCCATTAGTCTAATAACCTCCTATGATCCTATGATCTTATGATCCTATGTTATCTACTCCCTATTCTGCATTAGATTAAGTCAAAAATGTCAAGATTCACGAATAGTTTCAAAAAAGGTAACTTTTATTAGTAACAGCAACCAAATGACTACAGCACAGAATACACAATATATTATGGGTTAGGTTGAGTCTTAAATCGGCTATTCTATACAAGACACATATACACTTAAACCCCTAGGTCCCTTCATGTGTGGAGTTTACTTTTAACATACTCAACTGGTAGTTAAATTTATCTTGGGTATTTGATAGGGTCATTGGACGCATAGCTTCAGTTATGGCTGCTTTGTTATAGATGGGAGTGGTGGTGGTATATTTCTTTCCGGGTTGGCAGGATAGGTTGTCCTTGAAGACGCCTTGGAATGTGTATTATGTATTTTGGATGTTTTACATGTCTTTTTCTTTCTTGCAGATGAGGTCTTGGAATGCTGTGCTGTGGCTGTAATTTGGAATAGGTGGGTATAAGATAAAGCCTGCTCATTACTATTAGAGAGTTTAATTTTGTCCTTTTCTTTGTAGATGGTGGTGTGCCGAACACCAGTTGTGGCGATACAGTGAATTCACAGATGACAGAAGCAGTGGCAAGTGAGAAGGTTGCACAAGGGGAATACAAGTGGGCAACAGTTACTGATGGAAGAAAATGGATTTCAGAGTTGTTGAGTTTTGGTAGAGGATTTTACACAGCTGGTCAGAGAAGGACAGGCATTTTGAGTTTATGATATCAGGGTTAAGGGGTTGTACATTTTTTCTATTAACCATTAGTATGTTAGATTAACGTTGAAAGTTGTCCCTGCTTTTGGGCATTTGCTTTCAATAGTAAAGGGAGCATGGCCATTGGCCATAGGTAAGGGTTTGATGGGGTGGCAGGGGTCCTGGTCAGTGCCTCCATATTAAGTAATCATGGTATGTCTGCACATAGAATTTATCATTGTTTCTTTCTTTGCAGATTGCTGGAGTGCAGAAGGCATCATGCGGTGGCTTGAAAAGGGGATTTGAAAGGTGATTTTTTTTATAGGATGGACATTCTTGCCACTTGAACAGGGCACAAGGAGGGTCTGAGTAATCATCTTAGTAAGGCATGTTTGAGCACTGTGTTTAATTAGTGGGAGCTGATTATTGCAGTGGTATAGGGGGCAAGTAAGGAAGAGTTAGGTAAAGGGGACCAAAGGGGAAAACTGTCAGGGATGGTTTATGGGGAGTGTGGGGATCCCACGGGATGCGTAGAGTCACAATGTTCATAGGAGCACAGGAACTTATAGGGCTACAGCCCTACAGCTCCTGCAAGCCAATGAAGTTCAATCCTTGCTTTCTTGGAACCTTGGGTGGTCGTATTCACTCATCCAGTTGTTTGAACCATATGTGAGGGAAGGGCCAAGGAGGGTTTGACAAAATGCTGGAGTTTATTCCTAACGGGTGGCATTTTGGGGTGAGAGGTTTGTCGCTTGAGTAGGTAGTGTTGATGTTACATACCAGGTTAAGGTTTTACAGAATAACACAAGGATCATTTCACTTGGGGTTTGGGTGAATTTTGTAGATAGGGTTTTAGGAAGCATGGAAGGTAGGTGGCTGTGCTGGGGTGGTTTTAGAAACTGGGTGTGTTGTTACAGGGGAGTTAGAAGGTTTAAGGAAGCCTGGTTGCAGAATAAGCCAGCTGTACGATACTAGTGATATAGGTAACATAAGGAAAGATAACTTCTGAGGGGAAAGGCTAGGGACAAACAGGGGTTAAGAATGGTTTGGTAATGAGTGAATTTGGGGTGTTTATGGCTTGGCACATAGAGTATTTCATTGCTGAGCATAGGTGAGTTTTCAGGAACTAGGTCAAGGGGTGCTGGATTTTTGCCATCTAAGATTAGGACATTAAAGTTTTGGAGTTATACTATTCCCTACGGTAATGGAGTTGCTGCACATGTAGAACTGGGTAGTAGGTGGGCTAAAGAGATATGCTAGGGTTAACAGGGTCTTGGTTGTGAGAGTTGCTACTAGTTGTTTGACTGGGTGCCATCTCGAGTTCAAGGGGTTATAGTTTGTGGTTTTGTTGTGGTTATTGGTTGTCAATACATTCCATTTGAGCCATGATTTCAGCTTTGAAGGCAGCGGGCTAAAATTGTATGTGTTTTCTTGGTATGGATGTTCCGGTGTTACAATGGGGTCATGGTAATCCTACTTTATTTAGTTTCATTAGGATGTGTTTCAGTGATGGCATGGCAAAGGGTTTTATGATGGGATTCTAAGGTGTTTTACAGATGATGGGTACACCAAATGATGTTTGGCTTGACCCTTCCCTTTATGGGAAGTGGATTGAACAATTTTGGGTAGAAGGGAGGGGGAACAGCGTGGTCAGGCTGGTTGCCGGAGAAGAGGGATAGGCTTGCCCTCTTCTGCTCCCCCTCTGATGTCTGGATGTTCATTTCAAGGATCTGGGGAAAGGAAATGAGTAGTTGGAAGAAGCTTGCTGAATAGATAAGCAAGCTGAGGTAAGGATGGTGCTTATTTGGTGGAAGGTAATTCAATGGATGGTGTATGAAGTGAGTTGGGATGCTGCTTCATAAGTAAAGTAAGTGAGTAGAGGTATGGACCCTGCTTACTGGGGCAGGGTGAGCAGGTACGTTGCCCTGATTAACATTACAATGAATGGTGTATGAAGTGAGATGGGACGCTGCTTGATAAGTAAAGTAAGTGAGTAGAGGTATGGACGCTGCTTACTGGGGCAGGGTGAGTAGGTATGCTGCCCTGATTAACATTATAAGAATGTTATGCTGTATTTAGAATCAATTATATCATGAATAGTTGAAATTAATAAAGTTGGTGATCAAAGCTATGTTATGGAAATCTAATAAAGGTCGTCAAATGTCATTTGGTGTGATGTATGTTATTGAAGTGGACCGGGACAAAATTAGACAATGTTTAAGAGGATTATATGAAAATCAGTATATGAACATCAGCAAATGAAGGCAGATACTTGGCAGCAATGTAGTATACATATGTATATAATTACAAAGGAAGAAAGGATGGACCTAAATAATCCTATTATATTACAATATATATATATATTTAAGGATCCTTTATGATGTATATTGTCATCTGAAGAAGCGTGGGGTATCCTTCGCGAAAGCGCTTATCCTCCTTCGTATTGCTGTAATAAAAGACTTTTTTGGTTTTAACTTGGAGTCTACAACTGTTTTCTTTAATGATCTTCGTGGCTGGACATCCTGTTTTGTTTTACTCATTTGTATCTTGCGTTTGGCAGGAGAACCACTCAGTAGCACAGTTGCAATTATCTTTTTTCATATTACAATATGACAAAATGAAGAAAAGACAGGATAAACAAGTAATAATGCCTGAAAAAAGTGAGTATTATTGTGTAAAAACATCCATGCAGGGGTGTTGTGAGGCCCAGCACAACAAGCAAAGGACATATAAAACTTGAAAGATATTATTTTCCCAATAACACCCACCCTGAAGATCATTATTGCACTAATACAATGGACTATCTGTCAAACTGTTTAATGCTAGCTTTTTTCTTACATTTTGTATATATACATACACAGTAAACTCTCAGATAACCAGAACTGAAGCAACCAGATCTCTCAACCAGCAAAAAAAAAAAAAAAAAAAAAATTCAAAGAAATACAGTACAATTTTCATGTGTTGCACTTTCTGTTTTCCCCCAGAGAAACATACCTTATATTTTTAGAGTTTTAGAGTTTTAAAAAAGAAGATAGGAAAAAAAATACTATCTCTCCCCAACCTAAGAACAAGTCAAGCCAAACAAATAGTGAAGGGTACAGTATTAGTCAAGTCTATTTTAATAGTAACTCTCAAGCATCCAGAAACTACAGTTACATAGCATCTACCAGTCCCCATGGGTGCCGGTTAACTGAGAGTTTACTGTACATGCTTTTTATATTTTGATGTAACATAGTTAATACTTCTAATGTTTAAAAGTTGTTGTAGCATATGTAATTATAGCTGGAGGAAGTGTGCCAAAAATGTAGAGGGTACAGTAACTAAGCTTTTGATATTCAAAAAACATTCAGTTTTGATCCACCATGAGTTGATAAATGAACATTCCTTGGGCCTCTACTCCCCAAAAGACAACCCACCAAAATAACCTCCTGAGAATACAGTTTTCAGTGTATTTTATTTGCAGAGTGGAAGCCCCTATACCCATGATATGGGGACTGACCCCCTATACCCCCCTAACATTTGTATATAATCAACTTCATGATTTCACTACAAAGGGCAGATACCCAAAAATGTCGCTGTATGCCTGCACCACACTCCAGCAATGCCTTTCTATGAAAATGATGAGATTGTTGGGGAATTCAGTGTCAATTTCAGGGTCATAGAATCTTCTTTTACAAAGTAGCAGTGTATCCCTCACTTCTGTTGATTAGTTAGTTATAACTGAAGTCTTGCACAAAGGAAAAATTGGTAATTATTTTATTTTATGGATGCAGCTATTGTACATTAACCCATGTTTTGATATTCTAGTCAATGGAAGGCCTTCTATGGCAGAAAAAATGTCGAGAAGATCCATGGGGGGGGGCATCTTTTACTAGGGTTTTTTTTCTCACTGGAGAAGAATACAAACTGAGGTTTAAGACAATAAAGGATTTACAAAATGATAATGGAAGCAAAGCAAGGTTCAGATTGTATGTCAATGACTGCATTTTTAATGGCAGAGGAAAATAATTATTTATCTCTTAAACATTCACAAAAATGTCAATAATTCTTTGAAGTCTTTGGAGTTTATTACAATAGTAACAGAAAAAAAAAACTGCACTTGCAAGAGTGGGGAAAGATAAAAGTAAGAGCCCTTATGGATTTATTCAAGAAGTAGACATTCCTGCATATCTTCAACTAGAAGTAGTATGCACCATTGTAAATAGCAATGAGAGGAATTTAGTGATTATGCAAAGGAATACCAACATCCTTGGAATAAGGGGGTTTCATGATGAATTCCAGAAGTTGGATGAATGCGATGAATTGTTTGAGCTCACCTGTCTTACTGAACTTAAGAACCATGTGCCTCTTTCATACAATTATCCAGGGATAAAAAATGCATAAATGGAAACAGAAGAATATGTGAAAAGGAAATACAGCAGAATTACCAGATAAAGGATATATGGACAATCCTTGCCCATTATTTGCCCATTATTTGTCCATTATTTGTGTTGTGATAAAGCCATCTCCCTAAATGAGAATTGGTATATAATGCAGTGCAATGGCTAAAGATAAAAACAAAAGGAGCAGTTGAATGTGATGGC
This sequence comes from Protopterus annectens, assembly GCF_019279795.1. NCBI lineage: Eukaryota > Metazoa > Chordata > Ceratodontiformes > Protopteridae > Protopterus > Protopterus annectens. The sequence continues at coordinate 196,246,507 of NC_056736.1, read as the reverse complement.
ATAGATCTTCCAAAGACAATCATGGAAAAACATGAGATGAAGAATAATTTGAAAAAAAGGACTTTCAAATAAAGGAGATGATTGTTGGGACTGGAATATGGTATGATACGGATACTTATTTGCAAATATAGTCTCTAAACAGAGCATGGTAATTTGGAAAACAGCAGGAAGCTTAGACAGGAAGCAAAGAACCAGGCATGCAGAAGAAAGGGTAGGTTTAGAAGAATAGCAATAGTTAATATGTTTAATTTACCAATAAATCATTGATTTACATATAATCAATGCTATGCATTGTATGGGAAATCTTTGAGACAAACAGCTTCCTAAAGAATGATGTCCACCACAACATAATTTAGTTTAATAAAAGCAAAGAGAAGGACTAGTTATAAAAGACTCAGAAATAGGAAACATTACATGATCTTAAGTTACCTGCAGTCCAAATGTATACAAAAAGAAAATATGCCACTCCGTACCCAAAAATGTCAGGAGATATAGGAAATTTTTCCACATTTAGAAAATACACACAACATATCTGGAACTGTCTGATGAGGATTCTTTATGTTTGATATGTGAATCCCTGATGGACTATTTAAATAAGTAAGCTGGGTTAGTTTAAAATTTTAGAGCTGCTTGAATTGAGGGTGGATGGGGTAAGGGGGTTATGAATGACATGCATACGTCTGGACTGCCAGGTGGTAAACAAGAGGTGAAACAATGTTAATATTAATATCTGGTCATGGGATTTTTGTGGTTTAGAAATAAGGGATCATGAGGTAGGATGGCAAAGGAAGAAATGCATGTGGTGCTGTGTTGGCAAATGGATTGAACATTACATTAGGAAAAATGATAGCAGAGCTCAAAATCAGTTTTTGAGATTATTAAGGAAAATAAGAAGGTGCTATATATTCAGCTTCAGCCATCCAATAATGAAAAGAAAAAAACTTAGGCTTAGTTAGTTACTGGCAATATTCTGTGTTATAAAAATGTCAAACTTCACAGGAATAAGAAGAAAATGATTAATATGTTGAATTCTGTTGAATGAAAGCCATAGGGACATATTAGGATGTGATGAATCATAGGATATAGAGGAGTTTAGAAAGCTAAGCAGAGTCCTTTTTGCATTAAATGCAATACACTGGAGTAAATAAATTGAACACAACATGATTTCCATGAGGATCTAATATTGAGTGAAAAGTGGACAACAAGGTCAATCCTAGACCAGAAAGCATTAGATTTAGACTGAATTCCTGAAGACGCAACATTTGCAATTATTTTCTTCCACATACACTTAAGGCCTATTGAAGGCCCTACCTTAAATCATGCCAGAACAAACTATATGGTCAAGTCTACATTGTATTGCACTTAAACCTAATACAGAACATCAGCTGGACTGACTATATATAAAGAATGAGAAACCCAATACAAATGTTTTACAATACTAGAACACATTGGTAGGAAAGCATGAATGTCCATGTGAGTGGAGGGCATGCATCGCAATTATCTTCTACTTGCATGCCCATATCATACATACTACCTGTTTATTTCACATATTTCCAAATTTTGCATGGGTGAAATATTGTTCCACTGAAAAGCAAATAAAAACTTTGCATAAGTTTCAGAAATAAATGTGTTATTGTGCCACAACAAATGCACAATACATTCTTATGTTGGTGGGATTGCTCTTTAGTCCAGGATTCACGTGTTAAGCTAAAAGAATTTTGATGATGTCATTTCCACTTTCCTTTCCAATCTGATAAATGTATTCCTGCTAAAGGTCACACTTTAGAAAAAAAATGTGAGTATATATATATATATATATATATATATATATATATATATATATATATATATATATATATATACACTTCAAAATACAAGACTTGCATCATTTACATTAATGCCAGTTAACTTTATTAATGGGATGCAGATTCTACACAAGATCTGTGAATCAGATCATCCCTACATTTGGAAAGTTACAGATGACAAAAGTCTAAAGCTTCATCTCAGTTTCGGTACATTTTTGATACTTTTTGGTCTACAGTATTGTTTAGCTGTGACTGCCAGTACAAATAGGAATAAACAGTGGATATAAAAAGTTTACACACCCCTGTTAAAATGCCAGGTTTTAGTGATATAAAAAAAATAGACCACACTAAATCATTCAAAACTTTTCCCACCTTTAATGTGACCTATAACCTTAACAATTCAATTGAAAAACAAACAAAACAAATCTGTTAGGGCAAAAAATATAAAAAATAAAAAATGTACAATAAGCGTGCATACCCTTAAACTAATACTTTGTTGGAGCACTTTTTTTTTTTTTTTTCAATAATCATTTTTTATTATTTTTCACAACCATATTACAAATTCACACATTATATACTGGAGCACTTTTTGATTTAATTACAGCATTCAGTCTTATTGGGTACACACCTGCCATCAATTAAAGAGACTCTGATTAACCCCAAATAAAGTGTAGCTGTCCTAGTAGGATTTTCCTGACATTTACTCAGTTGCCTGCTACAGCAAAAGCCATGGTTCACAGAGATCTTACAAAGCATCAAAGGGATCTCGTTGTTGAAAGGTATCAGTCATGAGAAGGGTACAAAAAATTTCCACAGCACTGGATATACTATGGAACAGAGTGAAGACAGTCATCAAAAAGTAGAGAAAATATTGGGCAACAGAGACATTCCAAAGAACTGGACATCCCTCCAAAATTGATGAAAAGACAAGACACAAACTGGTCAGTGAGGCTGCCAGGAGACCTACAGCAACACTGAAGGAGCTGCAGGAATTTCTGGCAAGTACTGATTGTGTACTACATGTGACAACAATCTCCCATATTCTCCATATGTCTGAACTATGGGGTAGGGTTGCAAGATGGAAGCCTTTTCTTACACAGAAAATCATACAGGCCTGGCTAAAATTTGCAAAACAATACATCGAGTCTCCCAAAAGCATATGGGAAAATGTGTTATGGTGTGATGAGACCAAGGCTGAACTTTCTGGCCACAATTTCAAAAGGTATGTTTGGCGCAAAAACAACACTTCTCATCACCAAAAGAACACCATCCCCATGGTGAAGCATGGTGTTGGCAGTATCATGCTTTAGGGTTGCTTTTCTTCTGCTAGAACTGGGGCTTTAGTCAAGGTGGAGGGAATTATGAAAAGTTCCAAATACCAGTCACTTTTGGTCCAAAACCTTCAGGCGTCTGCTAGAAAGCTGAAGATGAAGATAAATTTCACATTTTAACACAACAATGACCCCAAGCATAGATGTAAATCAACAAAAGAATGGCTTCACCAGAAGAAAATAAAAATTTTGCAGTGGCCCAGCCAGAGCCCAGACCAAAATCCAATAGAAAATCTGTGGGAGATCTGAAGAGGGCTGTGCACAAGAGTTGCCTTGCAATCTGACAGATTTGGAGCACTTTTACAAGGAAGAGTTGGCAAATGTTACCAAGTCAAGATGTGCCATGCTGATAGACTCCTACCTAAGAAGACTGAAAGCTGTAATTAAATCAAAAGGTGCTTCAGCAAAGTATTAGTTTCAGGGTGTGCACACTTATGCAACCAGCTTATTGCACGTTTTTTATTTTTTATATTTTTTCTTCTAACAGATTTGTTTGTTATTCAATTGAATAGTACAGGTTATAGGTTATATTAAAGGTGGGGAAACTTTTGAAATGATTTATTGTAATCTCATTTTTTTATATTACAAAACCCTGGCATTTTAACAGGGGGATGTAAACTTTTTGTATCCACTGTAATATTTATATTATCCTCAATGCATTATCCCTGTAAGTGGAAAGTAACATGGCTCAACACTTATCTTTTTTCCCATTCCAAACTTAATTATCACAGTTTCAAGTTAAGCTAAAAATTAAAACAGCGGGCATGCATCTGGCTGAGTTTATACAAAAATAAAATTTATAAAACTGTTAAAAATTGAACACATTAATCAAGACTATTCACAGAAACTAATGAGGTGTAACAGAAGTAAATAGGATATATTACTGTGCAGCTAAATTAATAACAGATAAAGTCATGACACAAAAACACAGGGCAGTAAGGGAAAGGAAGGGAAGAAATCAAATGCCGTTGTGGAAGTACTGAACACACAAAGCTATAGAGCAGCGGTGCACAACCTTTTTGTGGGGAGGGTCACTACACGAATTCTTAATGCATCTGCAGGCCACCTGAAAACATAGTAAGTCATTATGAGTTAACAATAGGCACAGGTGACTGGCATTTTTTGCTTAACACAGCAGTCATGAAATTGCCTGTTTTCTCCATCAACTTTGCATTTACCTTTATTCTGGCTTGCAGCCTTGACTTATTACATGCTTGCAGAAAATTACTACTATTTACTATTTACAGACTATAAGTTATAAACAAGTAAGAATAGTTACTTCCGTGGCTAAAATTAGAGGTGTGCGCAATAGCAGTCAATTAGGTAAGCAAGCATGTGCTGGAAAGTTTGCATGATTGAAGTAAGGCATTGCATTTTTTCACTTTTTTGAAAATGTTTTGGTTACTATCTGGGGACCGGATGGCGATGCGTGGAGGGCTGTATTTGACCCCCGGGCCGGACATTGTGCACCACTGCTATAAAACAATTAATACAAGAAGTATCACTGTTAGAAGAGTACAGAACAGGGAACAGATCAATAAAAATACTTAAAAAGATAGACATGATAAAAGCAATGAGCAGCATCAGAATGGAACAAGATCTATCATCCTCAATTTGAAATAATAACCTAAATATATCAGCACAGACAGAAAAACATAGAAGATAAATATAAAGGAAAAGTACAAAATAAGCAGTTCACTGATGTCTCAAAAATGTTTTACAGAGAATTTGGAAACAAGGCAAAAGGAATAGAAATACCACCAAAAAAGAAGAAATAGAAACATTTTGGAGAAATATATTTGAGGACCCGGTGGAACATAACAAAGATGTTGAATGGATAGAAGAAATTTAAGAAACAGTAAGGAATTCAAATGTACAGGAAACTAAACGGGATGAAGTATCAGCTAGAGAAATTGAAGCAAAATTAAGAATAGTTCCAAAATGGAAAACGCCAGGCCCAGATGTAATACCTAACTTCTGGCTAGAAGTATTAACATCTTTAAAAAATCAGGCAGCAAATGAATGTGTCAAAAACAACAGAAAGACTATATGGTAAATGATCAGACGAGAAGGTAAGAAATGTGGAAAAGGCATAAATATGGTTGCAACTAAAGAAAACTCCTGGAACAACCTCACTTTATTCAGGATCTGATGCAGGAATGGTTAAGGAAAGATGAATTTAGACCAAAAGACAAAAGGTTATTATTGGCGGCAAAGGACACTGGACTATGTACACACTGGTTTACAAAGTCCATTGAACATGTTGGAGAAACAAGCAAATGAAGATTTTGTAAAACAGAATTGGAAACAATTGCATATCTTGTTGTTGTGTGTTATACACTAATGGCAGAAGGCCTGTATACTGAAAGGTATAATAATAATAGGACTGTTGTATTGGGGATTATGCAAACATCACAATACTGAAGTAGCTGAAAAGCATTGGAAACATGAGCCACAAATCATTATAGAAAATTAGTAAGTTTATATCACATGGGATCACTCACTAGTCCAACTGTTTAGACAACAGATGTGAGAAAAAAGATCTAGTAGTCCATGAAAAGAAGACAAAAGTAATATTGATCACTGGAATTGATAACACTGGTGATTACAGTGTCTTATGTACTGAGAGACACAATGTTATAAGAAACCAGGATTTGCCAGCAGGAGTGAGGTTAGTGTGGAAGAAGGATATCCAGACAGTTGCAATAGTAGTAGGAGCAATGGGTCTCATAAAAAAGAATTTATAGTCAGATTATATTATTTTACATGAAGACAGACAATAGTCTGATGGGTTGCCTCAGCAGCTATGCTACTCATTAATGAGGCAGTCTGAGAAAGAAGCATATGCTAGTTAGCCATGTGTTCAATCATCTGTAACTGCCTAGGGGAAGGCGTCTACATACCAACGGATTCTTTGAATCACTTAGCTGTATAGATTAGATATATTACAAATATGCTACCTATATATGTAACTCAATATGAATTGCAGAAGGAGTCACTTTCAGGCACATTGTGGGTGCTGTGAAGAGAACATTTGGCTAACATCAAAGACTGAAACAATGCTCATTTCATGAACTATAATCATATTTTGACTTAGGAATGGTGTCCATTCAAGTCATGGTAATAGAAACCCAAAAGGCTTGGGGACATTAAACCATTAAAAATAAATTAGTATAACTTAATGAGAAGACATCAATTAAAAGTGATGTACAGCATTAGGACGACAGAAAGTGTAAAGTGCATTAGTTTAGTTTCCCTCAACAATGTCAGGAAAGTTAAATTGCATCTATATGCACAAAAAAGCTCTTTCAGATCCAGAACCATCTGAATTGGCAGAATCTTGTTTTTGGTCACTGATGAGCACTAGAGGACCAGTTCTGAGTTATATTTTAACTTTTTGAGAAATGAAGAAAATGAAATAATTCTGCAAACCTACAGTGGTCTCTCCTTTGGTAAGAAAAGTCCATTTAATTGCAAGCACAGCATGACTGGTTTTCTTCTTAGTCAAACATTTTCTTGACTGCAGATAGGTCTATTTTGCCTCTGGGGATGCCCAGGACCCTGTAATCATAAAGATGAAATATCACTGATTCATTTTATTCAGCAGAGTGTGAATGTATAGCAACCTTCTGTCATGTGCTAAGTATAGACTTCCAGAGTTCAGCTGTCTGCTCTTTGACAAAAATGTTTTTAAAGAATAGGAAGGAATTTGATTGTAAACATTAAGATTCTCCAACATCCTAAGTTTATTACTTTTTCTGACCTCTTAACTCTTTATTGCCTCAATAAAGATAATGAGCAGGTCATATATCCAGCTATGGAGTCCATTATTTTCAGCAGTGTCATTTGATCTGCATTCCTTTTGAGAAAACAGATACCAATAGAAATATCCAAGAAGTTCTTCTATTCTACAAGGAAAAAAAATATATTAGAATTGAGCTTAGCATCTTGCACTCGCTGTTACAGACAACACTCTGTGTTACAGTGTAGGAATTTAAAAAGATTACCATGAGGTGTACATGATGTGAACACTTCAGGGAAACCTTTTTGAATTCACAGTCAACCCAACCATATTATTTTATATGAAGACAGGCAATAGTCTGATGGGTTGCCTCAGCAGCTATGCTACTCATTAATGAGGCAGTCTGAGAAAGAAGCATATGCTAGCTAGCCATGTGTTCAATCATCTGTAACTGCCTAGGGGAAGGCATCTACATACCAAAGGATTCATTGAATCACTTGGCTGTATAGATTAGAGCAACTGATCCCTCCACACTATGGTAGCTAATGCAGCAAGGCCATGTTCTACCATTATGGTAGATGTAAGTTCTGAGGAATTTAGTACTAAGTTAGGTTTAGGAGGTGTGTGTATGACTGTGTGTGAGGGGTACATATGATTGTATGTGTGAGTGTGTGCCTGCCTGGGAGAAGAGAAGGCATTAGACATGTTAAGCGAGTAAGTTAGGTAGGTGTGTTTGTGTGTGTGTGTGTGTGTGTGTGTGTGTGTGTGTGTGTGTGTGTGTGTGTGTGTGTGTGTGTGTGTGTGTGTGTGTGTGTGTACAAGAGTGTGGGTCTGTGCACTTGTCACTAGACACCACTAGACTAACAAACAAAGATTGAAACTCTGGGTGTTACCATTAGCTACCAAGAAAAAAACTCTTTGTACATACCTAAGCATCACTTAACCAGTGCAGGAGGCAGGGGATAGGGGGAACAAGTAGCTACCAGGGAGAACTCTTGTTCTTGCACTTGAAAAGCAATGATGTAACTTGGGATAAGATTGGTGTCATAAAACTTAATCAAATTTTAACCCTATACTATCCCACCTCCAACAGAGGTCATTAGTCCTCAGTCCCACCTGTGATGTTGTGAGGTAGTGCCAGTAATACAAACGAGACTAGGGCAGTGAATGTGTAACTTATGCCAGCATAACTAGCTGGAGCTTTTGTAAAGAATTTTATGTCATTTGAATATCAAATTAATTTGTACAGATGCTCGTGTTAAAAATGGAGGACAGAAAAGAAATATACATGTATGCCAGTCTGTACTGTCACTGATGGAATGTATATATGTTAACAGAGGATGCTGGAAGAGAAGGGGTTAAGCTCAGTTCAGATAACCTTAAAAAATAGCTTGAGATTAAATGACTTGGTTTATGTCTTAAATATTTTATCTCACAGGCTGGAATGCAGAGACACAATGACTGGGATGGGATCCTGCTCTTATTGTTCTTAGTGGTGAACTAATTGCTATCCTGGGGTGCTAGAGCATGGCTGGTTAGTATCTGCCAGAAGGATGAAAGGGATGGAATTGTTTTACATCTCTAGGTGCTGGAATAAGCATTAGCAAAGTTCTAGGTGTGTATTGTGACACATCTGTGCCAGATCATGGCTCAAGTTGCTAGTGAGAGTGTAGTGTGGGAACCACAGAGTCAAGTGACCAGATGTGATGTCATTCTGTAACCAACACTGAAATGGTATTTAGATACAGTTTACTTTTACAAAACCAAATCACAGTGGTGTAATTGCTCATATGAGCAAATCGTAACCACGAACATCAGAACAGCGGCAATTCCATATGTTCAAAAATCAGCAAATCGAAAAGCAGGTTCACTGATTTTCGAACATAAAAATTGAAAGAAAAAAACTTGAAGTGTAAAGCGGAGGGTTGCGACACCCACCCCCCCTACTTTAATATTCTAACTCCAAGATCGCACTACAGTGGAGAAAGGGACAATTTTCCGATCCCCACTATAGTGCAATCCGCCCCACAATGTTGAATGTGCAATGAGCGAATGTCACTGTGCATCCACTCATTGCACATTCGAACCTTTTTCTGTTCGACGTTTGCAAACTTTGCAAATGGCCTTTCGGACAATTGCTGTTCGCCCATGTGCAATATGCATGAAGGTAAACATTTAGATACTAGTGAAATATGTGACAGAGACACTCGTCACTCTGTTTTGGAACTGACAAGACCACTCACCTATTTCATCTTGCCTTGCTCTAGCAAGTAAGTAGGGATCACTAATTCCTCAGTCAATTAGGAAAATAGAGTAAGATTAGTTAAATATTGTTTCTCTGTATCTGTCTGAATCTTTCCATCTGTGTTGTTTTTATATTTCCTATGAACTGAAACGCTGGTGTTTATTGTAAACAGATACTCAGTATTCTCAAGTTTTCTTTTTATTTATTATTAAATATATCTAACCCTTTGTTAGAAAAATATGTAATAGTAATATGCATGCTTAGTGCATTTAGTGCATTCAAGATTTAAAAGGGTTAATACATTTATTCTGTTCACACTGCATAAACCTGCACAGCCATTAGAAACTTAACAAGAAGCATTCTATTTCTGCAAATGTCAGCAAATAATAAGAAGTAATTCATTTCTGCTAATGTCATGAAACTTAACAAAGGGATATTCATTTCTGCTTATGCCATGAGAAAACATGCAGCTGCTAGAAGCTATTGATAAAGAAAACAATAGATGCTTGAAAGTTTAAACCGCAGTCAGCATTACTTGTACTAAAGCTAAAAATGTACCTTGAATCTAGGTAAAATGTAACACATGTATTAGAACAGTACAATAGAAGAATTGAAATGCTGAAATGGACTGACATAAACCCAAGGCCAGGTTGTTTTTCTCAAAATGATTTGCAGAATGACAGATATTTTAACTTGGTCAGCAATAAGTCTAACAATATTTTCTGTAGAACATACAGAAAGTTGTGTCTAACTACGTCAGCAATAGAATGTAACATTTTCTATGTGACAGGAAGAAAACTGTATAAGTATAACCTACTAATCATTAATTATCCAGACAAACCTTGTGCCTACATGCTTTGTCTCCTTGCTGCAAGTAATAAAGGTTGCCTTGCTTCAACCTAATGAGAATTGGTCTTTGAAGTTTTTTCCTTTGACAGATTGGTCCTTCGGACCGGAACCCTATCTTCACCTCTGATCAGATGGCCAGGTGGTTGAAACCATACAGGTAAGAAACCAAATTGGTTCTTCTTATATGGGAAGTCCTCCGACTGAATTGTCATTCAAAAGAGGCCAGCCACTTTCTGATCTGTGATTGAAGGACGGGTCTCTGCAAATTGGTGATCAATCATGTGGGCTCAGGTAAGGTGAATCTACTTTTTTCTGTTTTCTATTTTAGATCAGGGACTAAATGTGTATTGTTTTTGTCAGACTGTATTTTTCTTACAAGTCAGGGACAAAAAAGATTACTGTCTTGTCATAGATCAGGAGAAACAGAATAAGTAGGCAGTCATTCTGAAGAGACTATAACAAAATCCATGGTACCACGTTAAAAATTAAGAAAAGTTACGTAACGATCAAAGGGTGGAACAAAATGGGTAATAATTGCACAAAAAGACCCCAAGATCCACCGTTAACAGAAGATGCAAAATATATGCAGTTGTAGCGCGCCGACAATATTAAATATTATTCAAAATGAGTTAATAAGTACGAATTCGATGGAAAATTAGAAAAATCCTCGCTTATCAAACTTATCAAACAGCTCAAAACCGATTCCAAAGGTCGGGTAAAAAAGCAACGTAAATTAGGAATTCCTCAGGCACACAGGTGAATTGAGGAAGTAAACCGTAGGGAACAAAAGAACAAAAATTCAAAAGTAATGTTTTTAGATAAGGAGGACAATAACTTAGTAATAGCATCAGCACCTCCACCTCCCTTACCAGAATATGAAGCAAGTGAACAGGTTAATCCACCCCCACGATATCCTGTAGTGACTAAAGAAAGAGATATTGTGAAACTGAAACTGACTAAAATTAGAGATCCCATCGGAACCAGGTCCCGAACAAAGGCAGGTAACTCAGATGAAGGCATCGAGTTATGGCAAATGGTTAAGAATTCACAATCTATAAGTGAAGAAGAAATATGCCCACTTATAAAAGTACCCAATCCTCAGGCAGGTCAAGACAATCAGGACCCAACTATTATAGTGTATAGACCTTGGACTCCGGAAGACATCCGGAAAGCCATTGAGGGAACCCCCCATCCAAAAGTTAATTTTAGAAAATTCTCTGAAGACTTACAAGGAATGAGGCTGAGTTATAACTTAAATGGAGAAGAGGTAGAAAAGGTAGTTAGACAAATTGTAGGGCCAGATTGCCATATGAGTACTGGGAACTGGAATCCCCGTGATGCTGCACAAAGTCCCCTCCCACATAGCAGCGCAGAACTGGACACCAGAGTAAATGGTCTTACAGACCGCATCTCTGAAAAATGGAAACCTAGGGCAGACTGGACTTGCTTTAATCAATGCATCCAACAAGAAGGTGAAACAATTGACCGGTACTATGCCAGATTGTTAGAGTGTTTTAATAACCACTGTGGAATGCAGGTCCCTGAAGATCAAACACAAGATTCCCCATATGAGCAGCAGTTAAAGAATGCATTTTTAAAGGGCAGTATTGCACCTATAAGCAGTTTTATTACAAAACATATGGTAGACCATCGTACAAGTAGGTTACAATCATTACTTGAATATGCTAGGCATGCCAAAAGGCATTTTAATACCAAAAGAAAAAAAAAAGCTCAAGTATTTTCTGCAGAAAATGGAGCAGAAGTTTATGTAATACAGTCCGGGAAAAAGGACAAGAAAAACACACAGGGAAACAAACAATCTGATCAACGATCAGAAGACTTTGAAGGGCAAAAGAAAAGGGGAGAATGTTTCAAATGCAGTAAAAAGGGACATTTGGCAAGGGATTGCAAGAAAAACAAGAAGGCAACAACAGAAGATAAAGAGGGTGAGGACTGACTACATGGTAGTCAGGAATCACTAGAAGGGGCTAGCGAACAAGGACAAATGAGAATGTGATAGATGGAGTAGAGGAAGTGCAAGAAGTTAGTGACAATGAAGAAAATGAAATATTGGACCTAGCTTTATTGAGTTTGGAGCTTTATTTAGCAGACGCAAAACCAGAAGTTACACTCTTGGTAGAAGGGAGGGAAGTCAAATTCTTGTGTGACTCAGGGGCTTCACGAACCCTGATACATCCCTCCAAACTGCCAGAAAACACAGAGTCGCCTGATTACATACTGGTCAAAGCAGCTAATGGACAGCTGTATCGGGAACCTCTCTCCTGTAACATTGCAGTAACTGATCCAGTTTCAGGATTGACTCAGAAAAGCAAAATTGTTGTTTCTGCAAAATGCCCAGTGAATCTCTTGGACAAGAGACCTCATGCAGCTATTTCGTATAGCAGTAGTCCCAACCATGCAGGGTATGGAAGCACAGCGACAAATTGATGCATTTACAGTGCAATTGGAGGGTGAAATGTTTTATTGGTACAGCCAGGACTTGGTTAAAACTGGTCGAGGGACTGTGACCAAAGAGCTAATGAATGTAGCCATCAGCAAGGTCCCCTCCCTTGACATTGATAAGCAACCCCTGTTGCACTGTACCGTGTATTATTGTAACACACCAGGACCTGATAAAGAATATGAGCAAGAATTATTTAAAAATTATGCAAACAGATTGGTATTGCGTAACCTGTATTGGGACACAGAAGGGAACAGTGTAGCCAGCTGTTCATTGCCCCAGGAGTTCTTTGTACTTTATAAATCTAATCGATTACCACATGTTAGCTTAACAAAAAACAGAAATATAGAATAGTCAGACCTAGGAGAAAAAGTCATGAGATGGGAGAAACAGACAGAACTAGAACTGTCAGAACAGGGAATACAAATACACAAGTTGAATTGGATAACTCAGACCAACCCAGCTGTGCACTTGCAGTCTAGTGAGGACAGCTGATTGACACTCCTGTTAGAGGAGGAAGAGAATGCCTTACGAAATATACCAGAGACCCTCTGGTCAACAGGAAAAATCAGATGTAGGACTCATTCATACAGCGGGACCAGTTACTATCATGCCAAAGTCAGCATTTAGACCACAAAAAAGACAGTAACCCTTAAGAAAAGATGCAGAGGCAGGAATAAAGCCTATTATAGCAGCCTTACTTAAAGGAGGGATACTAATAGAATCCCCCGATTCACCATGTAACACACCCTTATTTCCAGTCAAAAAAGCAAATGGACAATGGTGTATGGTCCAAGATTTATAAGCTGTAAATGATGCAGTAATGCCAAGGGCACCCACGGTGCTAGACCCACACACCCTGTTGAATGATTTAAAACCTCAACAGAAGTATTTTTCTGTGGTAGACATCAGCAATGCGTTCTTTTCGATACCGATACACCCTGATAGCCAGTATTGGTTTGCATTCACATTTCAGGGGAAAAGGTATACATATACGCGACTACCACAGGTGTATTGTGAAAGTCCAATGACATTCTCACAAGAAATGGCAAGCAACTTGGTGGGATTCACCCCACCAAGAGGCAGTCAGATTTTACTTTATGTTGATGATGTCTTGCTGGCAGCCCCCACCCAGCAGGATTGTAGAGAAGATACCATAGCACTTCAACAATTCTTATCCGCTGAAGGACATAAGGTAAATAAGAATAAACTGCAGCTTTGGAAAAAAAACAAGTTAAATTCCTGGGATATGTAATATCCAAGGAAGGCAGAACATTAGATGAGGACAGAAAAATAGTGATTTTGCAAGCACCAAAACCCACTACCAAGAAGGAAATTATGTCCTTCCTGGGTACAACTAATTTTTGCCGGAGCTGGATTCCAAACTATGCTTTGGAATCTGCACCGCTATCTGATCTTATATATAAGAAGCCTATGGCAGCGCAGGATTTGTTGCAATGGACTCCAGAAGCAGAATCTTCTTTCTGCAAACTACAGCAGTTAATAGCTTCTTCATTAGCTCTGGGATTGCCAAACTATCATAAACGTTTTTTCCAAACTGTAGATTGTAAGCAGGGTTACATGACATCAGTACTGACACAACAGCATGGGGATAAGCAACGCCCCATTGCTTACTATTCATCACAACTAGACCCAGTGGCACAATCCTTACCCCACTGTGTACAAGCAGTAGTTGCAGCTGCAATGGCAGTACAGGCTTCGGCCTCAGTAGTCTTATTCCACCCTCTCACTTTGAGAGTGCCTCATGCAGTCGCGATTATTTTACTACAAGAAAAGGTGGCATATCTTTCCCCTGCTAGGCATCTTTCCTGTATGACTATATTGTTGAGCCAACCTCACATGACAATTGAGTGATGCACGACTTTGAACCCTTCTACTCTGCTCCCGACCCCTGCAGACGGCACACCACACCGCTGCCTGCAGGTAATTGAGCAAAAGACACTACCTAGAAAAGATCTCACGGATGTCCCCTTGGATGATGCCGAGGTGACATACTACGTGGATGGCTCATGCAAAAGGGGTCCTGCAAGACAGAACCTAGTAGGATATGCAGTAGTTTCTGATACTGAGATTATAAAAGCAAAACCTTTACCACACAACTTATCTGCACAGGCAGCAGAATTCATTGCCTTGACACGGGCATGTACCTTAGCAAAGGGTATATGTGTAAACATTTTTACTGAGAGCCAGTACACTTTTTCTACTGTACATGTTTTTGCGCAACAGTGGAAAAAACGAGGAATGATAACATCTACTGGCAAACCTATCAATCATGCACAGTTTATTTTAGATCTTTTAGAATCTATTCAGTTACCTCAGAAAGTAGCCATTTGTAAATGCACAGCTCACACCAAGCAACAAGATAGGATTTCAAAAGGTAATGCAATAGCTGATATAGCTGCAAAGCAAGCAGCCACAGAAGTATTTCTTTTAAATGAGGAATTACAGCCCTCTGAGATTTTAGACTTAGAAATGTTAAAAACAATGCAGACACTCGCTATGCAAGCTGAAAAACAACGATGGGTAACACGAGGAACAATTCTTGAAGAGGGGCTGTACATCTCTAGAGAAGGGAAACCAATCTAATTTGTTTAGATATGCAGCTTTGCTGAGCCATGGGCAGTGCCATGTCTCAACAGGGGGGATGGTACAGCTGGTGAACCAGGTGTTCACAGCGTACGGATTTACAAACTACTCTAAAACATTTTGTTTGACGTGTCAGATTTGTAACAAGCATCATGCACAAGAGGAGTAAAGCCCAAGCAAGGGAGTTTCCCTACACCACCATATCCATTTCACACTATCTGTATGGATTTCATAGAATTGAACAAATGTGAAAATAAGAAGTATTGTCTTGTCATTGTAGATATGTTTTCCAGGTGGGTGGAAGACTTTCCAATGAAAAATCCAGATGCAGCTACGGTGGCAAAAGTACTTGCCAAGGAAATCATTCCTAGATTTGGCATTCCGGAAAGGATCTACAGTGACAATGGTACACACTTTGTAAATCAAACCATACATCAGTTAAGTAAACATTTTGGTATTTCTTTAAAAAATCATTGTGCATACCATCCACAATCTGCAGGGCTAGTTGAAAGGCATAATGGTATATTAAAAAACAAATTGAGAAAATTGATAGCTGAGACAGAGAAAAAATGGATATACTGTTTACCCCTGTAACTGTTGAGCATGAGAACTGTCCCTACAGCAAAAGGATTAACTCCTTTTGAAAAGTTATTTGGAAGGGATTACTATACACCCCAGTGGAAACTTCTCAGGTCATCAGACCAGGAAGCTGATTTTACACTTGCTGAATATATGAAGAAAATAATGAATTCTAAACATCTGTTGCAGTCAAATTCTGTTTCAGATAGAAAGCAAACCGAGACATCAGTAGTGGCAGTGACACCCAGAGACTGGGTGTGGATAAAAGTTGTCAAGAAGAAGAATTGGTCATCACCGAGGTGGAAAGGTCCCTACCAGGTACTTCTTTTGACACCCACTGCAGTCAAGATAGCAGAGCGAGCTTCGTGGATCCACCTGACACACTGCAAACTTGCTAAGAACTTTGAACTGGACAAAAATCTTACCTCTCCATCAGGGCCCTCAGCACAAAGTCTGGCTACAAAGGGGGGTCAGATCAATAGGACTGATCCATCTCAACCCCAGTGAAGAAACCATCAGTGCTGAAGGTCCTATTAGGGCAGAGAGTAAGAACACATGTCTGAAAAAAAGATGACAGAATCCAGTAAGATCCAAATGTACCTATTCGGAAGAGTTGGAGAAAACAGGAATGCAGAACAACCGTTTCCTCGGAAGTATTGCATAACCATCCTGTTGACTGTACTAGTGACAATAATCTTTTTGTTGTGGCCATTCCTTTTCTCAGCCACCCAAACTGGACTGAACAAGCATGCAGAGTTGTACGCAGAGTGGCACCCAAACTTCAACACTTACCAGGCAATCAAATATGTGTATGCTGAGACCTTCAATGTTTTGAATTGCTGGATTTGCACACCTTTGCCAACAGCATACGGGGGGTTATTGTTAACTTCAGTCTCCCTAGGAGCCAACAAGACCTGGGAAAGTTTAGTCTATGATACATCAGATGTCACATCACAAGATAAAGTAGCATTGCACTTGTCTGTTCGACAGAAGGTGACTGTGTTTTTATAAAAATGATACAGTTCAGGTGGGTTGGAGCAATTGCAATGTGACTGTTCCCTATAGATGCTACAATAAGACTGATAACACAGGATCCTATTGCAACACGAGCTATGATTCATTTGTTGAACTGATGCATAGGACAACTGATGAAGTAAAACATAATGCTGACCTTTATAGACAACTGTCTATGATAGACAAAAAAATGTTTCATCCAGAGCCAGGACATAGCAAAGTTACTACCAAAGTAGAAGACTGTTATTTTGCATGTGGTAGGAAAGCATACAAGTAGTTACCTGAGAATTGGTCCAGCAGTTGTTATTTGGGGTACCTGGTTCCGGCCATACGACACACAGCAGGAATGTTCGACGAGAAATCAAGAAGCCTGTCAATCCAGTAGGGCAAATCAATGCAGGCTGGAAAAACAATCATGCTGTGGGCTTAGGGAAAAAATGGACTGTCACATATGGACTTGGGTGATACCATCATCTCGTGGGCAGGTGTACTGCCAGCATATGGAGCAATGAAATTAATCTGGGAACTGAGAAAATTGTCTAAACTTCTCGAAATAATGAACAATGCAACATTTTCTACCCTAGAATTGATGACTGATGAACTGACTGCCATGAGAACTGTAGTGCCTCAAAACCACATGGCTCTCAACTTCATCCTAGCGGTGAGAGAGGAGTGCTGTTTGTATATTCCTGACCACAAACACGAGATAGACAATCATCTTGAGGTAATTCAGCAGGTGTCAGCCATGACCAAACCAGGACCAAATCCACTGGCGGACTTTTTCCAGAGATTGTTTGGGGGGGGGGGGCAGTATCCTGATGAACATCCTGATTGCCATCTGTTTAGGAATGATCCTACTGGTGGTTTGTGTGTGTTGCTGCATCCCCTGCATGAAAAAACTGATTAAAGACTTTATAGACATGTCAGTTTCAGAAACCTTATACCAAGGTGCTGAACTTGAAGAATTGTTAAAAATCTGAAAAGGCTTTCATAAGTTTAAACTGCATGACTCTCTTAACTGCAAATCCTGAGTAGGAAGAGGTTAGGGGAAGAAAAACTGTTTATGCTTATCTTGAAAGTAGAATAAAAGTATTAAAAGGGGGGAAATGTTAGAAAAATATGTAATTGTAATATGCATGCTTAGTGCATTTAGTGCATTTGAGATTTAAAAGGGTTAATACATTTATTCTGTTCACACTGCATAAACCTGCACAGCCATTAGAAACTTAACAAGAAGCATTAGATTTCTGCAAATGTCAGCAAATAATAAGAAGTAATTCATTTCTGCTAATGTCATGAAACTTAACAAAGGGATATTCATTTCTGCTTATGCCATGAGAAAACATGCAGCTGCTAGAAGCTATTGATAAAGAAAACAATAGATGCTTGAAAGTTTAAACCGTAGTCAGCATTACTTGTACTAAAGCTAGAAATGTACCTTGAATCTAGGTAAAATGTAACACATGTATTAGAACAGTACAATAGAAGAATTGAAATGCTGAAATGGACTGACATAAGCCCAAGTCCAGGTTGTTTTTCTCAAAATGTTTTGCAGAATGACAAATATTTTATCTTGGCCAGCAATAAGTCTAACAATATTTTCTGTAGAACATGCAGAAATATGTGTCTAACTGTGTCAGCAATAGAATGTAACATTTTCTATGTGACAGGAAGAAAACTGTATAAGTATAACCTACTAATTATTAATTATCCAGACAAGCCTTGTGCCTACATGCTTTGTCTCCTTGCTGCAAGTAATAAAGGGTGCCTTGCTTGAACCTAACGTGAATTGGTCTTTGAAGTTTTATCCTTTGACACCCTTTCATTGTGGCTGGTCTTTAAAAAAGCATTTTAACTTTTGATAGTACCTACACTTATTTAGTGGTACTGGACCGCCACATCTTGAAAGTTTTTCTGCTTGATTAATACTACCATCTTTATAAGTATTAATTTTTACTAAAAGTAATTGGTTACCCTGGTAAGAGCCTTAAAGTAGCTGGCTGGTGGCAGTGAATCTACCTTATAGTCTGGGTAGAGGTGGCATAGCAGCTAAATTTGTGCCAGTCTTCCCCAGGATTGTGTGTGAAAAATCAAATTTCAAACAATATGTGTGTGTGTGTGTGTGTGTGTGTGTGTGTGTGTGTGTGTGTGTGTGTGTGTGTGTGTGTGTGTGTGTGTGTGTGTGTGTGTTTGTGTGTGTGTGTGTGTGTGTGTGTGTGTGTGTGTGTGTGTGTGTGTGTGTGTGTGTGTGTGTGTGTGTGTGTGTGTGTTGGTTACTTGGAACTGGGGCACAGAACACTGATTTCGGCAGAGAGAAAGGTGGTGCCTTATTTGGGGCATGGAGAGGAAAAACCAGCCCCAGCACTAGAGTGTACTCCCTGTGTGCTTTTAAGGGAAATTGTACTTGGTGCAGAGATATGCATTTGAAAATACTGTTTATATATATTTTTGTTCTAAGAGAACATTCCCCACCAGTGTCAGTGGTGAGGATTGAGGCTCCTTTATTACTGGCCCAGATGAGAAACGTCACACCTTCACTTGACACTAGGGATGTATTTTCAAAATGAGTCACTGAAACAAAACAACAACAAAACTAACTAAATAAATAACTATAGATAAGTAGATAGACACAGACACACAGGTGGGAAAGAAATATGACACATGCACCTTTGACAGACAAAAACCCTACATTTGCATGCTAAACTAACTGATAATTTAGTGGCATAGTTATTTTGTGTTTTGTTATTTATATGGAGGATCTCAGGCATTATGCACTGCCTGCAACACATTATGATGTATACCCAGAGGGACAGGGAACAATAAGCATACCTGTCAGCCTAAAAGCTTTTGCCTTAGTATTCATTTACTAAGGGATATGAAGTTTGAAATGCAAAAGTCTAGTATTAAGAAATGACTATATTCACAAATGAATTATTTTGCAGGAGAAACGTAGGCACTGTTGACATTCGTACAACAATGACAGGTATGGGGTATGTTGTTGTGCATGCATGTGTGCTTTACTGTGTGATTGTATATGTGGGAGTGTGACAGGGGGAAGCTTGCTTTCATACCTCTCAATCTCTTAGAGCAAGAAATCTGGACAAAGCCATAAATAAAAGTGGGACAAGGGCCCAAAATAGGGACAATGTTTAAATATTGCTGTTACAAACTTAGAAAGTTGATAGAATAACAGGTTTAAGTGTTTGAAGTGTGAAACTGAAAAAAATGTCTATTATTATTTTCTAACTTCAATCTTTAATAATTTGCTGCTAATTTGTCAGAAAAACCAAATTTTATGAAAAATAGACCAAATGTATGAGGCAAAAATCTGGACATTCTGTGAAAATCTGTAAAGCTGAGAGGTATGGTTGCCTTTCCTTGCATGATGTAGCTTCCACAGATAACTAACACAGGGAGTGCTGATCTGCACTTCATGGTAGGTAAATGCAATTCATAGACATGCATATTAATCAATAATGAGGTCTTTCCTCAGTGCAGCTAATATGTCTGTGAATCGCAAGATACCACATCATGGAAACAGGGCCTTTTTATAGGGGGCCTTAATGAGATGCATTGCCACCTTCAAGAATCTTTGGGAATTTCTAATTTTCACATAATTGGTATATTCAAGCAGCTAAGGGTGGCCATGGTGGTGCAGCGGTTAGCATTGCTGCCTCACAACAAGAGGTTCTCCAGTTTAATTCTCAGCTGGGGTGCTTTCTGTGCGGAGTCTACATGTCCTCCCTGTGGTTGCGTGGGTTTCCTCTGGGTGCTCCGGTTTCCTCCCACATTCCAAAGATATGCTGTAGGTAGATTGGATACTCTAAATTGGCCCTAGGTGTGAGTGTGTGCATGTGTGTGCTTTCTGTGGAAGGTGGGGCGCCGGGCTGGCAACTCAACACAGTAAAACTCCACTGACAATCATTAGCAGACAGGTGATCCGCTGTGGCGACCTCTAACTGGGAAAAGCCAAAAAAAGAAGAAGTATATTCAAGCAGCTAAACCAGGCTTTCCTTTTGCAGGGGTTATATACTGTCACATTGTAGATCTGAAGAGCAGGAGGGTTAATGCATAGCAATACCTAAAGAAAAATTAATATATGCAAGGTAAACTTGTGTATACACAACAGTGTTAACAATAATTGTAACAACAGGAATACAAATTATAAATAATAACAACAATAATACTAATATTACTACTACTACTAATAATAATAACTGTTGTTGGATGGGAGGCAGGTAGTCATTACTTCTGGGTAATCATTGTTCTGTAAATCTTAGAAGTCTATCACCTAGCTGTAGACTATCTATTTGTTGAGCACATGTTAATGAGTTTTAGAGGTCTGATACCACCAGAGATGTTCTCTTTAAAACATTATCCTTCAGTTTCTATTTTATTAATTT